>NW_026137825.1:4200000-4544503 GCF_019393585.1 Leptopilina boulardi | reverse complement strand
AATTTTCAAAAAAATTCAATTTTTCTTAGGCAGACTATTTTATTGCAATTTCTTGCACAAAATACACCTAAAAGTGTAGAAAAAAATTGACAGCCCGATCCGAGTAGAGGAACACCAATTTTCTGACCATTAAAGCGATTTTCGTCAAAAAAAATTTTCAAAAAAATTCAATTTTTCTTAGGCAGACTATTTTATTGCAATTTCTGGCACAAAATACACCTAAAAGTGTAGAAAAAAATTGACAGCCCGATCCGAGTAGAGGAACACCAATTTTCTGACCATTAAAGCGATTTTCGTCAAAAAAAATTTTCAAAAAAATTCAATTTTTCTTAGGCAGACTATTTTATTGCAATTTCTTGCACAAAATACACCTAAAAGTGTAGAAAAAAATTGACAGCCCGATCCGAGTAGAGGAACACCAATTTTCTGACCATTAAAGCGATTTTCGTCAAAAAAAATTTTCAAAAAAATTCAATTTTTCTTAGGCAGACTATTTTATTGCAATTTCTGGCACAAAATACACCTAAAAGTGTAGAAAAAAATTGACAGCCCGATCCGAGTAGAGGAACACCAATTTTCTGACCATTAAAGCGATTTTCGTCAAAAAAAATTTTCAAAAAAATTCAATTTTTCTTAGGCAGACTATTTTATTGCAATTTCTGGCACAAAATACACCTAAAAGTGTAGAAAAAAATTGACAGCCCGATCCGAGTAGAGGAACACCAATTTTCTGACCATTAAAGCGATTTTCGTCAAAAAAAATTTTCAAAAAAATTCAATTTTTCTTAGGCAGACTATTTTATTGCAATTTCTGGCACAAAATACACCTAAAAGTGTAGAAAAAAATTGACAGCCCGATCCGAGTAGAGGAACACCAATTTTCTGACCATTAAAGCGATTTTCGTCAAAAAAAATTTTCAAAAAAATTCAATTTTTCTTAGGCAGACTATTTTATTGCAATTTCTTGCACAAAATACACCTAAAAGTGTAGAAAAAAATTGACAGCCCGATCCGAGTAGAGGAACACCAATTTTCTGACCATTAAAGCGATTTTCGTCAAAAAAAATTTTCAAAAAAATTCAATTTTTCTTAGGCAGACTATTTTATTGCAATTTCTTGCACAAAATACACCTAAAAGTGTAGAAAAAAATTGACAGCCCGATCCGAGTAGAGGAACACCAATTTTATGACCATTTTAGCGATTTTCGTCAAAAAAAAATTTTCAAAAAAATTCAATTTTTCTTAGGCAGACTATTTTATTGCAATTTCTGGCACAAAATACACCTAAAAGTGTAGAAAAAAATTGACAGCCCGATCCGAGTAGAGGAACACCAATTTTCTGACCATTAAAGCGATTTTCGTCAAAAAAAATTTTCAAAAAAATTCAATTTTTCTTAGGCAGACTATTTTATTGCAATTTCTGGCACAAAATACACCTAAAAGTGTAGAAAAAAATTGACAGCCCGATCCGAGTAGAGGAACACCAATTTTCTGACCATTTAAGCGATTTTCGTCAAAAAAAATTTTCAAAAAAATTCAATTTTTCTTAGGCAGACTATTTTATTGCAATTTCTTGCACAAAATACACCTAAAAGTGTAGAAAAAAATTGACAGCCCGATCCGAGTAGAGGAACACCAATTTTCTGACCATTAAAGCGATTTTCGTCAAAAAAAAATTTTCAAAAAAATTCAATTTTTCTTAGGCAGACTATTTTATTGCAATTTCTTGCACAAAATACACCTAAAAGTGTAGAAAAAAATTGACAGCCCGATCCGAGTAGAGGAACACCAATTTTCTGACCATTAAAGCGATTTTCGTCAAAAAAAATTTTCAAAAAAATTCAATTTTTCTTAGGCAGACTATTTTATTGCAATTTCTGGCACAAAATACACCTAAAAGTGTAGAAAAAAATTGACAGCCCGATCCGAGTAGAGGAACACCAATTTTCTGACCATTAAAGCGATTTTCGTCAAAAAAAATTTTCAAAAAAATTCAATTTTTCTTAGGCAGACTATTTTATTGCAATTTCTTGCACAAAATACACCTAAAAGTGTAGAAAAAAATTGACAGCCCGATCCGAGTAGAGGAACACCAATTTTCTGACCATTTTAGCGATTTTCGTCAAAAAAAAATTTTAAAAAAAATTCAATTTTTCTTAGGCAGACTATTTTATTGCAATTTCTTGCACAAAATACACCTAAAAGTGTAGAAAAAAATTGACAGCCCGATCCGAGTAGAGGAACACCAATTTTATGACCATTTAGCGATTTTCGTCAAAAAAAAATTTTCAAAAAAATTCAATTTTTCTTAGGCAGACTATTTTATTGCAATTTCTTGCACAAAATACACCTAAAAGTGTAGAAAAAAATTGACAGCCCGATCCGAGTAGAGGAACACCAATTTTCTGACCATTAAAGCGATTTTCGTCAAAAAAAATTTTCAAAAAAATTCAATTTTTCTTAGGCAGACTATTTTATTGCAATTTCTTGCACAAAATACACCTAAAAGTGTAGAAAAAAATTGACAGCCCGATCCGAGTAGAGGAACACCAATTTTCTGACCATTAAAGCGATTTTCGTCAAAAAAAATTTTCAAAAAAATTCAATTTTTCTTAGGCAGACTATTTTATTGCAATTTCTTGCACAAAATACACCTAAAAGTGTAGAAAAAAATTGACAGCCCGATCCGAGTAGAGGAACACCAATTTTCTGACCATTAAAGCGATTTTCGTCAAAAAAAATTTTCAAAAAAATTCAATTTTTCTTAGGCAGACTATTTTATTGCAATTTCTGGCACAAAATACACCTAAAAGTGTAGAAAAAAATTGACAGCCCGATCCGAGTAGAGGAACACCAATTTTCTGACCATTAAAGCGATTTTCGTCAAAAAAAATTTTCAAAAAAATTCAATTTTTCTTAGGCAGACTATTTTATTGCAATTTCTTGCACAAAATACACCTAAAAGTGTAGAAAAAAATTGACAGCCCGATCCGAGTAGAGGAACACCAATTTTATGACCATTAAAGCGATTTTCGTCAAAAAAAATTTTCAAAAAAATTCAATTTTTCTTAGGCAGACTATTTTATTGCAATTTCTGGCACAAAATACACCTAAAAGTGTAGAAAAAAATTGACAGCCCGATCCGAGTAGAGGAACACCAATTTTCTGACCATTAAAGCGATTTTCGTCAAAAAAAATTTTCAAAAAAATTCAATTTTTCTTAGGCAGACTATTTTATTGCAATTTCTTGCACAAAATACACCTAAAAGTGTAGAAAAAAATTGACAGCCCGATCCGAGTAGAGGAACACCAATTTTCTGACCATTAAAGCGATTTTCGTCAAAAAAAATTTTCAAAAAAATTCAATTTTTCTTAGGCAGACTATTTTATTGCAATTTCTTGCACAAAATACACCTAAAAGTGTAGAAAAAAATTGACAGCCCGATCCGAGTAGAGGAACACCAATTTTCTGACCATTAAAGCGATTTTCGTCAAAAAAAATTTTCAAAAAAATTCAATTTTTCTTAGGCAGACTATTTTATTGCAATTTCTGGCACAAAATACACCTAAAAGTGTAGAAAAAAATTGACAGCCCGATCCGAGTAGAGGAACACCAATTTTCTGACCATTTTAGCGATTTTCGTCAAAAAAAAATTTTGAAAAAAATTCAATTTTTCTTAGGCAGACTATTTTATTGCAATTTCTTGCACAAAATACACCTAAAAGTGTAGAAAAAAATTGACAGCCCGATCCGAGTAGAGGAACACCAATTTTCTGACCATTAAAGCGATTTTCGTCAAAAAAAATTTTCAAAAAAATTCAATTTTTCTTAGGCAGACTATTTTATTGCAATTTCTTGCACAAAATACACCTAAAAGTGTAGAAAAAAATTGACAGCCCGATCCGAGTAGAGGAACACCAATTTTCTGACCATTAAAGCGATTTTCGTCAAAAAAAATTTTCAAAAAAATTCAATTTTTCTTAGGCAGACTATTTTATTGCAATTTCTTGCACAAAATACACCTAAAAGTGTAGAAAAAAATTGACAGCCCGATCCGAGTAGAGGAACACCAATTTTCTGACCATTAAAGCGATTTTCGTCAAAAAAAATTTTCAAAAAAATTCAATTTTTCTTAGGCAGACTATTTTATTGCAATTTCTGGCACAAAATACACCTAAAAGTGTAGAAAAAAATTGACAGCCCGATCCGAGTAGAGGAACACCAATTTTCTGACCATTAAAGCGATTTTCGTCAAAAAAAATTTTCAAAAAAATTCAATTTTTCTTAGGCAGACTATTTTATTGCAATTTCTGGCACAAAATACACCTAAAAGTGTAGAAAAAAATTGACAGCCCGATCCGAGTAGAGGAACACCAATTTTCTGACCATTAAAGCGATTTTCGTCAAAAAAAATTTTCAAAAAAATTCAATTTTTCTTAGGCAGACTATTTTATTGCAATTTCTGGCACAAAATACACCTAAAAGTGTAGAAAAAAATTGACAGCCCGATCCGAGTAGAGGAACACCAATTTTCTGACCATTAAAGCGATTTTCGTCAAAAAAAATTTTCAAAAAAATTCAATTTTTCTTAGGCAGACTATTTTATTGCAATTTTTGGCACAAAATACACCTAAAAGTGTAGAAAAAAATTGACAGCCCGATCCGAGTAGAGGAACACCAATTTTCTGACCATTAAAGCGATTTTCGTCAAAAAAAATTTTCAAAAAAATTCAATTTTTCTTAGGCAGACTATTTTATTGCAATTTGTGGCACAAAATACACCTAAAAGTGTAGAAAAAAATTGACAGCCCGATCCGAGTAGAGGAACACCAATTTTCTGACCATTAAAGCGATTTTCGTCAAAAAAAAATTTTCAAAAAAATTCAATTTTTCTTAGGCAGACTATTTTATTGCAATTTCTTGCACAAAATACACCTAAAAGTGTAGAAAAAAATTGACAGCCCGATCCGAGTAGAGGAACACCAATTTTCTGACCATTAAAGCGATTTTCGTCAAAAAAAATTTTCAAAAAAATTCAATTTTTCTTAGGCAGACTATTTTATTGCAATTTCTTGCACAAAATACACCTAAAAGTGTAGAAAAAAATTGACAGCCCGATCCGAGTAGAGGAACACCAATTTTCTGACCATTAAAGCGATTTTCGTCAAAAAAAATTTTCAAAAAAATTCAATTTTTCTTAGGCAGACTATTTTATTGCAATTTCTTGCACAAAATACACCTAAAAGTGTAGAAAAAAATTGACAGCCCGATCCGAGTAGAGGAACACCAATTTTCTGACCATTAAAGCGATTTTCGTCAAAAAAAATTTTCAAAAAAATTCAATTTTTCTTAGGCAGACTATTTTATTGCAATTTCTTGCACAAAATACACCTAAAAGTGTAGAAAAAAATTGACAGCCCGATCCGAGTAGAGGAACACCAATTTTCTGACCATTAAAGCGATTTTCGTCAAAAAAAATTTTCAAAAAAATTCAATTTTTCTTAGGCAGACTATTTTATTGCAATTTCTTGCACAAAATACACCTAAAAGTGTAGAAAAAAATTGACAGCCCGATCCGAGTAGAGGAACACCAATTTTCTGACCATTAAAGCGATTTTCGTAAAAAAAAAATTTTCAAAAAAATTCAATTTTTCTTAGGCAGACTATTTTATTGCAATTTCTTGCACAAAATACACCTAAAAGTGTAGAAAAAAATTGACAGCCCGATCCGAGTAGAGGAACACCAATTTTCTGACCATTAAAGCGATTTTCGTCAAAAAAAAATTTTCAAAAAAATTCAATTTTTCTTAGGCAGACTATTTTATTGCAATTTCTTGCACAAAATACACCTAAAAGTGTAGAAAAAAATTGACAGCCCGATCCGAGTAGAGGAACACCAATTTTATGACCATTAAAGCGATTTTCGTCAAAAAAAAATTTTCAAAAAAATTCAATTTTTCTTAGGCAGACTATTTTATTGCAATTTCTGGCACAAAATACACCTAAAAGTGTAGAAAAAAATTGACAGCCCGATCCGAGTAGAGGAACACCAATTTTCTGACCATTAAAGCGATTTTCGTCAAAAAAAATTTTCAAAAAAATTCAATTTTTCTTAGGCAGACTATTTTATTGCAATTTCTTGCACAAAATACACCTAAAAGTGTAGAAAAAAATTGACAGCCCGATCCGAGTA
The DNA here is from genome assembly GCF_019393585.1 of Leptopilina boulardi. NCBI lineage: Eukaryota > Metazoa > Arthropoda > Insecta > Hymenoptera > Figitidae > Leptopilina > Leptopilina boulardi. The sequence goes on along the minus strand of NW_026137825.1, from coordinate 4,538,309 downwards.
GAGGAACACCAATTTTCTGACCATTAAAGCGATTTTCGTCAAAAAAAATTTTCAAAAAAATTCAATTTTTCTTAGGCAGACTATTTTATTGCAATTTCTTGCACAAAATACACCTAAAAGTGTAGAAAAAAATTGACAGCCCGATCCGAGTAGAGGAACACCAATTTTCTGACCATTAAAGCGATTTTCGTCAAAAAAAAATTTTGAAAAAAATTCAATTTTTCTTAGGCAGACTATTTTATTGCAATTTCTTGCACAAAATACACCTAAAAGTGTAGAAAAAAATTGACAGCCCGATCCGAGTAGAGGAACACCAATTTTCTGACCATTAAAGCGATTTTCGTCAAAAAAAAATTTTCAAAAAAATTCAATTTTTCTTAGGCAGACTATTTTATTGCAATTTCTTGCACAAAATACACCTAAAAGTGTAGAAAAAAATTGACAGCCCGATCCGAGTAGAGGAACACCAATTTTATGACCATTAAAGCGATTTTCGTCAAAAAAAAATTTTCAAAAAAATTCAATTTTTCTTAGGCAGACTATTTTATTGCAATTTCTTGCACAAAATACACCTAAAAGTGTAGAAAAAAATTGACAGCCCGATCCGAGTAGAGGAACACCAATTTTCTGACCATTAAAGCGATTTTCGTCAAAAAAAAATTTTCAAAAAAATTCAATTTTTCTTAGGCAGACTATTTTATTGCAATTTCTTGCACAAAATACACCTAAAAGTGTAGAAAAAAATTGACAGCCCGATCCGAGTAGAGGAACACCAATTTTCTGACCATTAAAGCGATTTTCGTCAAAAAAAATTTTCAAAAAAATTCAATTTTTCTTAGGCAGACTATTTTATTGCAATTTCTTGCACAAAATACACCTAAAAGTGTAGAAAAAAATTGACAGCCCGATCCGAGTAGAGGAACACCAATTTTCTGACCATTAAAGCGATTTTCGTCAAAAAAAAATTTTCAAAAAAATTTAATTTTTCTTAGGCAGACTATTTTATTGCAATTTCTTGCACAAAATACACCTAAAAGTGTAGAAAAAAATTGACAGCCCGATCCGAGTAGAGGAACACCAATTTTATGACCATTAAAGCGATTTTCGTCAAAAAAAAATTTTCAAAAAAATTCAATTTTTCTTAGGCAGACTATTTTATTGCAATTTCTTGCACAAAATACACCTAAAAGTGTAGAAAAAAATTGACAGCCCGATCCGAGTAGAGGAACACCAATTTTCTGACCATTAAAGCGATTTTCGTCAAAAAAAAATTTTCAAAAAAATTCAATTTTTCTTAGGCAGACTATTTTATTGCAATTTCTTGCACAAAATACACCTAAAAGTGTAGAAAAAAATTGACAGCCCGATCCGAGTAGAGGAACACCAATTTTCTGACCATTAAAGCGATTTTCGTCAAAAAAAAATTTTCAAAAAAATTCAATTTTTCTTAGGCAGACTATTTTATTGCAATTTCTTGCACAAAATACACCTAAAAGTGTAGAAAAAAATTGACAGCCCGATCCGAGTAGAGGAACACCAATTTTATGACCATTAAAGCGATTTTCGTCAAAAAAAAATTTTCAAAAAAATTCAATTTTTCTTAGGCAGACTATTTTATTGCAATTTCTTGCACAAAATACACCTAAAAGTGTAGAAAAAAATTGACAGCCCGATCCGAGTAGAGGAACACCAATTTTCTGACCATTAAAGCGATTTTCGTCAAAAAAAAATTTTCAAAAAAATTCAATTTTTCTTAGGCAGACTATTTTATTGCAATTTCTTGCACAAAATACACCTAAAAGTGTAGAAAAAAATTGACAGCCCGATCCGAGTAGAGGAACACCAATTTTATGACCATTAAAGCGATTTTCGTCAAAAAAAAATTTTCAAAAAAATTCAATTTTTCTTAGGCAGACTATTTTATTGCAATTTCTTGCACAAAATACACCTAAAAGTGTAGAAAAAAATTGACAGCCCGATCCGAGTAGAGGAACACCAATTTTATGACCATTAAAGCGATTTTCGTCAAAAAAAAATTTTCAAAAAAATTCAATTTTTCTTAGGCAGACTATTTTATTGCAATTTCTTGCACAAAATACACCTAAAAGTGTAGAAAAAAATTGACAGCCCGATCCGAGTAGAGGAACACCAATTTTATGACCATTAAAGCGATTTTCGTCAAAAAAAAATTTTCAAAAAAATTCAATTTTTCTTAGGCAGACTATTTTATTGCAATTTCTTGCACAAAATACACCTAAAAGTGTAGAAAAAAATTGACAGCCCGATCCGAGTAGAGGAACACCAATTTTATGACCATTAAAGCGATTTTCGTCAAAAAAAAATTTTCAAAAAAATTCAATTTTTCTTAGGCAGACTATTTTATTGCAATTTCTTGCACAAAATACACCTAAAAGTGTAGAAAAAAATTGACAGCCCGATCCGAGTAGAGGAACACCAATTTTCTGACCATTAAAGCGATTTTCGTCAAAAAAAAATTTTCAAAAAAATTCAATTTTTCTTAGGCAGACTATTTTATTGCAATTTCTTGCACAAAATACACCTAAAAGTGTAGAAAAAAATTGACAGCCCGATCCGAGTAGAGGAACACCAATTTTCTGACCATTAAAGCGATTTTCGTCAAAAAAAAATTTTCAAAAAAATTCAATTTTTCTTAGGCAGACTATTTTATTGCAATTTCTTGCACAAAATACACCTAAAAGTGTAGAAAAAAATTGACAGCCCGATCCGAGTAGAGGAACACCAATTTTCTGACCATTAAAGCGATTTTCGTCAAAAAAAAATTTTCAAAAAAATTCAATTTTTCTTAGGCAGACTATTTTATTGCAATTTCTTGCACAAAATACACCTAAAAGTGTAGAAAAAAATTGACAGCCCGATCCGAGTAGAGGAACACCAATTTTATGACCATTAAAGCGATTTTCGTCAAAAAAAAATTTTCAAAAAAATTCAATTTTTCTTAGGCAGACTATTTTATTGCAATTTCTTGCACAAAATACACCTAAAAGTGTAGAAAAAAATTGACAGCCCGATCCGAGTAGAGGAACACCAATTTTATGACCATTAAAGCGATTTTCGTCAAAAAAAATTTTCAAAAAAATTCAATTTTTCTTAGGCAGACTATTTTATTGCAATTTCTTGCACAAAATACACCTAAAAGTGTAGAAAAAAATTGACAGCCCGATCCGAGTAGAGGAACACCAATTTTCTGACCATTAAAGCGATTTTCGTCAAAAAAAATTTTCAAAAAAATTCAATTTTTCTTAGGCAGACTATTTTATTGCAATTTCTTGCACAAAATACACCTAAAAGTGTAGAAAAAAATTGACAGCCCGATCCGAGTAGAGGAACACCAATTTTATGACCATTAAAGCGATTTTCGTCAAAAAAAAATTTTCAAAAAAATTCAATTTTTCTTAGGCAGACTATTTTATTGCAATTTCTTGCACAAAATACACCTAAAAGTGTAGAAAAAAATTGACAGCCCGATCCGAGTAGAGGAACACCAATTTTATGACCATTAAAGCGATTTTCGTCAAAAAAAAATTTTCAAAAAAATTCAATTTTTCTTAGGCAGACTATTTTATTGCAATTTCTTGCACAAAATACACCTAAAAGTGTAGAAAAAAATTGACAGCCCGATCCGAGTAGAGGAACACCAATTTTCTGACCATTAAAGCGATTTTCGTCAAAAAAAAATTTTCAAAAAAATTCAATTTTTCTTAGGCAGACTATTTTATTGCAATTTCTTGCACAAAATACACCTAAAAGTGTAGAAAAAAATTGACAGCCCGATCCGAGTAGAGGAACACCAATTTTCTGACCATTAAAGCGATTTTCGTCAAAAAAAAATTTTCAAAAAAATTCAATTTTTCTTAGGCAGACTATTTTATTGCAATTTCTTGCACAAAATACACCTAAAAGTGTAGAAAAAAATTGACAGCCCGATCCGAGTAGAGGAACACCAATTTTATGACCATTAAAGCGATTTTCGTCAAAAAAAAATTTTCAAAAAAATTCAATTTTTCTTAGGCAGACTATTTTATTGCAATTTCTTGCACAAAATACACCTAAAAGTGTAGAAAAAAATTAACAGCCCGATCCGAGTAGAGGAACACCAATTTTATGACCATTAAAGCGATTTTCGACAAAAAAAAATTTTCAAAAAAATTCAATTTTTCTTAGGCAGACTATTTTATTGCAATTTCTTGCACAAAATACACCTAAAAGTGTAGAAAAAAATTGACAGCCCGATCCGAGTAGAGGAACACCAATTTTCTGACCATTAAAGCGATTTTCGTCAAAAAAAATTTTCAAAAAAATTCAATTTTTCTTAGGCAGACTATTTTATTGCAATTTCTTGCACAAAATACACCTAAAAGTGTAGAAAAAAATTGACAGCCCGATCCGAGTAGAGGAACACCAATTTTCTGACCATTAAAGCGATTTTCGTCAAAAAAAAATTTTCAAAAAAATTCAATTTTTCTTAGGCAGACTATTTTATTGCAATTTCTTGCACAAAATACACCTAAAAGTGTAGAAAAAAATTGACAGCCCGATCCGAGTAGAGGAACACCAATTTTCTGACCATTAAAGCGATTTTCGTCAAAAAAAAATTTTCAAAAAAATTCAATTTTTCTTAGGCAGACTATTTTATTGCAATTTCTTGCACAAAATACACCTAAAAGTGTAGAAAAAAATTGACAGCCCGATCCGAGTAGAGGAACACCAATTTTATGACCATTAAAGCGATTTTCGTCAAAAAAAAATTTTCAAAAAAATTCAATTTTTCTTAGGCAGACTATTTTATTGCAATTTCTTGCACAAAATACACCTAAAAGTGTAGAAAAAAATTGACAGCCCGATCCGAGTAGAGGAACACCAATTTTCTGACCATTAAAGCGATTTTCGTCAAAAAAAAATTTTCAAAAAAATTCAATTTTTCTTAGGCAGACTATTTTATTGCAATTTCTTGCACAAAATACACCTAAAAGTGTAGAAAAAAATTGACAGCCCGATCCGAGTAGAGGAACACCAATTTTCTGACCATTAAAGCGATTTTCGTCAAAAAAAAATTTTCAAAAAAATTCAATTTTTCTTAGGCAGACTATTTTATTGCAATTTCTTGCACAAAATACACCTAAAAGTGTAGAAAAAAATTGACAGCCCGATCCGAGTAGAGGAACACCAATTTTCTGACCATTAAAGCGATTTTCGTCAAAAAAAAATTTTCAAAAAAATTCAATTTTTCTTAGGCAGACTATTTTATTGCAATTTCTTGCACAAAATACACCTAAAAGTGTAGAAAAAAATTGACAGCCCGATCCGAGTAGAGGAACACCAATTTTCTGACCATTAAAGCGATTTTCGTCAAAAAAAAATTTTCAAAAAAATTCAATTTTTCTTAGGCAGACTATTTTATTGCAATTTCTTGCACAAAAGACACCTAAAAGTGTAGAAAAAAATTGACAGCCCGATCCGAGTAGAGGAACACCAATTTTCTGACCATTAAAGCGATTTTCGTCAAAAAAAAATTTTCAAAAAAATTCAATTTTTCTTAGGCAGACTATTTTATTGCAATTTCTTGCACAAAATACACCTAAAAGTGTAGAAAAAAATTGACAGCCCGATCCGAGTAGAGGAACACCAATTTTCTGACCATTAAAGCGATTTTCGTCAAAAAAAAATTTTCAAAAAAATTCAATTTTTCTTAGGCAGACTATTTTATTGCAATTTCTTGCACAAAATACACCTAAAAGTGTAGAAAAAAATTGACAGCCCGATCCGAGTAGAGGAACACCAATTTTCTGACCATTAAAGCGATTTTCGTCAAAAAAAAATTTTCAAAAAAATTCAATTTTTCTTAGGCAGACTATTTTATTGCAATTTCTTGCACAAAATACACCTAAAAGTGTAGAAAAAAATTGACAGCCCGATCCGAGTAGAGGAACACCAATTTTCTGACCATTAAAGCGATTTTCGTCAAAAAAAATTTTCAAAAAAATTCAATTTTTCTTAGGCAGACTATTTTATTGCAATTTCTTGCACAAAATACACCTAAAAGTGTAGAAAAAAATTGACAGCCCGATCCGAGTAGAGGAACACCAATTTTCTGACCATTAAAGCGATTTTCGTCAAAAAAAAATTTTCAAAAAAATTCAATTTTTCTTAGGCAGACTATTTTATTGCAATTTCTTGCACAAAATACACCTAAAAGTGTAGAAAAAAATTGACAGCCCGATCCGAGTAGAGGAACACCAATTTTCTGACCATTAAAGCGATTTTCGTCAAAAAAAAATTTTCAAAAAAATTCAATTTTTCTTAGGCAGACTATTTTATTGCAATTTCTTGCACAAAATACACCTAAAAGTGTAGAAAAAAATTGACAGCCCGATCCGAGTAGAGGAACACCAATTTTATGACCATTAAAGCGATTTTCGTCAAAAAAAAATTTTCAAAAAAATTCAATTTTTCTTAGGCAGACTATTTTATTGCAATTTCTTGCACAAAATACACCTAAAAGTGTAGAAAAAAATTGACAGCCCGATCCGAGTAGAGGAACACCAATTTTCTGACCATTTTAGCGATTTTCGTCAAAAAAAAATTTTCAAAAAAATTCAATTTTTCTTAGGCAGACTATTTTATTGCAATTTCTTGCACAAAATACACCTAAAAGTGTAGAAAAAAATTGACAGCCCGATCCGAGTAGAGGAACACCAATTTTCTGACCATTAAAGCGATTTTCGTCAAAAAAAATTTTCAAAAAAATTCAATTTTTCTTAGGCAGACTATTTTATTGCAATTTCTTGCACAAAATACACCTAAAAGTGTAGAAAAAAATTGACAGCCCGATCCGAGTAGAGGAACACCAATTTTCTGACCATTAAAGCGATTTTCGTCAAAAAAAAATTTTCAAAAAAATTCAATTTTTCTTAGGCAGACTATTTTATTGCAATTTCTTGCACAAAATACACCTAAAAGTGTAGAAAAAAATTGACAGCCCGATCCGAGTAGAGGAACACCAATTTTCTGACCATTAAAGCGATTTTCGTCAAAAAAAATTTTCAAAAAAATTCAATTTTTCTTAGGCAGACTATTTTATTGCAATTTCTTGCACAAAATACACCTAAAAGTGTAGAAAAAAATTGACAGCCCGATCCGAGTAGAGGAACACCAATTTTCTGACCATTAAAGCGATTTTCGTCAAAAAAAATTTTCAAAAAAATTCAATTTTTCTTAGGCAGACTATTTTATTGCAATTTCTTGCACAAAATACACCTAAAAGTGTAGAAAAAAATTGACAGCCCGATCCGAGTAGAGGAACACCAATTTTCTGACCATTAAAGCGATTTTCGTCAAAAAAAAATTTTCAAAAAAATTCAATTTTTCTTAGGCAGACTATTTTATTGCAATTTCTTGCACAAAATACACCTAAAAGTGTAGAAAAAAATTGACAGCCCGATCCGAGTAGAGGAACACCAATTTTCTGACCATTAAAGCGATTTTCGTCAAAAAAAATTTTCAAAAAAATTCAATTTTTCTTAGGCAGACTATTTTATTGCAATTTCTTGCACAAAATACACCTAAAAGTGTAGAAAAAAATTGACAGCCCGATCCGAGTAGAGGAACACCAATTTTATGACCATTAAAGCGATTTTCGTCAAAAAAAAATTTTCAAAAAAATTCAATTTTTCTTAGGCAGACTATTTTATTGCAATTTCTTGCACAAAATACACCTAAAAGTGTAGAAAAAAATTGACAGCCCGATCCGAGTAGAGGAACACCAATTTTCTGACCATTAAAGCGATTTTCGTCAAAAAAAAATTTTCAAAAAAATTCAATTTTTCTTAGGCAGACTATTTTATTGCAATTTCTTGCACAAAATACACCTAAAAGTGTAGAAAAAAATTGACAGCCCGATCCGAGTAGAGGAACACCAATTTTCTGACCATTAAAGCGATTTTCGTCAAAAAAAATTTTCAAAAAAATTCAATTTTTCTTAGGCAGACTATTTTATTGCAATTTCTTGCACAAAATACACCTAAAAGTGTAGAAAAAAATTGACAGCCCGATCCGAGTAGAGGAACACCAATTTTCTGACCATTAAAGCGATTTTCGTCAAAAAAAAATTTTCAAAAAAATTCAATTTTTCTTAGGCAGACTATTTTATTGCAATTTCTTGCACAAAATACACCTAAAAGTGTAGAAAAAAATTGACAGCCCGATCCGAGTAGAGGAACACCAATTTTCTGACCATTAAAGCGATTTTCGTCAAAAAAAAATTTTCAAAAAAATTCAATTTTTCTTAGGCAGACTATTTTATTGCAATTTCTTGCACAAAATACACCTAAAAGTGTAGAAAAAAATTGACAGCCCGATCCGAGTAGAGGAACACCAATTTTCTGACCATTTTAGCGATTTTCGTCAAAAAAAAATTTTCAAAAAAATTCAATTTTTCTTAGGCAGACTATTTTATTGCAATTTCTTGCACAAAATACACCTAAAAGTGTAGAAAAAAATTGACAGCCCGATCCGAGTAGAGGAACACCAATTTTATGACCATTAAAGCGATTTTCGTCAAAAAAAAATTTTCAAAAAAATTCAATTTTTCTTAGGCAGACTATTTTATTGCAATTTCTTGCACAAAATACACCTAAAAGTGTAGAAAAAAATTGACAGCCCGATCCGAGTAGAGGAACACCAATTTTCTGACCATTAAAGCGATTTTCGTCAAAAAAAAATTTTCAAAAAAATTCAATTTTTCTTAGGCAGACTATTTTATTGCAATTTCTTGCACAAAATACACCTAAAAGTGTAGAAAAAAATTGACAGCCCGATCCGAGTAGAGGAACACCAATTTTCTGACCATTAAAGCGATTTTCGTCAAAAAAAATTTTCAAAAAAATTCAATTTTTCTTAGGCAGACTATTTTATTGCAATTTCTTGCACAAAATACACCTAAAAGTGTAGAAAAAAATTGACAGCCCGATCCGAGTAGAGGAACACCAATTTTCTGACCATTAAAGCGATTTTCGTCAAAAAAAAATTTTCAAAAAAATTCAATTTTTCTTAGGCAGACTATTTTATTGCAATTTCTTGCACAAAATACACCTAAAAGTGTAGAAAAAAATTGACAGCCCGATCCGAGTAGAGGAACACCAATTTTCTGACCATTAAAGCGATTTTCGTCAAAAAAAAATTTTCAAAAAAATTCAATTTTTCTTAGGCAGACTATTTTATTGCAATTTCTTGCACAAAATACACCTAAAAGTGTAGAAAAAAATTGACAGCCCGATCCGAGTAGAGGAACACCAATTTTATGACCATTAAAGCGATTTTCGTCAAAAAAAATTTTCAAAAAAATTCAATTTTTCTTAGGCAGACTATTTTATTGCAATTTCTTGCACAAAATACACCTAAAAGTGTAGAAAAAAATTGACAGCCCGATCCGAGTAGAGGAACACCAATTTTCTGACCATTAAAGCGATTTTCGTCAAAAAAAAATTTTCAAAAAAATTCAATTTTTCTTAGGCAGACTATTTTATTGCAATTTCTGGCACAAAATACACCTAAAAGTGTAGAAAAAAATTGACAGCCCGATCCGAGTAGAGGAACACCAATTTTCTGACCATTAAAGCGATTTTCGTCAAAAAAAATTTTCAAAAAAATTCAATTTTTCTTAGGCAGACTATTTTATTGCAATTTCTTGCACAAAATACACCTAAAAGTGTAGAAAAAAATTGACAGCCCGATCCGAGTAGAGGAACACCAATTTTCTGACCATTAAAGCGATTTTCGTCAAAAAAAATTTTCAAAAAAATTCAATTTTTCTTAGGCAGACTATTTTATTGCAATTTCTTGCACAAAATACACCTAAAAGTGTAGAAAAAAATTGACAGCCCGATCCGAGTAGAGGAACACCAATTTTATGACCATTAAAGCGATTTTCGTCAAAAAAAAATTTTCAAAAAAATTCAATTTTTCTTAGGCAGACTATTTTATTGCAATTTCTTGCACAAAATACACCTAAAAGTGTAGAAAAAAATTGACAGCCCGATCCGAGTAGAGGAACACCAATTTTCTGACCATTAAAGCGATTTTCGTCAAAAAAAATTTTCAAAAAAATTCAATTTTTCTTAGGCAGACTATTTTATTGCAATTTCTGGCACAAAATACACCTAAAAGTGTAGAAAAAAATTGACAGCCCGATCCGAGTAGAGGAACACCAATTTTCTGACCATTTTAGCGATTTTCGTCAAAAAAAAATTTTCAAAAAAATTCAATTTTTCTTAGGCAGACTATTTTATTGCAATTTCTTGCACAAAATACACCTAAAAGTGTAGAAAAAAATTGACAGCCCGATCCGAGTAGAGGAACACCAATTTTCTGACCATTAAAGCGATTTTCGTCAAAAAAAATTTTCAAAAAAATTCAATTTTTCTTAGGCAGACTATTTTATTGCAATTTCTGGCACAAAATACACCTAAAAGTGTAGAAAAAAATTGACAGCCCGATCCGAGTAGAGGAACACCAATTTTCTGACCATTAAAGCGATTTTCGTCAAAAAAAATTTTCAAAAAAATTCAATTTTTCTTAGGCAGACTATTTTATTGCAATTTCTGGCACAAAATACACCTAAAAGTGTAGAAAAAAATTGACAGCCCGATCCGAGTAGAGGAACACCAATTTTCTGACCATTAAAGCGATTTTCGTCAAAAAAAATTTTCAAAAAAATTCAATTTTTCTTAGGCAGACTATTTTATTGCAATTTCTGGCACAAAATACACCTAAAAGTGTAGAAAAAAATTGACAGCCCGATCCGAGTAGAGGAACACCAATTTTCTGACCATTTTAGCGATTTTCGTCAAAAAAAAATTTTCAAAAAAATTCAATTTTTCTTAGGCAGACTATTTTATTGCAATTTCTTGCACAAAATACACCTAAAAGTGTAGAAAAAAATTGACAGCCCGATCCGAGTAGAGGAACACCAATTTTATGACCATTTTAGCGATTTTCGTCAAAAAAAAATTTTCAAAAAAATTCAATTTTTCTTAGGCAGACTATTTTATTGCAATTTATGGCACAAAATACACCTAAAAGTGTAGAAAAAAATTGACAGCCCGATCCGAGTAGAGGAAAACCAATTTTCTGACCATTAAAGCGATTTTCGTCAAAAAAAATTTTCAAAAAAATTCAATTTTTCTTAGGCAGACTATTTTATTGCAATTTCTTGCACAAAATACACCTAAAAGTATGGAAAAAAATTGACAGCCCGATCCGAGTAGAGGAACACCAATTTTATGACCATTTTAGCGATTTTCGTCAAAAAAAAATTTTCAAAAAAATTCAATTTTTCTTAGGCGGACTATTTTATTTCAATTTATGGCACAAAATACACCTAAAAGTGCAGAAAAAAATTGATAGCCCTATCCGAGTAGAGGAAAACCAATTTTCTGACCATTAAAGCGATTTTCGTCAAAAAAAATTTTCAAAAAAATTCAATTTTTCTTAGGCAGACTATTTTATTGCAATTTCTTGCACAAAATACACCTAAAAGTGTAGAAAAAAATTGACAGCCCGATCCGAGTAGAGGAACACCAATTTTCTGACCATTAAAGCGATTTTCGTCAAAAAAAATTTTTTTAAAAATTCAATTTTTCTTAGGCAGAAAAAAATTGACAGCCCGATCCGAGTAGAGGAACACCAATTTTATGACCATTTTAGCGATTTTCGACAAAAAAAGATTTTTTTAAAAATTCAATTTTTCTTAGGCAGACTATTTTATTGCAATTTCTTGCACAAAATACACCTAAAAGTGTAGAAAAAAATTGACAGCCCGATCCGAGTAGTGGAACACCAATTTTCTGACCATTTTAGCGATTTTCGTCAAAAAAAAATTTTGAAAAAAATTCAATTTTTCTCAGGCAGACTATTTTATTGCTATTTCTTGCACAAAATACACCCAAAAGTGTAGAAAAAATTGACACCCAGATCCGAGTAGAGGAACACCAATTTTATGACCATTAAAGCTATTTTCGACAAAAAAAAATTTTTTTAAAAATTTAATTTTTCTTAGGCAGACTATTTTATTGCAATTTCTTGCACAAAATACACCTAAAAGTGTGGAAAAAAATTAACAGCCCGATCCGAGTAGAGGAACACCAATTTTCTGACCATTAAAGCGATTTTCGTCAAAAAAAATTTTTTTAAAAATTCAATTTTTCTTAGGCAGAAAAAAATTGACAGCCCGATCCGAGTAGAGGAACACCAATTTTATGACCATTAAAGCGATTTTCGTCAAAAAAAATTTTTTTAAAAATTCAATTTTTCTTAGGCAGAAAAAAATTGACAGCCCGATCCGAGTAGAGGAACACCAATTTTATGACCATTTTAGCGATTTTCGACAAAAAAAGATTTTTTTAAAAATTCAATTTTTCTTAGGCAGACTATTTTATTGCAATTTCTTGCACAAAATACACCTAAAAGTGTAGAAAAAAATTGACAGCCCGATCCGAGTAGTGGAACACCAATTTTCTGACCATTTTAGCGATTTTCGTCAAAAAAAAATTTTGAAAAAAATTCAATTTTTCTCAGGCAGACTATTTTATTGCTATTTCTTGCACAAAATACACCCAAAAGTGTAGAAAAAATTGACACCCAGATCCGAGTAGAGGAACACCAATTTTATGACCATTAAAGCTATTTTCGACAAAAAAAAATTTTTTTTAAAATTTAATTTTTCTTAGGCAGACTATTTTATTGCAATTTCTTGCACAAAATACACCTAAAAGTGTGGAAAAAAATTAACAGCCCGATCCGAGTAGAGGAACACCAATTTTATGACCATTTTAGCGATTTTCGACAAAAAAAAATTTTTTTAAAAATTCAATTTTTCTTAGGCAGACTATTTTATTGCAATTTCTTGCACAAAATACACCTAAAAGTGTAGAAAAAAATTGACAGCCCGATCCGAGTAGTGGAACACCAATTTTCTGACCATTTTAGCGATTTTCGTCAAAAAAAAATTTTGAAAAAAATTCAATTTTTCTTAGGCAGAAAAAAATTGACAGCCCGATCCGAGTAGAGGAACACCAATTTTATGACCATTAAAGCGATTTTCGTCAAAAAAAATTTTTTTAAAAATTCAATTTTTCTTAGGCAGAAAAAAATTGACAGCCCGATCCGAGTAGAGGAACACCAATTTTATGACCATTTTAGCGATTTTCGACAAAAAAAGATTTTGAAAAAAATTCAATTTTTCTCAGGCAGACTATTTTATTGCTATTTCTTGCACAAAATACACCCAAAAGTGTAGAAAAAATTGACACCCAGATCCGAGTAGAGGTAGACCCCTATTATGACCATTCAAAATCCTTTGGTCAGATTTGAGATAGTAATATGATAAATGAGCCTAAATTTGATCTAAATCCATTAAAACCTGTTAAAGTTATCTTCTAAACAAAAATGGGATCCACACGCACACACACACACATCCGGACAATTGATTAGGATCTCATATAACATGTTTCTATAACGAGAAAAATTTGTTTCCGACACTTTGAAAATTTTTATAAACGTTAGGACTAAAAAACTTCCTCCACGAGGAAGCAAAATTAATGAAAACCTCATTTTGGAATGTAATTATAAATTATAAAAATTATATTTTCAATGAAACTGCGAATTTTTTTAGTTTTTTTATTTATACAGATATTGTTCTTGAAATTTACATGTAGATAATTGAAAAAAAGGCAAACATTAATTATAAATGCATTGCATTGCTTTCTGTTTTGCATATTAATTAATTATTGAATAATGTTTGAACAGTAATTATATAGCAAAATAGTCAATCCTCATAAAATTTAAATGAGCGAATGCATTTTGGTTCGATAATATTTGATATTATAAATCATTGTTGAATGTATGTCATAATTTTATTAAAATTTGAATTTTCTGTACACTTTCAATTTTTTTCTTTTTTAACAAAATGAAATTTTTTTTTTCTATTCTATTTTTCATTGTTTTTCTATTGTCACTGAATTTGAAATCTCCTTTTTTTAAATGATCCATTGTTGTTATAAATAAAAAATGAGTGTATTTATGTATCGGGGAATAAATTTTTTATTTAATTTAAAAAAAAACTTTTGTTATTCTTTTCAATATCTTAATTATTCAGTTTTATTGTTTGAGGTAATTTACATTAATGTGATGGCAACAGTTTCTATAAATCAGTAGTAAAAAATTTTTTTTTTAAATAGAATTAAATCATTCAATGAGAGCAACTGTGTAAATAATTCAGATTTAAAACAATTCATAGCTTTAAAAGAAGTTCAATATCGGTTTTTTTTTTTTGTAAGAGAAGAAATTATTACAAGCGTAGAAAAAAAAATAATTGTTGAATCATGAAAATTGTATTTTCCTTAATTCTGTTGATTCTGTGTTTGCAAGAAATTTTTGCACGAAATGGTATGTACTTTTGGGACGTATGAATATCTCGTAAAAATCACATTAGCTAAAATTTTCATTTGTATGAATTTAAATTGACAGAATTTCTTTTTATAGACGAATTTTCATTTTTTGAATTAGCATTTGGATTACTTTCTTTGTAAACGAAATTTTATTTAACATAATTTTTAGGTAATTTTTATTTAATATAATTTTTATTTTACCCAATTTTTTTGTTATCCAATTTTTTATTTTAAACAATTAAAATTTAAACCAATTTTAATTATTTAAAAATTCTGACATTAAACCATTCGAATCACTAAAATTCTGTTGAATGAGAATTTTGATAAATTGAAATTTGTTTAAATTTTAATTATTTAAAATAAAAAGTTGGATAACAAAATATTTGTTAAAATAAAAAATTGTGTTAAATAAAAATTACCTAAAAATTATGTTAAATAAAATTTCGTTTACAAAGAAAGTAATTGAAATATGCTAATTCCGAAAAATGAAAATTCTAAAAAGAAATTCTGTCAATTGAAATTCATACAAATAAAAATTCTAAATAATTTTCATAAAATATTCCTGTATAATTTCAATATTTTTAAATTTTCATTTAAAAAATTTATTTTCTGATTTGTAATTCTCAATTTTTTAGTACAAACCTCAAGTGATGTCAGTGATAAATTTCTGAGAATTGTATTACTTGACGACAATAATAATAATAATTTTGTAGACGATGAAAATGTTGACATTAAAGATTATCCCTGGATGGTTAGTGTTGTACAATATAGTGCATACAATAATAGATGGAATCATATTTGTGGTGGTAGTTTGTTGACGACAAATTTCGTTTTAACGGCCCATCATTGTTTACCAAATGATAAAAATAATCCCAATGTTCTATCAGTGCGATCGGGTTCAAGTTCTCGTTTTGGTGGTATTATACATTCAATAAAAAAAATAATTCCACATCCTCAAGGCTATGATGTTAGATATGATTTAGCAATATTGCAAATTTATCCAAGAGTTCAATTTTTGGGTGGTACTAGCTTACCCATTCAAATATTCATTGGAAAAGTGAATCCCGGAACTCATGGATTGATTCTTGGCTGGGGATATGCGCATTTATAGTGAGAGACGAATTTTTCATTTTTCAAACAAAGGGTCAAAATTTTTCCAACGAATCTTAATTTTTAGTGTTAAGTGGTTTTTTTTACTTCTACTGTGATTGAAATAAGTTTCTGAAGAAAATAAATTTTTTTATCAAACTACAAAAAATTGTTTAGAAACAATTGAAATTTTTATCTGTAACGATTTCTAAGGTAACGATTGTTATGGAAGCGATTGCTACAGAAATGGTTTCTGCGGTAACGGTTTATACGGTAACGGATTCTATAGTAATGGTTTTTTCGGTAACGGTTGCTGTGCAAATGGTTTCTTCGGTAACGGTTTCTATGGTAACGGTTTCTACGGTAACGGTTTCTACGGTAACGTTTTCTACAGTAACGGTTTCTTCGCTAACGGTTACTATGAAAATTGTTTCTTAGGTAACGGATTCTATGGAAATGGTTTCCACGGTAATGGTTTCTATGTAAATGGTATCTACGGTAACGTTTGCTGCGGTTACGGTTTAACGGATTCTACAGTAACGGATTCTATGCTAACGGTTGCTATAGAAATGGTTTCTACGGTAACGGTTTCTACAGTAACGGTTTCTTCGGTAACGGTTTCTATGGTAACGGTTTCTACGGTAACGGTTTCTACGGTAACGTTTTCTACAGTAACGGTTTCTTCGCTAACGGTTACTATGAAAATTGTTTCTTAGGTAACGGATTCTATGGAAATGGTTTCCACGGTAATGGTTTCTATGTAAATGGTATCTACGGTAACGTTTGCTGCGGTTACGGTTTAACGGATTCTACAGTAACGGATTCTATGCTAACGGTTGCTATAGAAATGGTTTCTACGGTAACGGTTTCTACAGTAACGGTTTCTTCGGTAACGGTTGCTATGGAAATGCTTTCTACGGTAACGGTTTATACGGTAACGGTTTCTGCGGCAACGGTTTTTTATGTAAATGGTTTCTACGGTAACGGTTGTTATGGAAATGGTTTCTACAGTAACGGTTTCTAAGGTAACGGATTCTATGGTAACGGTTGCTATGGAATTGGTTTCTACGGTAACGGTTTCTACAGTAACGGTTTCTTCGCTAACGGTTACTATGAAAATTGTTTCTTTGGTAACGGATTCTATGGAAATGGTTTCTACCGTAACGGTTTCTATGTAAATGGTATCTACGGTAACGTTTGCTGCGGTTACGGTTTAACGGATTCTACAGTAACGGTTTATACGGTAACGGATTCTATGCTAACGGTTGCTATGGAAATGGTTTCTACGGAAATGGTTTCTACGGTAACGGTTTCTACAGTAACGGTTTCTTCGGTAACGGTTGCTATGGAAATGGTTTCTACGGTAACGGTTTCTATGTAAATTGTTTCTATGGTAACGGTTGCTAAGGAAATGGTTTCTACGGTAACGGTTTCTAAGGTAACGGATTCTATGGTAACGGTTGCTATGGAAATGTTTTGTACGGTAACGCTTTCTTCGCCAACGGTTGCTATGGAAATGGTTTCAACGGTTACGGTTTGTGCCGTAACGGTTTCTACAGTAACGGTTTCTATGGTAACTGTTACCATGGCAACCATAGGAAATAAAAATTAAAATTGTTATTTATAACTTAAAAAAAAATTCTTTTCAAAATTTGTTTTTAACTAGATTTCTACTATTTTTTTTTATTATTATTTAAGACACAAAAATTTCATTCGTTTAGAACTTTAACGAAAAATTTGTTTTTTGTTTTTTATTTCCTAAAATTTATTTTGATTTCAGTAGAAATAAAAAAAAAAACGATTTTGAACAAAATAAAAACTAATTACTTTCTAAAAAATTTTGGTTACCCCATTTTAAGAAATTCTGATTCATCTTTTTTTTGTCCTTTTGTTATTTATAATTAAAAAAAAAAAAAAAAAAAAACAATGTCGAATACAAAAAATAATGAAAAATAATTTTCTAGCCCTCGAAAAGAAGTCAACTTTTTACAAAAAGCAGAAGTAACACTAATGAGTAAGGATTATTGCGAGAAATTTACTGGAAGGGGAGATTTTTTACTATGTTCTATGGAAACTGATGCTGGTGTTTGCTCGGGTGATTCGGGTGGTCCTTTAGTAATTGACAACCAATTAGCGGGTGTTATTTCAATTGGTGGATGTGAAAGTCCATCTCATGCCAATAGTTTTGTTAATATAAGTTATCATCGTGAATGGATTGAAAGTGTCATTGAACCAAAATTTTTTTAAATTTCATTTTTAATATTTTTTTTTTTAGAGAAAAAGAAAAAAAAATATCAATCTACATTTGAATTAGTGAGAATTTGTTAATTTTGATTCAAATTTTACTAAATTTTTACTAAAAAATGACTAAAAATTAGTATAAATTTTTACTAATTTTAAGTAACTTTGAGTAATTTTTAGCAATTTTTAGTAATTTTTAATATTAATAATAGTAAATATTACTATTTAACTTAGTAATATTTTTTTTATTAAAGTTTTAGTGGAAAAGTAGAAGAAATTTTTTATTATTTTTTTTAGTAAAATAATACTATTTGATTTAGTAATTTTCTTTTTACTAAAATTTTAGTGGAAAAATGACTAAAAATAAGTAGAAATTTTCACTAATTTTTAATAAAATGTTACTATT
This sequence comes from Leptopilina boulardi, assembly GCF_019393585.1. Classification (NCBI taxonomy): domain Eukaryota; kingdom Metazoa; phylum Arthropoda; class Insecta; order Hymenoptera; family Figitidae; genus Leptopilina; species Leptopilina boulardi. Next base: position 4,520,090 of record NW_026137825.1, on the reverse strand, counting down.
TGATTTAGTAATATTTTTTTTTTACTAAAGTTTCACTGAAATATAACTTAAAAATTAGTAGAAATATTCACTAACTTTTAGTATTAGTAACTTTGAGTAATTTTTAGTAATTTTTAGTAATTTTTAATAGTAGTATTGATAAATATTACTACATAATTTAGTAATATTTTTTTCATTAATTTTTAGTAACTTTTATTAATTTTTAATATTAGTAATAATAAATATTACTGTTTGATTTAGTAATATTTTATTAATAAAGTTTTAATGAAAAATTAGAAGAAATTCGTACTAATTTTTTAGTAAAATATTACTATTTGATTTAGTGATTTTCTTTTTACTAAAATTTAAGTGGAAAAATGACTAAAAATAAGTAGAAATTTTCAATATTTTTTAGTAAAATATTACTATTTGATTCAGTAATATTATTTTCACTAATTTTTAGTAATGTTTAGTAATTTTTAGTAACTTTTAGTAATTTTTAGTAATTTTTAATATTAGTAATAGTAATAGTAAATATTAATATTTGATTTAGTAATGTTAAAGAAAAAGTGTACAAAATTTATCAAAAATGAGATTTTCAGATTTTAATTTTTTCTAAAATTATTTAAAATTTTTAACAATTGTCCATAAACAAGTTGTCGTACATTTTTTCCATAAATAAAATCCAAGTGATTTAATTTTCTTTCTCTTACAACAAATTTTCCAATAACTTTTGGTAATTTAGACGATAGATATAATACATCCTGTAATTAAACAATTTTTTAAAAAATATAAATTACATGTATTTTCAATATTTAAATAAATTTTTAAATAAATTTTTTAATAAATTTTTAAATAAATTTTGATGATAGAGAAAATTTTTTTTCATTTTATAAAAAAAAAGAAAAAGAATATAAACTTTATAATATATAAAGAGAGAAAAAGAAATTACCCCTGGAGATGATAGAAAATCGTTAACTCCATAAAATATAGCAATCGGTACTTTAATGTTTTCAATTGGATATTTGGGAGGAACTGTTGTATTATATAGGAGCAAATTTTTCACAGCTCCATAATCATATAGAGAAAATTCCCCTAAAATACAGAGAGAGAAAAATAAATTAAAATTTTTTTTTTCCCCCTTTATTTTCAGTTTTTAATAAAATTTAATTATTAAATATTGTGAAAAAACAAACCATTCATCATTCCAGTGTGATAATGGATTATTTGTTTCAATGAGCTTCCAGCAGGAAAATATGTTAATATATCAGTTATTTTTTGCTAAAATTAAAAAAATATATTTTAATTTTTTCCTATATTATATAAAAAAAATTAATTTATTTTAAAAAAAAATTATTTCAATATAAAAATGATTTTTATGTTCCAGACCACCTAAAAAAAAAATTTTTTTTTTTTCGTTTTTTCAACCAAAAATAATGGAATTAAAAAAAAATGTATGAGTTCCAAAACATAAAAATCAGTATCTAAAACTTACCCGGTCCATTTCGTCTATTCCACTGCCAACAAAGGAAAACATAAAAATATAACACAAATTTTGCCACGGATTTCCAATTCCACATAAATATTTTATAAGTACTCTAATAATCGAAAGAGCGGGAAAAATTTCAAAATATCCAAAATTTTCTACAAAATTCTAAAAAATTAAAAAAAAATAAATAAATTAGTAATAATTAAAATTCTATTGAAATGAATTTTTGGTACTAAATAAATACAAAATAATATTTTTACATGGATTTTTTGGATTAATTCCATTTGAATTATAATTATCGTTTTTTTTAAATAAAGATTTGAATTATGTAATAGAGATGTAAAAAAAAAAAAGTTATTTTTTTCACCCTCGATAATAAAATCATATTATGCAGCAATGCATTTAATCCTTTTGTATATTTAAAATAGGCGGCAGGTGCTAAAGCAGCAGTGAATCGTATTTTTTTATTATTCTCTGGTTTTAAAGATCCCATCACTAACAATTGTGTACATCCTTGTGAAAAGCAAATATAATTTAAATCAGTCATGTTGGTCTCTTTCAAAATATAATCAATTGTTGCAGGTAAATCGTAAATTCCAAATTCGTGCCAGCTTATGGAAAAAAAAGAAAATTAACAAAAGAACAAATTTTATGTATGTTGTAATTAATTGAATTATTATATTACAATTAATATTATATACATATATAATATATTATAATAATATATTAATATTATATATTAATATTATATATTAATATTATAATAATTAATTATTATATACAGTATATATAATTTAGTATAATTAATAATAATAATAAATTATTTTAATTAACAATAATGTTTAATATAGTATAATTTATAATTTGTTTTACCTAAAATCCCAAAATCCATAGCTTGTTTCAAGTTGTTTTGTATGATTTTTTCCAAAAGTATTACCGCGATTATTTCCTAACCACACATCGTATCCATTTTCAACTAATAAAAATGCTATGTATATAAAACAAAATTTATTATTTTTTAGAAAAAATTTTTAAATATTATTTCTAATAATTATAAAAATTAAAGCAATTTTAGAGACGCCTGAATAAGTTCTAAAAATCATTAGTTATAGAATTTCATTTGTCATAATTATTTTTGAGACAAATTTTTATTTTATTTGAATTATTATTTAGCAGAATTTTCATTAAATCGATTTTCTATATTACAGAATTTTTACACAATTATTATTTGATCCCTCATAACAAAAGGATATCCCTAGGATATCCATAGAATATCCATATCAATGGTCGATATCCTAGAATGGTCCCCATGATATCTTGGGATATTCATAGGATATCCCTAGGATATCCAAACCGCCGATCTGTGGAACATCAACAGGACATCCATAGGATATCCACAAAATATCTATTGGATATTATATCGCAGGATATCCTCAGGATGTCCGTGGGATATTCTTAGGATATTCACGGGATATTTAATATTTCAACATATATTTTTAAAGGTTAAAATTGTTAAGCTAATATAATGAATAATAATATAATAAAAACATCCCTAGGATATCTGCGGGATATTATCAATATATCCCGCAGATATCTTGTGTTATTAGGGATAGAATTTCCAAATACCCAATTTTTCATATACTACAAAATTTATACTTAACAAAAAATAATTTAACAGAATATCTATAAAATTGATAGAATTTTCATTTGTCCGAAATTGCAAATCAAAATCAAATCAAAATTTATTCATTAAAATAATATCTTATAAAATTTCTAAAAATTCTAACAATTGATTTTTAGAACTTATTTTTGCTTCCCAAATTTTATTGTATTTAGTTAATTATTCAAAATAATGTTTTACTTTTCAATGGTTTAATTTTTAATAAATATATTTTAAATTTATTGACACAGTTAAAAATAATTTAAAAGTATTAAAATTGATATAAAAAATTGGATCAATTTGATACTTTCAAGTTAATTATGTGATATTATCATAAATCACAGAAATGATTATTTTCAAAAAATTGCATGAACGATAAACTAGAAGTCAAAGCACTAAATCATTTTAAAAAGCAATCATAAAAAGGAATTTTTTATTTTTTATGAATAGAGTTATCATGCAATGTGTTCATTTTATTTTATTTGCTTAAATTTTAGAAACCTTTTTTTTTGTTTCTATTTTTTTTTTTTTTTTTTTTTTTTTTTAATATATATCGAAAATAATTTTACCCAATGAGGTATTTGGACCAGTTACAACCCAATCTGCAGAACTCATTAAAAGTCCATGCATCAATAATACCAAATTTTTTCCTCTCTTAATATTTTCACCTTTAATCCCTGGAATTCGTTGTATTTCAAGAATATATCCATCTTGTGTTGTAACATAATGCGTTTGTACCAAATAACCATAATCTTGAATCAAATCTGTCTTGATATTTTCAATATTGAAACAATAAATTATTAGAAAATTAATTTTAATAATTATTCATATTATTAGTATTATCAAAATTTATTTTAACAATTATTTAAATAATAGTATTTGATCAGAATTTCTCAAAACGGATCATCAAAATGTAATTAATTTTATGTTTGAAAAAAATGATATATATACTCAATTAGAAAGAAAGTTATTTAGAAATAATTTATTTAAATAATAATTAATTATTATACTGTAAACTCTCAAGTCAGTGAAACCTACAATAAGGGTATAAGAAAATTTAAAATTTTGAATTTTGAAATATACTACCTTGTAGGAAATAAAATTTTTTTTTTTTTTCTTGAACATTTTTTAGAAGAACGAATATTTTAAAACATAAATCATCGTATCTTTTACAATTATTAACGGATTTGATTAAAAATTGGCATACACACGCTCTAGGGTCTACTGAAAACGACAATATAGTGAAAAATTAAAAAATCACTAATTGTTTATTAATTTTTTCATATAAATAGAGACCTATCAGAAATCACGTTTTCTTACATTCGGCGACAAAAAGTCTGCAGGGAAGTTTACAGTTCGAGATAATTTCCAGTGAAACATTTGTTTATTATTATATAAGGAAGAATTTTGGAAAATTTTAAGCCGATTCATTAAAAATTTTGAAAAATATTGAAGTTTTAAGAAAGCGCTGTGCAGCACGCTAGCGCGTCATTCGATTCTGTGCATTAAATATACCCACTTAGAATGATTCACCGGAAAGTGCTCCCTGGAGGTTCTATCAGAATTCCGCGGGAACTTCCAACGTAATTCCGTCGTATAATTCCATCGGAGTTCCAAAGAATTTCCGATGGGATTCCGACGGAGTTCCAACGGAATTCTGACGGAATTAGGACTCTAAAAATTTTGAAAAAAATTAATCGGAATTCCGTCAGAATCCCATCGGAAATTCTTTGGAACTCCGATGGAATTCCGATGGAATTACGTTGAAAGTTCCGGCGGAATTCTTATAGAACCTCCAGGGGGCACTTTTCGGGGAATAATAACTATAACAATTTTTTTTTCCTAATATATTTAGAAATATATTTTGATCACAGTAGGATTTAATTTGAAATTAATTAAAAAAATAAAATAAATTGAAAATTAAATTTGTTAATTTTATGTCATTTAAGAAATTCTGATTTCTATTATCAAAATTATTATAATTTATAATTTATAATTTATAACAATAAACTTTTTACATAAGTTAAATGATTATTATCGACTTACAATTTTTTTTGAAGAATCAGGAATTAACTCATGGGAAAAATTAAAAATATAAAACAGAATGAAAATAATAATTTTTTTTGCCATCGACACACTCTAATGTCACTGCTACTGTCATTGAGAAACTGTTAATTTTGTCTTAGGAAAAATCTTGTCTTTACGTTTGTAACATTATATTAGTTTTTTTTTTTTTTTGCTCTAATTTACCCACACAAATATCTTTTACTACAAATTATATATATATGTTGAGATATGATACTATAAATTACAATTTGAAATTGTCATTTACGAATAGTATGAAATTTGTGAATTTTTACAAAAACAAATAAATCAGAAACAAATTATCGTAATTTTTAATATGCATTATTGCTTTTAATATAAATTAAAGTCTTCACGAAGATAATAAAAAAACTCAAGCATTTTTTTTTTTCGAATAATAAAATTATGCCGTTTAATAAATTATTATATAGAAATATATGTGTGTTTTAAAGAGATCAAGGATTTATCGTTTTCAGGTAAATTATTACTTATTATTAAAAAAAATTATTAAAAAAAAAAAAAAAAAAAAATTCACTTCATTCTATATGATGATAAATACATTTATCATTTGCACGATATCAAATGTTTGAAGAAAAAAAAAAATTACACACTTTTATATTACTATGTACTAATTTTTTTTTAATTCTTCTAAACTGGTTGTGATATGTTTTTTCTTTATAATAATTTGAATATAATAATTACAATTTAATGAAAAATCCATTTTATTTGGAACCAATTAAATTTTATTTTTATAATTCGAAAAATCAATTATTTGATTTCATATATTCTTGTAAATCTTGACAAGCTTGTTCATAAGCTAATTCTTTTATATGTAAACCAAAAACAAAATCGTAATGATTCAATTTTCTTTTTTCTATAAGTTGTCTTTTTATTAGATTCGGAAGCTTCGACGCAAGTAATTCTACATCCTGAAATTATTATTATTATTATTATTATTATTATTATTTATTTATTATTTTGTTTATTATTTTTTTTATTATTTTCTTTATTATTTTTATTATTATTTTATTATTATTATTTTTTTTATAATTTTTTATATTTTTTTATTCATTTAGTTCATTTAATAATTTAATACTTACTTTTGGAGATGCTAAATAATCATTTTTTCCATGATAAATAGCTATTGGAATGTTGATATTTTCTAATGGATAGTCAGGAGGCGTTGTTGAATTATAAAATTTTAAATTCTTCTTTTTCCCATAGTCATACAATCTAAAGTGACCTATTATAATCAAAAATAAAAAAAAAAAAAGAACAAAAATATTATTTATTGAAAAAAAAAAATTACATTAATGTAATTTTATAAAATATCTAACCCTTATTCCAATAATTAAATCCATAATGAATTATTTGTTTCCAAGAAGCTCCAGCAGGCTCGAATGCTAAATAATCACCAACGTGTTGCTAGAGAAAAAATTAGTCATTTAATTTAATTTAATTTTTTTTTTTTTTTTTGTGAATTTTTCCTCATTGTATTTTTTCAAAATAATAAAAAAAAAAAAAAGAAAAATTTTATTCACAACTTACACGATCTACTTCGTCATAGCCAAAACCAACTGCCGTAAAAATTAAAAATAAACATAATTCCTGCCAAATAGCTTCTTTAGAACAAAAAGATTTTGTAAAAATTCTTAATTTTGGATCAGCATTTCCCACGGAAAAATATCCCCATTTTTCTGCTGCATACTGCATTAAATAAATTGAAATTAAAAAATTTTATTTTTTGAAAAACAATAATTTTTTCAGAATTTTTTTTTTTTTTGGGAAAAAAATGTTCAGTACACGGATAAAAATATTTATCTCGAATAGCGAAAGATTTCACTGGAATAGCAAATATTTAATTGTTTCAGTTAAATTTTTACTACACTGAAAAAAAAATTTTATTTCATTCAAATAATCTCTTACTTTACTATTAACAAATAAATATTTACTTGAACCAAATAAAGGTATACTTGAACCAAACAAATATTTATACCTGAACCAAGTAAATATTTACTTAAACCAACCAACCAAACCATTTACTTGAAACAAGTAAATATATACTTGAACCAAATAAATATTTACTTGAACCAAATAAAGGTATACTTGAACCAAATAAATATTTATACCTGAACCAAGTAAACATTTACTTAAACCAACCAACCAAACCATTTACTCGAACGGAATAAAGGTATACTTGAACCAAATAAATATTTATACCTGAACCAAGTAATTATTTACTTGAACCAATCAACCAAAATATTTACTTGAAACAAGTAAATATATACTTGAACCAAATAAATATTTACTTGAACCAAGTAAAGGTATATTTGAACCAAATAAATATTTATACCTGAACCAAGTAAATATTTACTTGAACCAACTAACCAAACCATTTACTTGAAACAAGTAAATATATACTTGAACCAAATAAATATTTATACTTGAACCAAATAAATATTTATACCTGAACCAAACAAAAATTTACTTAAACCAATCAACCAAACTATTTACTTGAAATAAGTAAATATATACTTGAACCAAATATATATTTACTTAAACCAATCAACCAAACTATTTACTTGAAACAAGTAAATATATACTTGAACCAAATAAATATTTATACCTGAACCAAGTAAATATTTACTTGAACCAACTAACCAAACCATTTACTTGAAACAAGTAAATATATACTTGAACCAAATATTTTTTTTTTTTTTTGGGAAAAAAATGTTCAGTACACGGATAAAAATATTTATCTCGAATAGCGAAAGATTTCACTGGAATAGCAAATATTTAATTGTTTCAGTTAAATTTTTACTACACTGAAAAAAAAATTTTATTTCATTCAAATAATCTCTTACTTTACTATTAACAAATAAATATTTACTTGAACCAAATAAAGGTATACTTGAACCAAACAAATATTTATACCTGAACCAAGTAAATATTTACTTAAACCAACCAACCAAACCATTTACTTGAAACAAGTAAATATATACTTGAACCAAATAAATATTTACTTGAACCAAATAAAGGTATACTTGAACCAAATAAATATTTATACCTGAACCAAGTAAACATTTACTTAAACCAACCAACCAAACCATTTACTCGAACGGAATAAAGGTATACTTGAACCAAATAAATATTTATACCTGAACCAAGTAATTATTTACTTGAACCAATCAACCAAAATATTTACTTGAAACAAGTAAATATATACTTGAACCAAATAAATATTTACTTGAACCAAGTAAAGGTATATTTGAACCAAATAAATATTTATACCTGAACCAAGTAAATATTTACTTGAACCAACTAACCAAACCATTTACTTGAAACAAGTAAATATATACTTGAACCAAATAAATATTTATACTTGAACCAAATAAATATTTATACCTGAACCAAACAAAAATTTACTTAAACCAATCAACCAAACTATTTACTTGAAATAAGTAAATATATACTTGAACCAAATATATATTTACTTAAACCAATCAACCAAACTATTTACTTGAAACAAGTAAATATATACTTGAACCAAATAAATATTTATACCTGAACCAAGTAAATATTTACTTGAACCAACTAACCAAACCATTTACTTGAAACAAGTAAATATATACTTGAACCAAATAAATATTTATACTTGAACCAAATAAATATTTATACTTGAACCAAATAAATATTTATACCTGAACCAAGTAAATATTTACTTGAACTAAATAAATATTTATACCTGAACCAAGTAAATATTTACTTGAAGTAAATAAATATTTATACCTGAATCAAGTAAATATTTTCTTAAACCAACCAACCAAACCATTTACTTGAAATAAGTAAATACATATATACTTGAACCAAATTAATATATACTTGAACGAAGTAAATATTTACTTGAACCAAATAATTTCTATATTTAAAACAAATACAATTTAATTGTCTCAAATAAAATATATTTGGTTCAAGTAAATTTTTTATTTGATAATAATTAAGTAACCGATTATTTGAATCAAATAAATTTTTTTTCAGTGTATTTTAGTGAAATCTTTCGCTATTTCAGATGAAATTTTTTTTTCCATGAAAAATCTAAAAAAAAAAATGTGCAATAAAATTTTTAATATTATTCAAATCCAAATTTTGTAATAAGAAATTGAAAAACCAGAAATTACCATTGCCAAATAAGTAGTTGGCGAAAATAATTGAAGGATTCCTCTTACATATTTCATAAATACAGCTGGTGCAAAAAGTGACGCAAATTGTATTTTTTTATTATACTCAGGTCTCAATGAGCCCATCACCATCAATTGTGTACCCCCCTCAGAGAAACCGGCATAAAGAAGCTTTTCTTCTTGCGTTTTATTTAAAACATAATCAATCGTCGCTGGTAAATCATACATTCCAAATTCGTGCCAGCTTTTATTTTTTAGAATAAAATAAAAATTTAAATTAAAAAATTTCTATGAAAATAAATTACATTTTTAATAAAATTTATTATTATTTTATTTTATAGATAAATAATTTTATTTTATAGAAATAAAATTTAATTACATTTTTATTTCATAAAAAATAAAATTTTAGTCAAAAATTTTTATTTCTATGAGAATTAAATCTATAATTTTATTTTCTATAAAACAATAAAAATGTAAATTAAAATTTTTATAAAAATATAATTAAATTTTTTATTTGTAAATAAAATTATAAATAAAAAATTTCGATGAAATAGAAATTTTTAAATTTTCAAAAATAATAGGTATATTTTGTTTACCTAAAGTCCCAATAATCATAACTCGTTTCTAATTTTGTTAAATGCTTTTTACTGAAGGAATTTCCACGATTGTTTCCCAACCATACGTCATAATTTTTATCGGCTAACGTCAATGCTTAAAAATAATTATATGACATTAATATAATAATAAATGTAATTTACAATTTATGGCCTTTCTTTATATTATAATATGTAAATATTTTTTACTGCGCACTTGTAGTTAATATCCAGTTTTTTTTTTTTTTACATAACTAATTTTAATCATAATGTGAGAAAAAAAATGTGTTACACACTAATTTAAAAAAAAAAATTGTCTAATTATATATATAATAGACGATTTCAATAAATTATATATATTTTTCATTTAATATTTATTCCTATATATTTATTTATATACAATTTGTACTTTTGTTATCAATAAAATTAGAGGCTACAATGTCACTAGAATATCGATGTTTATTTTTCGCTCTAAATATTGTTGAATATTTTTATTTAAAATTTTTTTTTTAAATTCAACAAAATTTTTTTTTTTATTAAAATTAAAATTTTTCTAAAACAGAGTAAAAAAATATTTATAAATATAAATATGGCATATAGGTTTAGAAAATAATAGTAAATAATTTTGTTATTTAAAAAAAATGTAGGAAATTTATTTTTATTTTTATTTAAAAAAAAAAAATTAGTGAAAATTTTGGAAAAATTTAAATAGATTAAAAAATGTTTACCAAATGATCTGTTTGGACCCGTTATTAACCATGAAGCTGACGAACCAATTAATCCATGCATCAAAAGTATGGGTTTTTTCTTTCCTGTAAAATTTTGTGCTTCATTTCTTCCACTTGGAATTCGATGAATTTCTAAAATATAACCGTCCTCGGATATTACTTGATGCTCTTCAAGTGGATAACCATATCTAGTGATTAAAGTTCTCTAAAAAGGAAATTTCAATTTTAATTACTGAAAATTTCTCATAAAATAATTAAAAAAAACTTTAATACTATTGCACTGAAAAAAAAATGTATTTTATTCAAATAAACGATTTACTTGACTATTATTGAATAAATATTTTGTTTTATTAAATAATTATTACTTGTATTGAATAATTATTATTTGTATTGAATAATTATTATTTGAGTTAATTAAATTGTATTTGTTTCAAATACATAAATTATTGGTTCAATTAAAAATTTATTTGGTTCAAATAACAATTATTTGGTTCAAGTAAATATTTATTTTGTATAAGTAAACATTTATTTGGTTCAAGTAAATGTTTATTTGGTTCAAGTAAATGTTTATTTGGTTCAAGTAAATATTTATTTGGTTTAAGTAAACATTTATTTGGTTTAAGTAAACATTTATTTGGTTCAAGTATATATTTATTTGGTTTAAGTAAATATTTATTTGGTTCAAGTAAATATTTATTTTGTTTAAGTAAACATTTATTTGGTTCAAGTGAATGTTTATTTGGTTCAAGTAAATATTTATTTTGTTTAAGTAAACATTTATTTGGTTCAAGTGAATGTTTATTTGGTTCAAGTAAATATTTATTTAGTATAATAACAATTATTTGGTTCAAGTAAATGTTTATTTGGTTCAAGTAAATTTTTTTTTCAGTAAACACTTATTTGCTTCAAGTAAATATTTATTTTGTTTAAGTAAACATTTATTTGGTTCAAGTAAATATTTATTTGGTTCAAAATAACAATTATTTGGTTCAAGTAAATTTTTTTTCTGATAATAGTAAAGTAAACATATTATTTAAATCAAATAATTTTTTTTTCCATGTGAAAATAAAAATATTATTTATTAATATTAAAAAATTAACAAAATGTTGAAATAATTTTTAAATATCTACAATTTTAAAAAAATGAAAAAAAAACTTACGAGATTAACATCTGTGCTTGGACGTTTACATTCTGTAAATACAATAAAACATAAAAATATCTTTATAACAGTAAAAACGTAATTTTTCATATTTAATTCAAAATTTATTCTAATAAATTATAATATTTAATGACTTTGTGTTTCTCTCTTTTGAGAATATTGAGCAAATTGTATATGCCTCAAACAAGTTGTCTTCCTAACTATAAAAAATAACTAAAACTATATTTTTTACAGATAATTAAAACAAATACACTTATCATTACCTTTAAAAATAAAACTGGTTTGCATTTGTTAAATATTAATAATGTGACTAATAAAAATATAATAAATAAATATATATATATATATATATATATATATGTAACCAGACGGAATTATTATACATAATTTTTGAATATTAAATATGCATAATGACTTTTGGAAAATTATTCATGACTATTTAAAAATTTTTTGCCAAGTTATAAAAAAAAAATTTCAATTTTTCATCGATTTTCAAAATAATATTAACGAAAAAACAAATTTTTAATTTTTATATAAAAAATAACGCTTTTTTATAAACTAATTATTTTTTTCTAAAAAGTAATTAATTTTTTTTTAATTCCTGGAAATACAATTAGAATATTTTGCAAAAAATTTTTAGGACTGATAATCTTTTTTATTTAAAAAAAAACTTTTTTTTTTTATTTTCCAAAATAAAAGTTATTCTCCTCGACCATTAAAAAATTATGCATAATATTTACGCCTGGATACCTATATATATATATATATATATATATATATATATATATATATATATATATATATAGTTATAGTAATAATTTATTTATACAGTAAAAATAGCTCCATTAAATTTTATTCGAAACGAATACATATATATGTAAAAATAATAAATAATATAGGTCGTAGATTTTTTTTTCTTTTTTTAAGGTTGAGTTTCATTGATTCTGTTATCGTCGACATGATTGCTCAGTACATTCATAACATCATTGTATAAAAGTTTTTTCGAATCATTAGAAAATAAAAAATCGAGATGACTGAACATTTCGAATGGCACTTTGCGAGATGTCGCGTTTGGTAATTTTGAACGTAACACCATCACGTCCTGAAACAAATTTTTATATTCATTTTTTTTTTTTTAATAGTCATATATTTTGTAAACAAAATGATTTTTTAATAAAAAAAAGAAAAATCATTTTTTTATTATTACTAAAAATATTTTTATTGACATTCAGTTATTAAAATGTAGTATATGAAAAAATTTTCTGCTATTAAAATTTTTTTTCAAATAATATAGTTTAATTTTTTTTTTTACAAGTTTATCGTTACATTGTTAATGAAGTTGAAAAATAAAATATTATTTATCATTTTTTACAGACAGAATTAATATTAACTTATAAGTTTCTTTTTTATAAATTAATGTAAAAATTTATTTTTTTTTTTAAATAACTTATCAGTTTATCTTTTAAAAATTAATTTATAGGTTTATTATTTTTTTTAAAGTATAAATATTAGAATAAAAATTGAAAATATTTGTAATTTTTCTGTCCAGTAATAATAATAATAATAATAAAATTTTTCAGAATATCGAAACTTTATAATAAAATTATTTATTTATTTATAATTAATTAAATTTATATTTTGAAAAAATTATTTTACAATTTTAAAAATTGTTTAGTAAATTTCTTTTGAAATTTTAGGAAATATTTTAACGTTAATATTTCGCATTTGTATATTGAAATAGTTTTGTAATTTTTCCCATACCTCTCTAGTAGTATAAGCGTCATTTGGTCCATAATATAAAATGACTGGTGAAGTTATTTTTTCAAGAGAATATTCCGGAGGTGTTATATTTTTGTAAAAAATTACATTTCTCTCGGGACCAAAATCATATTGACTAAACTTTCCTGAAAACAAAATTTTTATTTTTTGTTCATTTTATTTAATTTTAATTTATTTTCTATTATTTTTATTCATTTTTATTGCTTCTTATTATTTTTTAATTATTTTTTTATTTATTTTATTATTTTTATTATTTTTTATGATTTTTAATAATTTTTTTATTTTTTGTTAATATTTTTATTAATTTTATTATTATTTTATATTTGATAGAAAAACATTTTTTAAAATAAAATTAATAATTTTCTAGTCAACAAATATTTAAAAAAATAAAAATTTTTTTTGTACTTACCACTTATAATAATTTGTCTATAATGAAGAACAGTTTCTATTGAAGTTCCTTGAGGAAAATGTTTTAACATCGTGGGGATCATATTCTAATTTGAAAAATATAATAATAATTATAAATAAATATTATTATTATAGTTTAAGAAAAATTAAGTAAAAAAAAGTTTTTTTTGTTTTTTTTTACAGAAATATATTAAATAACAGATTCTTACTGTATCAAAATTATCCGCATTGGTGAGACCAATGAGATTGAAAAATAATTTTCGACAAAAATACTCTATCCTTGGTCCTTCACATAATGATGAATAAACTCCCACAGCGCTGGAACTTCTTGGAAATATTTCATGCATTCCTAGTAGTTGAAATGTTTCCTAAAAAAAAATTTTTTTCAAAAATATTTATAAATAAAAATACTTTTCAAAATTTTAATAAACTAAAATCAAAATAAATAAAAAATAACTAATTTTTATATTCTACTATTTATATTTTACTAGACCAATATGTTATTTACGATTTTTATTAACAATAATTTTTATTATTTTCAAAATATTAAAACAAAATTTATCTAATTTTTTAAATTTTCCAGCTAAAATTTGACCTACATTTAAGGTTATGTTCGTTTTTTTTTTGGTCATTTTCCTTCAAAGTTTGACCTAAATTTTGAGGTTATGTTTGTTTCTTTGTCTTTTTGCGCCAAATTTTGGCCTAAATTTTGAGGTTATGTTTGTTTCTTGGGTCGTTTCCCGACAAAATAACTTAACCTTAAAATTTAGTTCAATTTCGGCGGAAAATCCACATCTCCTTCAACGTAACGAAGGAGGGGGGGGGGCTTGCGACTATATTCACAGTCTTGAAACGAACATAACCTTTAAATTCAAGTCATTTTTGGCAGGAAATCTACCTCCACTTGCGGCTATATTGAAAGTTTTGAAATAAACATAACCTCATAATTTATGTCATTTTTGGTGGGAAATACGGAGAGGGGGTAAGGGAGGGGGGAGGACTTGCGGCCCTATTCAGAGTCTTGAAACAAACATAACCTTAAAATTTAGGTCATTTTTTGCCAGGGAGGAAGAGGAGAAGGGGGGGGACTTGCAGCTATATTCATGTGGGTCATTCCATATCAAGTGTAACCAACTATTGTACTATCCATGTCAAAAATATTGGTTGACTCACTCTTACCTAACCTTGTCAAAAACATGGGTTGGGTACACTTTATAAATATTTATTTGTATTAAATAATTATTATTTGACTCAATTAAATGGTATTTGCTTCAAATACAAAAATTATTACTTCAAATACAATTTATTTAATTCGTATAATTATTTGGTTCAAGTAAATATTTATTTGATAATATAGTCAAGTAATCGAGTATTTAAATCAAAAAAAAATTTTTTTCTTGATTGAAAAAATTTTCTTCGAGTTTGAAAATTTTTTTTTTTTTTAGAAAGGATTAAATTAAAATAAACCTTGAAATATATTTAGCTCGTTTTAAAAAGTTGTCATACAAAGTAATGAAAGTTGTATATATATATATATATATATATATATATATATATATATATGAATGAAATATTAAAAAAATTATTATTAAATAAATTTTAATAATTAATTATTTTAATGAAAAAATTATAATATTGAAAATCAGAAACTGTGTTAAATAAAATAAAACAAAAAATAGTGTAAATTGAAAATATCGGGAAAAATGTAGTAAATTTTACTAATTTACATGTGTCGAGAAAAATATGTGTTATATTTTTCATTATATAGACTTTTTTTTTTTAAATAATTATAAATAATAATCACCTGCAACTGTTTTCCATAGCGAATACCAAGTTTACTAACCAGTCCTGGGAGTACATGGGTGAAAATTGCAACAGGTGCAAATGACAGAACGACATTCACTTTTTCATTATAATCAGGCTTCATTGAAAGTAGAACTAATTCAATGGTGGTCCCCATAGAATGGCCAAGGAGTGACACTTTTTCCAATTTTGTTGTTTTTAATACATAGTCAATTGTTGCTGCCGCGTCATACACTCCAGATTCGTGCCAACTGAAAAATTTATTTATTTTATATTAATTAATTTTTTTTTATTAATTATTTATTTATTTTAATTAATTAATTTGTTTATTTATTATTTTTTTTAAAATTGCATATTTACATTTTTTTTCTTATTATTACCTAAAGCGCCAAAATTTCGATTCTTTGGGAGACAGCCGTTTATGGCGTTTACCATAAAAATTACCCCTGGTATTTAAAAGCCATACGTCATAACCTTCATCACATAATAAATAAGCTGAAAATAATAATTGTTATTTACCAAAAATTTAAGTTGATAATTTTATTTCATTAAAATGAATTATTTAATTAAATTAATATTTTATTTTATTCTATGTACACCCTTTACTAGGTACTTAAAGATTAAGTATTTAAACCATTTACTAAATCGTTCGGTTAGACAAAAATATTGGTTGAGGTAACCGAATTTTGGTTGTCGAAGCCGAATTTTGGATGTCGTAACCAAATTTTAGTTGTCGAAGCTGATTGTCGTAATAAAATCCTAGCTTTTGTAACCAAATTTTGGTTGTTGTAAGCGAATTTTGGATGTTGTAACCAAATTTTAGTAATCAAAGCCGAATTTTGGTTGTCGTAACCGAATTCTAGATGTAGTACCCGAATTTAGGATGTCGTAACCAAATTTAAGTTGTCGAAGCTGGTTGTCGTAAACAAATTCTAATGGCCGTAACCGAATTTTGAATTTCGTAACCAAATTGAAGTTGTCGAAGCTGCTTGTAAACAAATACTAATTGTCGTAACCGAATTTTGGATGTCGTATCCAAATTTTAATTGTCGAAGCTGAATTTTAGTTGTCGTAACCGAATTCTAATTGTAGTATCCAATTTTTGGATGTCGTAATCAAATTCTAGTTGTCCTAACCAAATTTTGGTTGTCGTAAGCGAATTTTGGTTGCCGTAACCGAATGCTTGTTGTAGTAACAGAATTTTGGATATCGTAATTAAATTTCAGTTGTCGTAACCAAATCTTGTCGTAATAAAATCCTAGTTGTCGAAACCAAATTTTAGTTGTCGAAGCTGAATTTTGGTTGTAGTAACAGTATTTTGGATGTCGTAATCAAATTCTAATTGTCGTAACCAAATTTTGGTTGTCGTAAGCGAATTTTGGATGTTGTAACCAAATTTTAGTTGTCGAAGCCGAATTTTGGTTGTCGTAACTGAATTTTGGATGTCGTAACCAAATTGTAGTTGTCGTAAACAAATCCTAGTTGTCGTAACCGAATTTAGGATGTCATAACCAAATTTTAGTTTTCAAAGCCGAATTTTGGTGGTCATAACTAAATTTTAGTTGTCGTAACCAAATGTTGGATGTCGTAACCAAATTTTAGTTGTCGAAACTGAATTTTGGTTGTCGTAACTGAATTTTGGATGTCGTAACCAAATTGTAATTGTCGTAACCGAATCCTAGTTGTAGTAACCGAATTTTGGATGTCGTAATTAAATTCTAGTTGTCGTAACCAAATTTTGGTTGTTGTAAGCGAATTTTGGATGTTGTAACCAAATTTTAGTTGTCGAAGCCGAATTTTGGTTGTCGTAACTGAATTTTGGTTGCCGTAACTGAATTTTAGATGTCGTAACCAAATTGTAGTTGTCGTAAACAAATCCTAGTTGTCGTAACCGAATTTAGGATGTCGTAACCAAATTTTAGTTTTCAAAGCCGAATTTTGGATGTTGTAACCAAATTTTAGTTGTCGAAGCCGAATTTTGGTTGTCGTAACTGAATTTTGGTTGCCGTAACTGAATTTTAGATGTCGTAACCAAATTGTAGTTGTCGTAAACAAATCCTAGTTGTCGTAACCGAATTTCGGATGTCGTAACCAAATTGTAGTTGTCGTAACCGAATCCTAGTTGTAGTAACCGAATTTTGGATGTCGTAATCAAATTCTAGTTGTCGTAACCAAATTTTGGTTGTCGTAAGCGTAGTTTGGATGTCGTAATCAAATTCTAGTTGTCGTAACCAAATTTTGGTTGTTGTAAGCGAATTTTGGATGTTATAACCAAATTTTAGTTGTTGAAGCCGAATTTTGGTTGTCGTAACTGAATTTTGGTTGCCGTAACTGAATTTTGGATGTCGTAACCAAATTGTAGTTGTCGTAAACAAATCCTAGTTGTCGTAACCGAATTTAGGATGTCGTAACCAAATTTTAGTTTTCGAAGCCGAATTTTGGTTGTCGTAACTGAATTTTGGTGTTCATAACTAAATTTTAGTTGTCGTAACCAAATGTTGGATGTCGTAACCAAATTTTAGTTTTCGAAACTGAATTTTGGATGTCGTAACCAAAGTGTAGTTGTCGTAACCGAATGCTAGTTGTAGTAACCGAATTTTGGATGTCGTAACCAAATTTTAGTTGTCGTAACTGAATTTTGCTTAAAATCTTATACCTAAATCTTTTCCTGGACCTCTTAGAATCCAAATATCAGAAGCCGCAAATAGTCCATGAATAAGTAGCACTACCGGTTTTCCCGGTGTTGCGGGTGATTTTGGACCACCTGATATTCGATGTGTTGATAAAATATAACCATCATCAGTGGTGACATCATGTTCCTCAGCCGTATAACCTGACGATTGAACCATATCCACCTAAAAAACTTAGATTCCTCTTAATAAATTTATCCTTCGAGAAAAATTTATAATTAGTTTATATATAGAGTCGAGAAAATAAAAAAAAAAAAGGAAAAAAAGAGAGAGAGAGACCGAACGAAAGAATACGATTGGATTAAATGTCACTTATTGGATAGAAAGAGAAAAAGTTAATTGAAAATTTATATACACAATATTTTATTACTATATAAATATATAATCGTGTAAAATATGTTTTCTTTTTTGCATTATTACTTGTTTTTATAAATATTTTATTAAAATAAATGTCACGATTTTTCATTTATTTTTTCTTTCTTTATTTTGAAAAAAAAAAAAAGATTATAAAGTTCATTTTACAAAAATGAAAATGTTGCAAATTATTACATTTAGAGAAATGGTATATTTTTCTCGTGAGCCTACTAACTCATTTATTTGTTGTAAATATATTTTATTTCTTTTAAATAAAAAATTTATTTGAGCCAACAAAAAAAATTATTTATGACAAATAAAATTTTTATTTACGCCAAATAAATAATTTGAGAAAAATATACATTTATTTAAGTCAAATATATTTTATTTGGTTCAAATAAATCATATTTCATACAAATACAAAAATTATGCAATTTTCCTTAATTATATAATAGTCAAATTTAAGGCGGTTTAATACCCTGACATAACCTCAAAACTAAAAATTTCTACTTTTAAAATAAATAAACGTAGTATAAATGCACTAATTATGGCGCAATTCGAGTCAAAATACCTTTGAAATAGAAAATTTCACATTTCTATTGTATAAAGTAAATTTAAGACTTATTAAACTAAAAACTTATGTTATTTAGATATTGAAAAAAAATTCAACTTTATAACAATCGATTATTTAAACAAATATGAGAAATTAAAAATAATACCGTAATTTTCTATTACGGCGTGTTTGTATCATTTTCGGTGTATCAATTACGGGTGACCAAAATTACGTGTATTTTAAAGATACTTTGCCCGCCGTAATTGAAGTCAATGGAAATATTAAAAAAAAAAATTCAATTACGGCGAGGGAAAAAATTTAATCTCAAATAATTAAATTAATAATTGTTTAAATATACATCTTTATAAGTAATTGTATAAAAAAAAAAAGATTAAAATAATTTTTGAAAATTATTTTGCAACAATTTTATTAAATATAATTTAGTAATAATAGTTATTTTTTATGAACACGCCGTAATTGGTACACTTAACCTATTAAAAAGAAGAAAAAAAATACTCACAAATGTTTGAAGTTGATTACCGGTGTTATTTTCTGCATTTTGAAATGATTGTTCAACATTTTGATAATTACGAAATGTATTGGCAGTGAAGCATGTGTGAATGAGAAGAAAAAATGTATAGAAGGCAAATCCTCGAAGTGTGGATAATTTCCGCATGTCGAAAAGGGATGGCACTCGCGAAATTCTGTTATCAGATTGATGATAGCGAAGAAAAGCGCGAGTGCGCGTCTCTCACCGTTCGTCAGCAAACATACTAATAATAATTTCTCCTCTATAGAGTCCTTGAAGTTTTCGTTTTTTTTTTTTTTTTTTTTTTCTCTCTTATAGCTGCGTGGTATATTGCCAATATTTAGGAGATCTTCATTAAGGTGTCTTCACACGCGACCTTGACGCAAATCCCCCTTTAAAACACCAAACGCCCTCCACCCTTTATTTATCTCTCTTCTTCTTATTAACTCACTGTCCTTGTCCCTCTCACTTTCTGACGCTAACTGCGCGATTTTCATCGAGCCCAATAACCTCACTAGAACCTACAAATTTATTAAAAATATTATTATAAATTATTATTATTATTATTATTATTATTTATTATTATTTATAATAAATTCTTAGGGAGGCATCAATAAATTATAAAAATCAATTGTTAGAATTTTCCTTACATGATTTTATTAGATATAATTTTCGTTGAGCCGAATTTTAATTTGTTTAAATTATTATTTAATATAATTTCCATATATAACCGATTTTACATACTGCAGAATTTATATTTAATCGAATAATTATTTAACAGAATTTCTAATTGATAGAATTTTCATTTTATCCGAAATTGCAAATGACCGAACAAACAATAGACAGAAAGATTTCGGCGCGATTTTTAAAATAAACGAATCATTTTAATGATAATTTTTGATTAGTTGATTTTGAAAAATCGCGCCGAAATCTTTCTGTCGATTGTTTGTACTCGGCTTTTTTGCAATTTCGGACAAATGTAAATACTATCAATTAGAAATTCTGTTAAATGATTTTTCGGTCAAGTATTGAATTGTAATTTAGCAGAAGAATTCCAATTGAATTATAACTTAATTTAAAAAATTCAAGTTTAAATTATAATTTAATTAGAAACTTAATTAAATTAAATTAAAGTAATTCTATTACAAGTTTTGTATTTTAAAGTAAATGAAATTTAAAGGCAACGAATTAGATAAAATTTTTTAATAATTTTTGTTTGCATAATGTTTTAAATTCTTTTTTAACACTTAAAATACTGAAATACGAAGATCAGCTGTTCCTATCGATGGCGGCCATTTTTTTCAGTTACGTGACAAAATCGACCAATTAGAATAGACAGAAATTTTTCCCGCAATTATTTAAATAGCATTTCTTAACTTTTTTTCAACAATTGGTATTTTTTTTAATCAATATATACAACAATTACAATGAAAATTCTTGGAAATAATAATTCGATCAAATGAAAATTCATTAAAAAGTCTATTATGTTCAATGAAACTTTAAGTAAATAAAAATTTGAAAAAATAAAAATTCGAACAAATAAAAATTTTGTGAAGTGAATTTTTAGTTGTATAAAAATTCTGTAATTTAGAAAATCATTTTAATGGAAATTCTGCAAAATAAAAAATTGACTAAACAAAAATTCGATTTAAAAATTTAATTATATCCAATTAAATTCTATAAAATGAAAATTCTAACAATTTATTTTTAGAACTTATTATTATTATTATTATTATTATTATTATTATTATACACAACATTTACCAACGAAATTTTTTTTAAAGTTGTATATTGATTCAAAAATTGTATACAAATACAAAAAATTTATGATGAGAAAAAAGATGCGCCAGGAAATTTCGTACAAGATAGTAATTTGAAAAAAATTTATTTTTAAAAATTAATTTTTAAGGTACCAGGGGCCAACCAATACCTATTAAATATTAATTATAAAAACACAGTCCTCGAATCAACTTAAAGACACAAAAAAGTCGTTTTAGTCGATTTATATTCCAAAAAAAAGTGGATTTGTTTTTTATTTTAACAAAAATATTTTACAGATTTTTAAATAAAAATTTTTTTGTTTTAATAATAATCCTTTTCGAAGGGTTAAAGTTGAAATTTTTAGAAATAATTAAATTTCAAAAGATATTGTTAATTTTCAAACAATTATTAAATTTTACAGAACTAAAAATAATTTATCAAACAATTTTTGGAAAACATTTTTTAAATTTAATTGAATTTTCAAAGATTTAAAATTGAGATTTTTGAAATTAATTGAAACTTTAAGTGTTTTGTAATTAAAATTTTAGATGATTTCACTAAAAATTTATTAGAAAATGCGGACAAAATACAATAATTTGAAAATCATTTTTAATTGAAAAATGGTTTCAGATAGTTGAATTTTCAAAGAATATTATTAAAATAGTTAAAAATAATTGAATTTCCTTAGAGTTATAATTGAAATTATTAAATTTCAAAAAAAAAAAATTTCGATGGAAAATTTTAGAAATAATTAAATTTTAGATGCTTTTAAATTCAAATTATTGAAAATTCAATTAATTTTGAATTCAAATTTTTGAGAATAATTAAATTTTATTTGATTTTAAATTTGGAAAATAATTGAATTTCAATTCATTTTGAATTAAAAATTTTGGGAAATAATTGAATTTTAATTGAAATTTTCGATAATAATTTAATTTAAGTTCATTTTTGATTGAAGATTTGGATAATTCGTTTGAATAGAAATTTGAGAAAATAATTGAATTTTATTTCATTTTAAATTAAAAACTTGATAAATATAATTAAATTTTAAATTGAAAATTTTGAAATTAATTGAAACTTTAAGTGTTTTGTAATTAAAATTTCGGGTAATAATTGAATTTTAGTTAATTTTGAATTGAAATTTTTAAAAAATAATTCAAAAAATTAAATAATTAATTAATAATTAATTAATAATAAATAATTAAATAATTCAAATAATTAAATTTTAGATACCCGTGTGGAAAAAGCCACGATCTTGCCCTCAAGAGTTCGGGGCCCCCGGCGGGGGCCCATGAGGGCTGATCCATATGGCGAATCCATGAGGGGCACCGTAGGGGCCCCGCATGGATCGCCCTCATGATCGATTAGCAAAATTTTCTAAGTCCAAAAATCAAATATTTTTTTATCACCAAAAAATTAATGTTTATAATGATTCACAACAATGAAAAACGCGTTTTTAATTAAAATATATTTTCACTTTTTTTGAAAATAACACTCACACTTATGGCGAATCCATGAGGGGCACCGTAGGGGCCCCGCATGGATCGCCCTCATGATCGATTAGCAAAATTTTCTAAGTCCAAAAATCAAATATTTTTTTATCACCAAAAAATTAATGTTTATAATGATTCACAACAATGAAAAACGCGTTTTTAATTAAAATATATTTTCACTTTTTTTGAAAATAACACTCACACTTATGGCGAATCCATGAGGGGCACCGTAGGGGCCCCGCATGGATCGCCCTCATGATCGATTAGCAAAATTTTCTAAGTCCAAAATTCAAATATTTTTTTATCACCAAAAAATTAATGTTTATAATGATTCAGAACCACGAAAAACGCGTTTTTAATAAAAATATATTTACACTTTTTTGAAAATAACACTCACACTTATGGCAAAATAGATGAGGGCCACCGTAGGGGCCCGCATGGATCGCCCTCATGATCGATTAGCAAAATTTTCTAAGTCCAAAAATCAAATATTTTTTTATCAACAAAAAATGAATGTTTCCAATGATTCAAAACAACGAAAAACGCGTTTTTAATAAAAATATATTTACACTTTTTTGAAAATTCGCCTGAGATGATTCATGATAATAATCATAAAGCATATAATTAATTATATTTTATAAATTGCATTTGATTGGAAAATATAATTTAATATCTTAACTTTAACTAAATGATGTTAAGCACTTTTCTTTGTTAGGTATTTTTCAAGTTTAA
The DNA here is from genome assembly GCF_019393585.1 of Leptopilina boulardi. Classification (NCBI taxonomy): domain Eukaryota; kingdom Metazoa; phylum Arthropoda; class Insecta; order Hymenoptera; family Figitidae; genus Leptopilina; species Leptopilina boulardi. Next base: position 4,496,120 of record NW_026137825.1, on the reverse strand, counting down.
ATAGCATCAAGAAGTTAGCATTCGTTTTGAAGTAGCGTGCGTAGCGTAGTTGGTAAAGCGTTAGACTCATAGTCCGTAGGTCGTAGGTTCGATTCCCCCCATGCGTTAGATTTATTTATTTCTCAGGTTTGCGTTTAATCATTAATTCTATGTATGAATTAATTGAAAAATGAAAATATCGGTTAATAGTATGCATAAATTACATATTTTTTAATTTTTTAATTAATTAATTTATTATTACTTTTAATTATATCCGACAGTTAATTAATTAGAACGTTAATTAATAAATTCAATTTGAGTAAGAATTTAATTTAAAATTGAATAATTATTAAATAAATATGTTATTTATTCATAACTTAAGCTTATTTATTATCAATTAACTTTTATTATTAATATTATTGATTAAAAAACATTATGGCAAACTTGAGGGCAAGATGAGGGCAAACGTGAGGGCCCATAAGGGCGCCCGTAGGGGCACCCTCATGGATCGCCCATGCGGGCGCCCTCATCGATGAGCATGTCGTTTCCATGAGGGGCCCCTATGGATCATCCATATGCGCCCCTCATGGCATGAGGGCGATCCATAAGGGCCCCCGCTGGGGGCCCACATCACTTTTCCACACGGGTACTTTTAAATTCAAATTATTGAAAATTCAATTAATTTTGAATTCAAATTTTTGTGAATAATTAAATTTTATTTGATTTTAAATTGAAAATTTTTGGGAAATAATTGAATTTTAATTGAAATTTTGGATAATAATTTAATTTAAGTTGATTTTTGATTGAAAATTTGGATAATTAATTTTGAATAGAAATTTTAGAAAATAATTGAATTTTATTTCATTTTAAATTGAAAACTTGGTAAATAATAAATTTTAAATTCAAATTTTTTGATAATTATTGGATTTTTAATTGATTTTGAATTAAAATTTCGGGTAATAATTGAATTTTAATTGATTTTGAATTAAAATTTCAGGTAATAATTGAATTTTAGTTTATTTTGAATTGAAATTTTTAAAAAATAATTCAATTTTATTGTGATATTTTTTTTTTAAAATTATAAACAATTGTTAAATTTCATAAAAATTTTAATTGAAAAATAATTTTGATATAATTGAATTTGTAATGTATTTCATTAAAATTATTAAAAATAATTAATTTAGTGAAGAATCATTTTAGTTCAAAATTTGTTAAATAATTGAATTAAAGAAAATCTAAAGAAGATCTACATTTTATACTAAAAAAAATGTATTTTTTATTATCATTTAATATGTAATAATATTCCAATAAGTTAAATTGTTATTGATAATATTAATCTTTAATTTCTTTATAACAAACAATTAAATACTCAATTTGGCGCGCGTTTAATTTTGCTAGTTATAAATTATATTATCGAATTTTTTTTTTTTTAATGATAAAATTATGATAATCGAAATAATTAAATAATTAAATAATAATATTATTATTAAAATTATTAAATTCAATATATTGATGCAAAATTATCGATTTGATAATTTATTAAATAATTGTAATGATAATGCTATGATAATAATTTTCTATAATTCATACAAAAGTTCCCTTTCATTTTTCGTTTTCACTGCGGTGCATTTTAGTTGTATAGTATTTATCTTTAAAAAAAAAAAAAAAATATTAGTCCTACTTTCGTTAATTGTAAGAATTCTATATTTATATATGTGTGAGTAAAAAATGTATCCGCGTGAATGGTTTCGTTTTTTAAAAGGAGGGAAAATTAGAATATATTTTTTTTTTATTGAGAAAGCTTTATATATATATATATATGCCTGGAATGCGTGTCAGATATGATGGCAAACCGGGTTAATGGAGAATTCTCAAGAGATTAAATCATCGATCTTTTTTTTTTCATCTAAATTTGTATAAGAAATTTTCGAATTTCAAAATATTCATATCTTTAATATATTCATAAAACATCCGTCAAAAGCAAACTCGGATTTTTCCAACTTATATGATATACATATATTTATTTATTTATTTATGACAATGTAGATTAATACATTGACACAAATTTTTTTTTTTGAAATTTGAATATTAATAATTATAAATAAATTTCTTTATTTGAAACAAAAAAAAAAAAATTATTACGCTCTGGGAGAAATATATTTTTATTTGCTTCAAATAAATTTTATTTGTCTCAAATAAATGCCAATAAAATATTTCTGTAGATTTATTAATTAATTTTTTTTTTTAAGTTTATTTATATATTTTATTTATTATTATATTATTATTATTTTATTTATTTAATATTTTTTATTTAAGTATTTAATAATTTTTAAAGAAATAAATTTTAATTTTATAATCAACATTAAAAGAAGAAGAAAAAGTTTAAATTTTCAATTGAAAAATTAAAAAAAGCAATTTTAGAATGAAAATGAAATTTTCTGTTTGGCAAAGTATGCGAAATCAATATTTTGCGCTCACTAGGGGGCTATTATATTCCAATACTGGGAAAATCTTTCTCAAGTTGAAAATTAAGCATTCAGCACACAACTGCAGCAATGTAACATGCAATTTGTACGTCAATCTGTTTCCGAGTTTCAATGCTTCTTTTGTGTCACTCTCATCTATATTTATATATATATATACCTATATATAGTATCCCGGATTTGAAAAGATTAAAACGCAAAAAAAAAAAAAAAAAAAAAAAAAAAAAAAAAAAAAAATCAAATACAAAATGAGAAAAGACATTTATTTCAATGCTATAAACAATATTCTCAAGTATAATTTATCACTTCAATTTCTTTTTCTATTTTTTATTTATATATATGTAAAGTCGAACATCTGATTATTCCGTTAAAAAGATGATGAATCACAAGCAAGTCATTTTTCCCGCTATCTTTAATAGTGATTATTTTAATGAGCGAAAACCGGTTTATTCGGAGGCAGCGTGGACCAAAACTCGAAATTTTTTTTTTTTTTGCTATATATGAGAAATTTTACTTAAAAACAAAAAAAAAAAAATCCCAGAATGTTATAAAAATTTTCCATCTTAAAATAAAATTTCTTTTCTTCCCGTGTGGAAAAGTGATGTGGGCCCCCAGCGGGGGCCCTTATGGATCGCCCTCATGCCATGAGGGCCGCATATGGATGATCCATAGGGGCCCCTCATGGAAACGACATGCTCATCGATGAGGGCGCCCGCATGGGCGATCCATGAGGGTGCCCCTACGGGCGCCCTTATGGGCCCTCACGTTTGCCCTCATCTTGCCCTCAAGTTTGCCATAATGTTTTTTAATCAATAATATTAATAATAAAAGTTAATTAATAATAAATAAGCTTAAGTTATGAATAAATAACATATTTATTTAATAATTATTCAATTTTAAATTAAATTCTTACTCAAATTCAATTTATTAATTAACGTTCTAATTAATTAACTGTCGGATATAATTAAAAGTAATAATAAATTAATTAATTAAAAAATTAAAAAATATTTAATTTATGCATACTATTAACGGATATTTTCATTTTTCAATTAATTCATACATAGAATTAATGATTAAACGCAAACCTGAGAAATAAATAAATCTAACGCATGGGGGGAATCGAACCTACGACCTACGGACTATGAGTCTAACGCTTTACCAACTACGCTACGCACGCTACTTCAAAACGAATGCTAACTTCTTGATGCTATTTAAACTTGAAAAATACCTAACAAAGAAAAGTGCTTAACATCATTTAGTTAAAGTTAAGATATTAAATTATATTTTCCAATCGAATGCAATTTATAAAATATAATTAATTATATGCTTTATGATTATTATCATCAATCATCTCAGGTGAATTTTCAAAAAAGTGTAAATATATTTTTATTAAAAACGCGTTTTTCGTTGTTTTGAATCATTGGAAACATTCATTTTTTGTTGATGAAAAAATATTTGACTTTTGGACTTAGAAAATTTTGCTAATCGATCATGAGGGCGATCCATGCGGGGCCCCTACGGTGCCCCTCATGGATTCGCCATAAGTGTGAGTGTTATTTTCAAAAAAAGTGAAAATATATTTTAATTAAAAACGCGTTTTTCATTGTTGTGAATCATTATAAACATTAATTTTTTGGTGATAAAAAAATATTTGACTTTTGGACTTAGAAAATTTTGCTAATCGATCATGAGGGCGATCCATGCGGGCCCCTACGGTGGCCCTCATCTATTTTGCCATAAGTGTGAGTGTTATTTTCAAAAAAGTGTAAATATATTTTTATTAAAAACGCGTTTTTCGTGGTTCTGAATCATTATAAACATTAATTTTTTGGTGATAAAAAAATATTTGAATTTTGGACTTAGAAAATTTTGCTAATCGATCATGAGGGCGATCCATGCGGGGCCCCTACGGTGCCCCTCATGGATTCGCCATATGGATCAGCCCTCATGGGCCCCCGCCGGGGGCCCCGAACTCTTGAGGGCAAGATCGTGGCTTTTTCCACACGGGTTCTTTTAAAAAATAAAATTTTATTTTTGCTGATTTTTTATTATTATTATTATTATTTAAGTTTTTATCAATATTTATTTATTTATTATTATTGTAGAAATAAAAAAAAATTAATAAATAAAATACGGAAAAAAAAATTTTATTTAACAAAATAATTGTTTACTTGAATCAAATAATTTTTATTTCAATTAAATAAATTGTAGTTTTAACCAATAATTTCTGTATTTTTAAAACTTAGAGCTTAATAAATATTTATTTGACTCAAAAAAAAATTTTTATTTGATTTAGGTAAATAAATTTTTATTTGATTTTAATATATTTTTATTTGATTTAAATAAAAAAATTTATTTACGCCAAATAAATATAGGCTAGTTGGCTGTGCGGGAAAAATATACGTTTATGTAACTCAAATATATTATATATTTGATTTAAATAAAACTGAGTGTAATTATTTAATAAAAATAAATATTTATTTACATCCAGAGAAATTATAAATTATAAAAATTATATATTTATATTGTCTGAGGGCCTAATAAAAATATTTATTTATTTCAAGTAAATTTTATTTAGTTATACATTTTATTTGGTTTAAGTAAAATTTTATTTGTGCTATATAAAATTTGTTATTTGAAACAATAATAAAAAAAATTATTAGACTTTGAGAAACAAAATAAATTTTTAAGTTTTTTTTTTTTATAATTTTTTTCTTTTTTGATTCAAATAAATTTTTATCCCAAATAAATGAAAATAAAATATTTCTTCAATATGTCATATTAGTAAAAAAAAACCTATTATTTGTATCAAATATAAATTTAGATAATAATTAATTAATTAAACATTTAGTTAATAAAATGTTAAATTACCAATAAAATAGCTATTTATGAAATTGAAAATCAAGTTAATAGAACAAACATGAAAAAAAAAGATCCTTTTCCTTTTGGGGTTAAATATTGTGTTGCACTCGAATTGGAAAAATTTAATTATATCACTTCCGGTAATAATTTTTTTTTTTTTGACGAGGTCAATTTATATAAAGCAATAATTATGAAATCATAAGTTGAATAGTTCTTTTTTCCATTTGACACGGGCGTTCAACTTTTTTTTTAGTAATTGTATATAGAATAAATATACTTTCGCTTATAACTACCAATATTACAACCGGTTCACTTTTCACTTGCGACAGTTTCTGTTTATAAGTATCAGTTTTTCGCATATATAAACGCGAGAGAAAAAAAAATCGAATGACAAATAATAATCATCATTATTGATTCTATACCAAAAAAAAAAAAAAAAAAAAAAAAAAAAATTTAACGAATTGTTTTTTTTTAATTCCTAATTGAATTATAAATTTACAAATTTGCAAATACTTTTCAATTCTGAATATTAAACATTTTTTTATTTTAATATCTTGTGTATATTAAATATTTTTTATATTAAATAATTTTTTTGTAATAATTAATAATTAATAGTAATAATAATAATAATAATAATAATAATAATAATAATTAATCATTTTTTTCATATTTGTATACTATATAATTTTTTATTAAATAATGTATAAAGATATTTTTTATTAAATATTTTGCATATTAAATAAATTTTTAAAACGTTCAAAATTTAATTTTTTTTTTGAAATATTACAATTTTATAAATGTCTGTAATTTAGAAGATTTGAATTTTTTTTATGTTTATTAAACTTTGTATAAAACTTAATTATATTATATAATTTATTAATATTATTCACATTGAACTTATTGAGGAATGTGAAAAATAAAAATGTACAAATTCCGAAATCTTTAAATTTTTAGAAAATATTGAAATTTAAATATTAAAAATTAAATTAAAAAATTGTAAAAACCTATATATGTAATGTATATAAAGAAAATAAAATTATTATTGTTATTATTATTATTAAAAATTAAATATTAAAAATTTGAAGTTTTTCAAAAATTTCAAATTTCCATATTCTGAAATATTGAACTAAATTTTTAAATATTTAATTTTTTTTTAATTTAGAATTTAAAATAATTTTTTAATTTAAATTTTAAATAATTTTTTAATTTTCAAAATTTAAAAACTAATTTAATTTAAATTTAAATTACAAAAAATTAAAAAATTTACAAGCAATCCAAAATTAAAGTTTTTCTATTTATATTTTCAATTGTCGAAAAATAAAAATTTTCCCATTTTGATTAACGTCGATATTAAATTTTTGAAAACAAGTATTTTCAAATTAACACAATTTCAATTTAGAAATTTTGACCGTGAGTTAGATTTAAAATTAAATTCAAATTTCAAATATTGTCCAAATTTCAAAACGTTAAATACTTTATTTTTTATTTCTACTTTTAAATTAAAGAAAATATAATTTTTTAATTTATAAATTTTTGAAAATTAAAATTATTATTTTAAAACTTGTATACAAACCAAAAAAAGAAAATAAATAAATAATAAATTTTGTTTTATAAATAAATAAAAAAAAAATATATATCCACTAATATTTTTAAATATTAAAATATTGATCACCACAGTTATATATATATATTAAAGAAGGGGATAAACATGGCAAATTGGCGGTATTTTTAAAAATAAAATTAAATCACACTCACTTCACTTATGAAATTAAAAGACACAATAATTGCACTCGAAGATTTTCAATATGAGAATTGAGTTAGCAGTAAACTCAGACACACAATATATTATATGAATAAATAATTAATTCAATGAAATTATAAACGTCAATAGAATGTGACTAAAATAATAAATATTATTAACATCAATTTTGAAGGATCGATACATTACAAGAATAATAAAAATTAAAAAATAAATAAATAAATAAAAAGAACAAGAATAAAAGAACTTCACGTGAAACACGACGGACTGTACGGATTCTTGAAGAATGATTTTTTCGTGGTCAACGGCCGTACACGGGGGGGCCTTACAAGAAGAAGGGGTAATATACATAGTTTCATTCATAGGCGTCGAGTCCTCTTGTTTCATATTGGGTCCTATGTCAATAATTATAAAAAAAAAATATTTTTTTTTTTACTGTACAATGAAAAAAAAAATATTTTTCGTTTTCAAATAATCGTTTATCAAAATATTTATTTTTATCAAATAATTTTTTTTTAATTTATTCAAATAAACTGTATTCGAATCAACGCACAGAAAAATGATATATTTGTCTTAGAGCCAAATAAGTATTTATTTGATTCAAATAAATATATTTATTTGAATTATATAAATTTTTATTTGATTTAAATAAAAAAAAAAAAATTATTTAATATAATTTCTGTATTAAAAATAAATAGCTTTTAATTCAAAATAATAATTATTATTTGATACAAAATATTTATTTGATACCAATATTTATTTAATAAAAATATTTATTTGGTACGAATATTTATTTTGTACAAATATTTATTTAATACAAATAAATTATTTTCATTATTTGAATAAATTATGAAAATATTTTAAATCATAAATAAATTTTGTTTTTCTTATGTTATGAGAAAAATTAATTTTATTTTTTATAATTTGCTTATCAAATTAATTTGTTTTACTTAATTATTTTCTATAGTTTTGCAAAACTCAAATTTAATTTGTTAAATTTTCCTTGGATTATTGTGAGAAAAATTACTGTTATAATTGTAACTATATATATATATATATGTTGAGAAGCTTTTAAATTTAAATTCAACATGACATTTAAAAGCAATCAGTGTGGGATCAATTTACTCCATTAAATTAAATTAACAAATTATCAAAGATAATAATAGCAATAATAAAATTGACATATTTTTTTTTGTTAATTAATTTAATTTATTTATTTGTAATTTACGAGTAATATTTGGAAAGAAATAATGGAATATAAAATTTTTAAAGAAATTAAATTAAAAATAGAAGATATATTGAATTTGAAAATTTAATTTAACGACCTGTTTATATTATTTTTTTTATTATTTTATTATAATTTATTGTTATAACAGTAAATATTATAAACAACCGTTTGAATTACAATAAATAAAAAAATATTGAGAATTAAGAATTAATTATAATTAATATCTAATTAATAATAATTACAAATTACTAATTACTAATTACTAAGTACTAATTACTACTTACTAAGTACTAATTACTAATTACTAAATACTAATTACTAACTACTAATTACTAGTTTCTACTTACTAAATACTAATTACTAATTACTAGTTTCTACTTACTAAATACTAATTACTAATTACTACTTACTACTTACTAATTACTAGTTACTACTTACTAAATATTAATTACTAATCACTACTTACTACTTACTAAATATTAATTACTAATTACTACTTACTAAATACTAATTATTAATTACTAAAAACTAATTACTACTTACTACTTACTAATTACTAGTTACTACTTACTGAATGCTTATTATTAATTACTAAATACTAATTAATACTTACTACTTACTAATTACTAGATACTACCTAATTAATACTAATTACTAATTGCTAGTTACTACTTACTACTTACTAAATACTAGTTACTACTTACTAAAAACTAATTACTTATTACTAATTACTAATTACTACTTACTACTTACTACTCACTAGTTACAACTTACTAAATACTACTTACTAAATACTATTTACTAAATACTACTTACTACTTACTACTTACTAGTTACTACTTACTAAAAACTAATTACTAAATACTAATTACTACTTACTACTTACTACTTACTAATTACTACTTACTACTTACTAATTACTAGTTACTACTTACTAAATATTAATTACTAATCACTACTTACTACTTACTAAATATTAATTACTAATTACTACTTACTAAATACTAATTATTAATTACTAAAAACTAATTACTACTTACTACTTACTAATTACTAGTTACTACTTACTGAATGCTTATTATTAATTACTAAATACTAATTAATACTTACTACTTACTAATTACTAGATACTACCTAATTAATACTAATTACTAATTGCTAGTTACTACTTACTACTTACTAAATACTAGTTACTACTTACTAAAAACTAATTACTTATTACTAATTACTAATTACTACTTACTACTTACTACTCACTAGTTACTACTTACTAAATATTAATAACTAATTACTACTTACTAAATACTAATAACTAATTACTACTTACTAAATACTAATTATTAATCACTAAAAACTAATTACTTATTAATAATTACTAATTACTACTTACTACTTACTAAATACTACTTACTACTCACTACTTACTACTTACTACTTACTACTTACTACTTACTACTTACTACTTACTACTTACTACTTACTACTTACTACTTACTACTTACTACTTACTACTTACTACTTACTACTTACTACTTACTACTTACTACTTACTACTTACTACTTACTACTTACTACTTACTAAAAACTAAATACTAATTACTAATTACTACTTACTACTTACTACTTACTAATTACTAGTTACTACTTACTAAATATTAATTACTAATTACTACTTACTAAATACTAATTACTAAAAACTAATTACTACTTACTACTTACTACTTACTAAATACTACTTACTAAATACTGCTTATTAAATACTACTTACTACTTACTAGTTACAACTTACTAAATACTACTTACTAAATACTATTTACTAAATACTACTTACTACTTACTACTTACTAGTTACTACTTACTAAAAACTAATTACTAAATACTAATTACTACTTACTACTTACTAATTACTACTTACTAAATATTAATTACTAATTACTACTTACTAAATACTAATTATTAATTACTAAAAACTAATTACTTATTAATAATTACTACTTACTACTTACTAAATACTATTTACTAAATACTACTTACTACCTACTACTTACTACTTACTAAAAACTAATTACTAAATACTAATTACTAATTACTACTTACTAATTACTAATTACTAGTTACTACTTACTAAATACTAATTACTAATTACTAATTATTTGAAATCAAATAAAAAATTTTTTTTTGATAATTTTTTATAAACATTGATTTTTTTTTTAAAATTAATTCGCCGCCAATGGAATAAGCACACGCACATTATCATTTCAAGAGATGAAGATGTCCTGCGAAGATGAATATCAAATAATAATTCAGACTCCTTTCTCCTCTTTTCTCACCAGAGGTGGAATATATTGTGTGTGACGTCTGTCTATATATATTCATTTCACCAATCAATTTATAATAATTTGCTTTCTCCATTTGCGGTGTATTTTGAGAGGCGCACGTTTTATTATATATATATATATTTTACACACAATTCCAAATTTTGTGACACACTTTTTTTTTTTGCAATCCATATATAGGTAATTATTTTATTATTCAAAATTTATTTCAAGTTCATAAATATATAATATTTCTAATTTTAAAAAGAAATTTTGTTTTTCTATTATTTATCTTCTTTTATTGGAATTTTATTTAAATATTTCATTTTTTTCGTGCATTTATTAATAAAATTAACATATCATATACATATTTTTGTTCACTAAGTTATAGGTATTCGTTTTTTTTTTTGAAAATTTGTCATTGTAATTTTTTTTTAAGTATAAATAGTTGACTAATTTATTTTTTACAAGGAACTTTTAATTTTTAAATTAATTCATTTCATTTATTTTATATATAATAATAAAATTAATAGTCGGAGCCAAATAAATATTTATTTGTTTCAAATAAATATTTAATTGTTGCAAATTAATTTTTATTTGATTTAAATAAAAATTTTATTTATGATAAATAAAAATTTTTATTTACACCAAATAAATAATTTTAGTAGGCTCTGAGAGACAAATATCCGTTTATTTAACACAAATATATATTTTATTTGGTACAAATAAATCATTTCTATGGGTGTACATTGTCCTATAAATATTTAAATAATTTATAATTAATTAAGTAAAAATTTTCTCTCAATAAAAAAAATTTTTATATTATATATTTTATATATATATATATATATATATATTTATTTATTTATTAATAATTTTTTGAATATAAAATATATTATACAAATTAGAAATTAATAATAAAGTCCAAACACTGTAAAATAAATATCTTCTTGTCCCTCTCTCACTCTCACACACCCTTAAAGCAAGAAAATTTCATAGCTACTTGCTTGCTTGTCAGAAAGAAAAATTGCATAAGTGCAGGCGTAAAATTTATTTCGACAAATTTTTTACAGAGCAGATAATCGAAATCGACTTTCTGATAGCATAATGATATTAATTTTATTAAAAAAAATTTTTCATAGTTATAAAAAATAGGCATTAAAATTTTAATTAAATTTTGAAAATAAAAATAATAATTTTATTATAAAATTATATGAAAAAAAAAATTGATATACAAAATTATATAAAAAAAAATTGATATACCTATACATATATAATTATATATGAAAAATGATATTATAAAATTATTATTAAATAATAATTTTATAAATTTTCTTTCAATTATGAAAATAGAAATAATTTAAAACATTTTTTTTTAATTCCAATAATAAAATTTAATAAACAATAACTAGACACGCATATAAATGTCGTTAAAAAATATTTTCTAGAAAAATACATAAAAATATAAAACCAAAGTTTTAATAATTAGGAAAAAAGAAAATTAAAGTCTGCATTCCAAATTCAACTTTTTAAATTATAATATAATTAATCAAATTTTTTTTAATTAATTAATTAATGTAGAATTATTAAATTTTGACATTAAATACATCACTCGGTCATTTAATAAAGATTTAACATTTTTTGCCCAAAGAAAATCTAAATGAGTAAATTTTGGATCTGACACTTTTTCAAGCGTAAAAACATTTGGCAGATGCTTTTTCAGTTCTTCACTGTCCTAAAAAAAAAAAAAATCGGAAACAAAATTTTTATGAATTATTTCAGTTTTTTTTTTTTTTAATATAAAAACATTAAAAAAAATGAAACAAAAAATAATTATAATTAAAAATAAAAACTTACTTCTTTTGTTGAAAGAACATCACCTCCACCATAAATTAAAGCGACTGGTATTTTAATATTTTGAAAATTATATAAAGGCGGTTTATATTGGCCATAAATAACCAAATTTTTTGCTCTTCCATAATCAAATTGTCGTAAATCTCCTGAAAATCATTGGAAATTGTATTTTTTTTTTTTTTTTTTTTTGATAACATAAAATATAATTTTTCGTTTAATTGAAATTGAAAATGAAAATATAGCGATTAATTTACATTGCAAATTCGTTATAATTTAACATACCTGATTTTATAATTTGATAAAAATGATACACTAAATGAATCGACGTGCCCGCTGGAGCATAGGACAAAATATATGGCAATGAATTCTGAAATAGTAATTATTACATTTTTATATTTAAATTATTTTACATATATAGAAATAAAAATTTTATTTAAAAAAAAAATATATTAAAAATAAGAATTTTTGTTTATTTTTTAAATAATTTTTTAGTTTCTTTTCTTTTTTGTACTAAAATATTTTATATTAGATTCAATGTTATTTTTTTATTCTACACCCATAGAAATGATAATAAATCTCACAGCCTAATAAATATTTATTTGATTCAAATAAATTTTTATTTGATTTAAGCAAAAAAATTTATTTACGACAAATAAATAAACTAGTAGGCTGTGAGACAAATTAACAGATAAATTTTTATATTTATTTATTTACATGGAAAAAAAATTTATCTGAAACAGCGAAAGGTTTCACTAGAATAGCGAAGAATTTAACTAGTAGCAAGTAAAACTTTTGCTACTGTAGTGAAACGTTTCGCTTTTCCAGGTAAATTTTTTTACCGTGTATTTTTAAGCATCTATATATTTATTTTATTATTTTAATTCAGTTTTATTTGTACTAAATAAACTTTATTTGATCTAGTAATAAATGAAGAAATAGTAAATATTAATAATAATAATAATAATAATAATAGTAATTATTATTATTATTTTTATAAACAAATACCACTTAATTGACTCAAATAATAATTATTTAATAAAAAAATAAATATTTGATAATAGTTCAGTAATCGATTATTTGAATCAAATAAAAATTTTTTCAATTTTTATAATTCGAAAATTATTAAATACCTTATTTAATTGATCCAAATTATATCCACTTAATAATGTGAGAATTTTAACGCAAATTGGTTGCAATTGTGAAACTTTACTACAAAGTGACGTACCACTTTTAATTCCTGCCTTTGACAATGGAAATAATTCGTAGATTTGTTTTTTTTCCAATATTTTCTGAAATGAAAAATTGTTTATTATTATTTTTTTTTCACCCAAAAAATTACATTAAAAAATCTCTGATGAATAAAGTAGAAAAATATTTTTCTAATATAGATAAAAAAAAAAAGAAAGTTGATAAAGTCGATTTTAAAAATAGTTTTTATTTTTATTTATTTATTTAGTTTTAATTGAAAAAAATAAAAGCAATATTTTTATAAAAATTATATTTATTAAAAAAATAAACCTTTACAACAGGAACAGATTTAATAATAGATTGAAGAAATGGCGTTGGTTTATGTTGCCAAAATGCAATTGGACTTAAACAAATGTTAAATTTAATTTTTTCATTATATTCTGGTTTTGTTGATAAAAGAATAAGACTCATTGTTGTTCCCATTGAATGGCCAATGTATGTCAAATTTTGTTCTCCAGTTTTATCCAAAATATAATCAATTGATGCTGCAACATCGTAGAGCGCAATTTCATGGAAGCTAAAATTTTTTTTTTATTTTTTATAATTATTTTTAATTTCTAAAAATTCTTTTATTAAAAAAAAAAAACGAACATCATTGTATAATAAATTTTAATCAAATTTTTAATTTTTATAATACTCTATATATATATATATTTTTTTTTTTACAAAAAAAATCTGAAATCAAAATGATTTTTTTTTATTTTTATTATTGTATACACTTATTTTTTACCTGTACTTCCAAAATTGAGGATTACGATCAGGAGATAGTGTTTTATGAGCTCTAGAATAGGTATTTCCTCGTACGTTTCCAATCCATACATCGTAGCCGGCATTGGCTAATAAAAATGCTGTAAAATATATACACTGAAAAAAAAATTTATTTGATTCAAATACCGGTGTATTTGGTTATTATCAAATAAATATTTACTTGAATCAAATATTTCTTATTTGAATCAAATATATAATATTTGAATCAAATATTTCAGTATTTGAAGCAAATACCATTTATTTGATTCAAATAAGAAATATTTGATTCAAGTAAATATTTATTTGATAATAACCAAATACACCGGTATTTGAATCAAATAAATTTTTTTTTCAGTGTATAAACATAAATTTGGTTTTTAAAAAAAAGGTGATAAAAAATATATATAAATTTAATTAGTTTTTTTTGTGAAATTTTAAATATAAATAATTTTTAATATTTTAAAATATATGTTTTTTCAAAAAAATACTAAAAATTTATTTGTGTTAAGTAATTATTTATTTGTATTAACTAATTATTTACTTGTATCAAATAATTATTTATTTGTATCAACTAATTATTTATTTGTATCAACTAATTATTTATTTGTTTCAACTAATTATTTTTTTGTATCAACTAATTACATATTTATTTACATCAACTAATTTTTTTTTGTTTCAAACTAATTATTTATTTGTATCAACTAATTATTTATTTGCTTCAACGAATTATTTCTTTGTATTAACTAATTACCTATTTATTTGCATCAACTAATTATTTATTTGTTTCAAACTAATTATTTATTTGTATCAATTAATTATTTACTTGTATCAAATAATAATTTATTTTTATCAACTAATTATTTATTTGCTTCAACTAATTATTTTTTTGTTTCAACTAATTAAATATTTATTTGTATCAACTAATTATTTATTTGTTTCAACTAATTATTTTTTTGTATCAACTAATTACATATTTATTTACATCAACTAATTTTTTTTTTGTTTCAAACTAATTATTTATTTGTATCAACTAATTATTTATTTGCTTCAACTAATTATTTCTTTGTATTAACTAATTACCTATTTATTTGCATCAACTAATTATTTATTTGTTTCAAACTAATTATTTATTTGTATCAATTAATTATTTACTTGTATCAAATAATAATTTATTTTTATCAACTAATTATTTATTTGCTTCAACTAATTATTTTTTTGTTTCAACTAATTAAATATTTATTTGTATCAAATAATTATTATTTGAATCAATTAGAAGGTATTTGTTGTAAAAACAGAATTAAATTTATTCCAATATATTTTATTTCATTCATATATTTGATTCAAATAAAATTTATTTGCTCCAAATAAATATTTATTTTGTTAATAGCCAAGTAACAAATTATTTGAACCAAAAAGTTTTTTTTTCAATATAAAGTATTCACGAATTAATTAAAAAAAAATTTGTTTTTTTTTGCTTAAAAAAACGTACCTAAATCTCTGTTAGGACCCATTAAGACAAAAGTGTCGGATGAAGCGAGGAGACCATGTTGCATAAAAACAGCTGGTTTTCCTTCCGATTTTGGCTTAGAGGGACTGCCTGGTATCCGGTGAATTTTTAAAATATAACGATCCTTCGTTGTGACTACATGTTCCTCTGCCGGATACCCGTGCCGTTCAACTAATCCAATCTAAAAAAAAACCTTATCAATTTTTTTTTATCGAAATAGCAAATTTAAATAATATTTGCCATCAACTAAATGTCAGTTATATTTAGATTTCACTATTAATCTGTTTTACCGATTAAAGTCAAACCAGTCAAACCTGCATTATCATTAATCGGTAAAACAGATTAACACTGAAATATGATTTACTAATTAATAATCTAATAACAATTAATATAAAAAGTACTGAAATTAAAATTACACAATAATTAGAGAAAAAGAAATTTGTTTCCTTACAAAATCAAGAATGGCAAATTCTTTTGATGATCTAGCTTCTTCAATATTTCGCACCCGAGAAACATTTCCTCCTTTTCCTAACATTACGTCAAATAATAATGAATAGGCTCTACAATTTAATGGAAAATAGAATAGAAGAATAATATAAAAAAACAACATTTTTTTTTTCTATTTAAAATTTTACAATTGTCTCTATAGATACAGTAACACTGAAAATGAATGAATTTTATACTGTACAAGAGAATTTATATTATGTTTTGTGTTATCATTTTATAATTATCATTCTGTTTTATAATTAAAAAAAAATCAAATACTTTCTCATTATGATAAAAAAATGGAATTTTTCTCACTTAAATCAGGGGGAAATTTTTTTTGCTCGCAATATGCATTAATTATTTTTTTTTAAATAAACTAAAAAATAATGGAATTTCCCTTAATCATCACTATCAACCCCCCAATCAAATTTCGAAAATTCCATGCAATATGTAATTTTTAATTAATATTTATTATTTATTCAACAAAGTAATATAAATTAAAATGTATTTTTTTAAATGAAAAAGAGAAATACATGTGAGTCAGAATTTATGAAGGGGCCCACTTTATACTGTCATTTTCTTGTTTTACCGAAAGTCAGTAATGTAGAATTCTATGTCGGTAATTTTTATACCATATTTTTCTTTTTTTACCGACAGTCGGTAATGTAGATTTCTATCTCGGTTATTTTTATATCTTCATTTTTATATTTACCGGTAGTCGGTAATGTAGCAGTCTGTGTCGGTAATTTTAGCCATGATTCTATTTCCACGCGAAATTTACGTTTGCTTAATTAAATGTACAATTTAATGCAATTATGATAGATTAAAATTTTTATTGAGTTTTTTTATTTTTAAATATTTTTCAGAACATTGAGTGGAATTAAATAAAATTTTAAAATAAATTATATTGATAAATTTTTAAATTTAAATTCAACATGACATTTTATACATAATCGATATGAATTTATTTATTCATTAAATTAAAATTAATATTTTTATTATATGAATTCCTGTTTTATGAGAAATTGTAGATTATTTTATATAAAATAAAAATTTAATTCTTTTTTTCTTTAAATTATATTTAACAGAATTTTTTATCAACGAAATTAATTTTATAATGTTTAATTAATTTTTCTATTGTATATATAAATTTGTCATGTCACACAATGTATTGTCGAATTTATTTATTAATTTTAATATTATACAATATTAATTTACATAAATGTAAATTTACATTTAAACTGATTATTGTAATTTTAATTTTTTTTATAAATTTTTTTTTTTACCTATAACTTAACAAAAAATAGTAGTGACTGCTTTCTAAATTTTAATTAGTGGAAATTTCTACTAATTTTCAGTCATTTTTCACTAAAATTTTAGTAAAACAAAATTTACTAAATCAAATAGAAATATTAATAAATAAATTTTACTAAAAATACTTTCTTTATGAGAAAATAAAATTTAGTGAAAAATTTCTACTAATTTTCAGTCATTTTTTAACTGAAATTTTAGTTTTAAATTTAAATTTAAAAAAAAATTACTAAATCAAATAGTAATATTTTTTTTTTACTAAATATACTTTCTTTTATGAGAAAGAAAAATTAGTGAAAATTTCCACTAATTTGAATTATTACATTTTTACTAATTTAAATTTAAAGATCGCTTATCGGAAAGAATATTTGCATAAGTATAGGCGTAAAATTAATTTAAACATTAACTTTTTTTAACGTTATATAGCGACATACATAATTTTTCAATAAAATTATAGATACTTTTTTTAATTCTAATTAATCGACAAAAATTTCTTGCAATATAATCAAAATTTACTTAATAATAATTTATCAAAAGATATTAATTTTTATTTATAAATTTAAAAATTTTTATAATAGTTAAAACAAAAAAGTTATTAAAACTTTTTGAATTTTTATCCTCTTAAAATAATAATTTTTTTTTTATTTTATATACTTAAAAAATAATCTTAAAAAAAAAATTTAATTATATTTACAATAATAAAAAGTTATTAAACAATGACTAGACTCATGTTTACGTCGTTTTAAAATATTTTCACAAAAAAAAAATAATATAAAACTCTAGTTTTTATATTTTCAAAAAAAAAAAAAAAAGATCAGTCTGCGTTCAAGTTCAACTTTTTAAACTCTAATTAATCGAATTAATTTTTAATATTATTAATAATTAATAATAATTATTACTAATTATTACTAATTATTAATTATTAATTATTAATTATTAATTATTAATTATTAATTATTAATTATTAATTATTAATTATTAATTATTAATTATTAATTATTAATTATTAATTATTAATTATTAATTATTAATTATTAATTATTAATTATTAATTATTAATTAATAATAATTATTAATAATTATTTATTAATTATTAAGTATTAATTAGTAATAATTATTAATAATTATTAATTACTAGGTATTAATTATTATTATTATTATTAATTTTAATTAAGCGAATTTTTTGATCGAATTTTAGAATTTTGACATTAATTTTAATATTCGATCATTTAATAAAGATTTAACATTTCTCGCCCAAATAAAGTCCAAGTGACTAAAATTTGGATGAGGCACTTTTTCAAGTGTTACAACATTTGGCAGTAGTTTTTTTAACTCTTCACTGTCCTGGAACAAAAAAAAAAATACATTTGATTAATTAATTTATTAATTAATTACAAAAAAAATATTATTGCACTAAAATTTTTTTTTTTTTTTTTTGTATCATTTATAAAATGATAATTTACTTCTCTCGTTGAAATAACATCGCCACCGCCATAAATTAAAGCAACTGGCGTTTGAACATTTTTTAAATTGTACAAAGGCGGTTTCTCTTGGCCATAAGTTAGAAAATTTTTTTCTCCCCCATAATCAAATTGTTGAAATTCACCTGGAAAATTATTGTGAAAAAAAAAAAATTTTTTTTATTTCATTATTATGTATTTTTTTTTAAAAAAAATATTTTTGTGAAATATAATTTTTATGAGTGGAAATTGAAATTGGTGATTAATTCATAACTCGTGCAATTTGCGAATAATTTATATATACATATAATAACGAGTGAACAATTAAATACCATACCTGAGGCAATGTTTTGATAGAAATGATACATTATTTGAACTGATGTGCCAGAAGGAAAATAGGAAAAAATATATGGCAATGCTTTCTGAAAAAAAAAAAAAAATGCAATTATTAATCATTCGTTAAAATTATTTTTTATATTAAAAAAAAATATTACAATTTATTTTTCAATGATAAAATTTAAATTTTAAATATTCACTTTTTTTTTTATAAAAATAAATTTACAAAATATACGGTATAATGTTTTCTAAAAAAAAAATTATTCTTCCATTAAAATTATTTTTCTATTAAAAAACGAAAATGAAATTTTAATTACAGTTTAAAAAAAAAAATATGAAATTTATTTTTCAATAATATTATTAAAATATTAATATTTAATTTTAATACTTTTTTTTTCAAAAATGTAATTTTTTAATGTTCAAAAATTATTATAAATATACCGTATTTAATTGCTCTAAATCATATCCACTTATTAATAAAATAAGACTAATGCAAAATGGTTGTAGAATGGAAATTTCACTACAAAATGCCATTCCAGTTTTAATTCCCTCCTTGGATAATGGAAAAAATTCGTTTATTTGATTTTTTTGCAATATTTTCTGAAAAATACAAAATTTTTTTATTAATATTTTATTTTTTTTTGAAAAATAAAATTGTATATAAAATTAAGAAAATCACCTGTAAAAGGGGAGTTGAATTGACGACAATATTAAAAAATGGCGTTCGTTTATGCCGCCATGATGCAACTGGACTTAAACAAATGTTAAATTTAATTTTTTCATTATATTCCGGTTTTTCTGATAAAAGAACATAACTAATTGTTGTTCCCATTGAATGGCCAATGTATGTCAAATTTTTCTCGCCAGTTTTTTTCAAAATATAATCAATTGACGCTGATACATCGTAAACTGCAATTTCGTGGAAACTGTAAAAAAAAAAAAAAAAAATTTCTTTCATTTTTGAAATAAAAAAAAATTTCGTGGAAGCTGCAAAAAATTTTTTCTTTCATTATTATTTTTTTTTTCATTTTTAAAATAAAAAAAAAAAAAAAAATTTCGTGGATGCTGCAAAAAAATTTTCTTCCATTATTTTTTTTTTATTTTGAAAATAAAAAATCTTTTTTTTTATATTAAATAGATAATTATAAATAATTTCAAAAAAAAATTGAAGATCTTTTATTTTTCATTTTTTAAAATTTCATTTCATTATAAAATTAATTCTAATTACTTAATGTTTTTTTTTTTTTAATAATAATTTAATTTAATTTGAAGCAGATAAATTGGTGAGTGAATTTACCCGCAATGAATAAAATAACCCCGTCTTACGGTACTAGCTTACGTAATCTCTTATGTACGATTGAGGAAATCATTATCATAATTTTTGAAAATTTCGTGATGTCCATATCAAAAAAAAAAAAAAAAAAAAATTTGATTTACAATAATTGATCATTGTAATAAGTGATGAACTCAATTATATACATAATTTAGTAATTATTTATTATTATAAATAATATTATAATTATTAATTATTATAATTATTATTATAAATATAATTTACTCTCAAACATATAATAATATATTTTTTCTTATAATAATATAAATATTAAAATAATAATTATTATAAATATACATTTTTTTTCCAAATACACAAAAATTCATAAATCAAAATAATTTTTAAAAAATTATTGTACACTGAAAAAAAAATTTATTTAATTCAAATACTCGATTATTATTAAATAAATATTTATTTGTATCAAATAATTATTATTTCAATAAATTAAATTGTGTACTTATTTCAAATATAAAAATTATTGCTTCAAATATAATTTATTTAATTCAAATAAAAAATTATTTGGTTCAAGTAAATATTTATTTGATAATATAATTTAAGTAATCGAGTGTTTAAATTAAATAAAATATTTTTTTTTCAATCTATATTTGTTTTTTACCTGAACTTCCAAAATTTAGAATCACGATCAGGAGATAGTGTTTTATGAGCTCTAGAATATGTATTTCCTCGAACATTTCCAATCCAAACATCGTAGCCGGCATTTGCTAATAAAAATGCTACAATAAAACATAAATTTATTTTTTTTTTTTTAAAAAAAAGGTGATTAAATAATTAAATTTAAACAATGAAAATAAAAAATTATCCATTTATTTTCTTTTTTTCCTCATCTTTGATATAATAGCAAAATTCTGACAAACTGAAGATCAATATTAATGATTCAATTTTTTTTTTTCATTTATGTATTAGAATTAAAAATAATTACTATTTTCCTGTTCATTCAATAAAAAATCTCGAATTTATAATTTTTTTCCTGATCTTTCAACTTGAATCGATTATTTTTTTAAATATGAATTTTGATTAAATCATGATTATGATTTTTCTATTCAATTAAGACGAATATTCCATTGTTTTGGTATTGGAAAATTTTTTTTTTAAAATGTATTATATATAAATAAATATTATTAATAATAAAATTATAATTATAATTACTAATATTATTATTAATATTTTTATTATTATTATTTTTTATTTACTATTAATATTATTTATTAATTAAAATTAAACAATTATTTATTTATTTATTTAAATATATAAATAAATAACAAAAAACATTACTTTTATTTTTAATGTTGTAATATTAAATAATAAAATTATCTAATATAATAATGAAGTGACATTTGAAATTAAGTCATTGTAAATATATAATAAAGTCATCATTGTCATCATAAAACAAAGAAAATGTAAAAGAATTATTTTTTGAAAAATTCTTTCCCAATGATAATTTGATAAAACATTTTATGTGCGATAATTTATAGATTGTGCGTTTTTTATTATTATTATTATTATTATTGATATATAATTATTATCGCAATCATTTATCTGGTTCATCTTGACCTAAATTTCACGAAAGTTGAGATTATCAAGTTCATTGCAGGGCAACTAACGTGACACGTTTACCTTGTCAGTGCCCTTCAATTATTATTTGCAGTTACAATTATTTCTTATATTTTTATTCAATAAACGATATAGAATATAGTTTTGTATATTAATTCTGGTAAAAAAAATTAAATTTACTCTCAAACATATAATAATATATTTTTTCTTATCTATACAAAAAAATATAATAAAAATATTTTTTTAAAATTAAATAAATAATATTTATTAATATTGAATTAAACAATAATTAAAATTTTTAAAAAATAAATAGAAAAATAAAAAGTAAATTTCAACAATAAATAATAGAAAAAAAACAGCAAAAGTTTGACGAGTAAAAGATTTTGCATTGTCAAATGAATTATATAAAATTAATTTTGACTACAAAATGAAATTTTTTTTTTTTGGCTAAGAAAAACGTACCTAGATCTCTTTTAGGACCCATTAAGACAAAAGTGTCGGACGAAGCGAGGATACCATGTTGCATAAAAACAGCTGGTTTCCCTTCCGATTTTGGTTTAGAGGGACTGCCTGGTATCCGGTGAATTTTTAAAATATAACCATCCTTCGTTGTGACTACATGTTCCTCTGCCGGATACCCGTGCCGTTCAACTAATCCAATCTAAAAAAAAAAACCTTATCAATTTTTTTTTATCGAAATAGCAAATTTAAATAATATTTGCCATCAACTAAATGTATGATATATTTAGATTTCACTATTAATCTGTTTTACCGATTACAGCTAAAACAGTCAAACCATCATTATCATTAATCGGTAAAACAGATTAGTAGTGAAATCTGTTTTACCGATTAATCAAAAACGGATTTCACTATTAATCTGTTTTACCGATTAATCAGAAGCAGATTTCACTATTAATCTGTTTTACCGATTAATCAAAAGCAGATTTCACTATTAATCTGTTTTACCGATTACAGACAAAACAGTCAAACCTGCATTATCATTCATCGGTAAAACAGATTAGTAGTGAAATCTGTTTTACTGATTAATCAAAAACAGATTTCACTATTAATCTGTTTTACCGATTAATCAAAATCAGATTTCACTATTCACCTGTTTTAACGATTACCAGCAAAACAGTCAAACCTGCATTATCATTCATTGGTAAAACAGATTAATAGTTAAATTCTGTTTTCCGATTATTCAAAAACAGATTTCACTATTAATCTGTTTTACCGATTAATCAAAAACAGATTTCACTATTAATCTGTTTTACCGATTAATCAAAAACAGATTTCACTATTAATCTGTTTTACCGATTACCACCAAAACAGTCAAACCTGCATTATCACTAATCGGTAAAATAGATTAATAGTGAATTTTGTTTTTCATTTATCGATAAAACAGATTTCATTGTTAATCTGTTTTACCAATTAATAATCTAATAACAATCAATATAAAAATAATTTAAATTAAATTAAAATTAAACAATAATTAGGGAAAAAAAATTTTTGTTTTCTTACAAAATCAAGAATAATAAATAATAATAGAAAACTGTGAAAATAAAAAATAAAAAAACTAATTGTCACTAATTATGTAAAATTACACAAACATTTTTTTTTTTTTTTTTATCTTCCATGAATCGAATTTAATTAATTCAAAAAATAATTAATATTAGTTGTAAAATGAATTTAAAAAAAAATATATTAATAAAAAAAAATTGCATTTTGTTTTGTTTTTTTTATATATGAATTAAAAAAAAAATATAATTTTTTTTTTACTTTTAAAATAAAAATTCTTTTATTTACCATTTGTTTATTTTTGGAAACATTATTATAATATTTATTTATATTAATAATTTCACAATGTTTATAAAATATTATAAATAATAAATTATATGGTATATAAAAAGATATTTTTGTTTCCATAAAAAAAACATAAAGCCTGACAAATATTGACTTTAACTACTTGCAAGTGAATGAACCTTTGATATATAAAAAATTATTTTCGCCAACAGTAAAAGTTAAATAAAATTGATAATATAATACAATAAAAAATAATATAAAATAATAATAATAATAAAAATAATAATATAATAAAATTATATTATTATAAAATAATATAATATACTTCTTAAATAATCAACTTTTTTTACTATATTATATTTTTAATATAATTTAAAAAAAAGTAAATGACAATGAGTAATAATAGCATTTATTATATAGGTAAATTGTTATTTATTTATTTTATTTTACAAGTAATCAGGCTTACAAAAAAAAATTCCCTTTCGTATACTAAAAAGTACTAAATAATAAAAAAAATTTAATTATAATTTATAGGTATGTAATATATAAATATAATATAAATAATAATTTTATATTACAAAAAATATATATAAAAATAATATTATAATATTAGTTAACAAAAATACCATTTAAAGTAAATTAAAATTGGAGAAGAAAAAAAAATTTATTTTTCACTTACAAAATCAAGAATAGAGAATCGATTTAATGATCTAGCAGTCTCAATATTTCGTACTCGTTGAATATTTCCTCCTTTTCCAAAAATTACATCAAATATCAATGAATATGTATTGCAATTTATTGGAAAATAAATGCTGCATAGAAGAATGGAAAAAAGTAACATTTTTTTTTTTTTTTTTTTACACAAACTTTTCCAATTTTATATCCAAATAATTAAATGAAACTCCTGTAAAAAAAAAAATTATATAAATATTTTTTATAAACAATTTTTTTTTTTATTTTCAGATACTAACAACGTAATCAATAATAGCCTCGCCCCCCTCCTGGTATAAGGTACGTAACAAAAAACTCAATTTTTTTTTTTTTTTGAATTTGCACAAATTTTTTTTTATTTTAAGGGCATATAATAATTTTGTTTAAAAATAATATGTTAAAAAATTTTCAAACACTGAAAAAAAAAAATTTTCACATAATTTTAAGTTTCTAAAGAAAATAGAATTGTATATCGAAACGAATTGCATGTTACATTTTACTACTAATACTATACTATTTTCAACATTATCAGCTGAAAAATAATCACAATGCAAATTTTTTTAATAGACTTTAAAAAAATATATATAGACATAATGACAAAAAAAAACAAAAAAAATTTGAAATTTATTTTTCAATTTGAAAAAAATTCTCTTATTCAAAAAGAGGGCACATTAATAAATCCATAAAAATCATTAATTAAATCTTAAAAGGGCACACACGCTCATAAATTTGCATAACAAATTTTGGTCTCTGGAGTTAAAATTTTGAAATTTTTCAATATTAAAATTTCAACAGTTGATTCTTATCGTTTGAATTTGACAATGAAAATTTCAAAATTTTTAAACCAAAGGCCAAAACTTGCGATGCAAATAAATTAGAAATTTTTGACAGATTTTCTTTTTATACGTTTTTTTTAGATAATAAAAAATTTTTAGCAAATTTTTTAGCAGAATTTATGTTTTGGCAGAATTTTTATTTTACACTCTATTTTCTTTAGATGATTTTTTTATTTAAATGAATTTTAATTAAGGCGAACTTTCATAATTTAACAGAATTCTCATTCAATTGAATTTTATCTGATTTGAATTTTTAAAATGACAGAAATTCTCATTCATCGAATTTTAAATTTGTTGGAATTTTTATTTATACGAATTTTTAATTGATAGAATTTTTAAAACGTCAAATTTTCATTTGCGTCCGAAATGACAAATAACCGAATAGAAAATCGTCAGAAAGATTTCGGCGCAATTTTTTTTTGAAAATTGACCAAATTAGAAATTATTGAGAAAATCGTGATTGGTCAATTTTCAAAAATTGCGCCAAAATCTTTCTGTCGATTGTTTGTTCGGTTATTTGTAATTTCGGACAAATTAAAATTTGGACAAATAAAAATTCGGACAAATAAAAATTCGGACAAATAAAAATTTGGACAAATAAAAATTTGGACAAATAAAAATTCGGACAAATAAAAATTTGTACAAATAAAAATTCGGACAAATAAAAATTTGGACAAATAAAAATTCGGACAAATAAAAATTTGGACAAATAAAAATTTGGACAAATAAAAATTCGGACAAATAAAAATTTGGACAAATTAAAATTGGAATTTCTGTCACTTAAAAATTCAAATCAGATAAAATTCGATTGAATGAGAATTCTGATAAATTAAATTTAGTTCAATAAAATTCTTTCTTTGTTCGAATTTATTAAAATCTATCAAACGTTTATTTATAGATCAAATAAATATTTATTTGAATCAAACCAATTTTTTTCAAAATAATCAAAAAAAATTATATTAAAATATAAAAAAAACAGTTTAATTCAAATAAAATTTTTTTCTGAGAGTGAAAATAAAAATTAAAAAAAAAATTAAAAATAAAATATACCTTTTTTCAAATTTACCAAATTTTTATTTGCGGAAATATTAATTAATATTGGATAATTAATATAAGACACTATATATAGTTTAATTTAAGAAATTTTTCTTTACAGAAACAAAAAAAAAGTAAATATTAATTAACATAAGTCACTATATTGTTAAATTCAAAAAATTTATTGATTAAGGAAATAAAAATAAAAAGGATTATTAATATTGATTGATATAAAAGATACAAAATAGGATATAAAAATTGTAAGGTCATCTTCTGTTTATTTTTTTCATCAGAATAAATTCCAGAAAAGAAACAAGTTTTTTTTCTCATTTTTTCAAGGATACGATTATGCGCCAATATATATATACATCATAATTTTATAACATATAATATTCTGCAAACTGTAGGTACAAGCCAAAAAAAAAAAAAAAAAATTTTTTTTGTTTCAAAAAAAACCAGTTTTATCGTTTTCTTTTTTGTAATTTTTTTTTTTTTTTTTTTTTGAACCTGCGAAATTTCTTATAGGAAAAAGAATAACTTCCTTGATGAAAAAAAATGTATCTTTAATTTAGTCAGTTGATAAATTGAAAAAATTTTTTTTATATTTATATTTTGTCAATAAAAATGACTGTTCAAGGATCAGATTCTTTTTTTTTTTAATTGTATCAATACGATACAGGAAAAGAATAATCTGAAATTGAAAATATTCTTGGAATTTATTTTCGAGTATTTTGTATTGCAATATTTTATTCTTCAATTTAGTATATATTCTTAAATTACAAATAATAATTTTATTTTATATTTATTTTTTTTGTTTATTTATTTCTGTTTTCAAAAATATATCTATATATTTGAAACATATTCTTAAATTGAGAATACTTTCCTATTTTAGAAAATATTCTTAAATTGAGAATATTTCCCTATTTTAGATGGAAAAAAAAATTTACCTGGATCAGCGAAAGGTTTCACTAAAATAGAAAAATTTCTAGTTGTTTCAATTAAAACTTTTACTATTTTAGTGAAATTAATTCACTGTTTCAGATAAAAAAAAAATTTTCCGTTTAGAATACATTCTTAAATTTGAGAATATTTTCCTATTTTCGAAAATATTCTTAAATTGAAAATATTTTCCTATTTTCGAAAATATTCTTAAATTGAGAATATATTTTTTATTTAAAATGAATACTATACTAAATTCAAGGAAAATTACATTTAAATATAAATATTTAAAATATAAATAAACAATTAATATAAATATAAAACAAAAAACATGCAATAAAAAAAATGATTTAAAATAATAACAATCGAATGAAATTTAGAATGTTTATAAAATATGATATTAAGAAATAGAAAGTGAAAAGTAATTAAATTTTTGTAATGTATTTTTATATTATCAAAACAATTAAAATTCATTAACATTTTATAATCTACAACAGTCTTTAATAATTAATTTTCCATTTAACACAGAGTTAAAATTTTGAAATTTTGCCCCAAAAGAAAGTTCATTTATTTTACGCGGGAAAAATTTAAATATTTAAATGATTATTTCCGGTTTGTAAAAAATATGTCTATAGTAAAATAATATAAACAGAAATTGTAATTGAGAAAATTTTTTTTCGATACTATACAATATATTTATATTCACATAAATATAATAACATGACATTACATTTATTTTTCAAAAAAATAAATAAATAAACGGTAAATTTTATCGATTTTTAAAAATGTCATTTAATTGTAATTAATAATTTTATTATTTAAAAAAATTTTATAAAAAATAAAAAATATAGAAAAATAAAATAAAAAATATAGAAAAATTTATTTAAAAATACACTAACAATACACAAAAATATAGAAAATTAGTGAAAAAAAAAATTCCTCTTACCTGAAGTATTTTTCAAAATTCTGTTTGTGATTTTTTTTTCTATTTATACACTATTTTTTTTTTTTGTTGTAAATAATTGACACATCCTCTTTAAAACAAACTCTAAATTTTTGATTTCATCACATTCACATTTTCTGACATTCAATAAAAACTATTATAATTTATATAAAATAAATGTTAATTATTAATTTTCTTGTAAAAATAATTTATTTGACAGAATTAATTTTTATTAATTTCTTCTATACTTATTTTAAATTAAAATCATAATAATTATTTTAATTTTCAATTTTATATTTAAATACATTTAGTAAATTATTTTCGTTCAATCAATAAATACTCAATTTTTTAATTAAATTAAAATAATTTTTATTTTTAAATATATTACTATTGTTTTTTTTTCTGGTTGAAAATTATTTTCCTCTAATTATTATAAAATTAAAATTTCTGTTATTGGTAAAATTAAAAAAATTAAAATTACAAAATTTTTTGATAAAAATTAGTATTTGCAAAAAAAAAAAAAAAAATGGAATAAAATAAAAATTTACAAAATTAAAAAAAAAAATTTTTTTTTTTGAAAAAATTGTTTTAATTCTTTTTTGATATTTTCTGATTTGCTTCCTTTTTGAAGGGGAAGACGACTTACTCTCCCTATAACTGAGAGATGCGAACTTGAACTGAAACCGAACTGATCTTTCATCGCATAATATTGTAGAATTCAAGTTGCCGATCAAACGGGAGTTGACTGTTTATTTCTTTTCATTATTATTTCTCAGTTCTTCCCATTTACATTCAGTTTGCAAACTTCTTTTGTTCAAACGCTCACAGAATCACATGCATCTCATCTCTAATTTTATTCTGACGTTATAGATAAATACAAAAGAACAGTAAAAAAAAAATTTTCATTCAGAAAAAAGTCATTGTCTCACTGCCAAAAAATTAAAAATTAAAAAAAAAAAAACTAACTAAAAATAATTAAAAATTCAAAAAAAAATAATAATTAGAAAATTACAAAAAAATAGTCAATTTACTAAAAATTTAATTTAAATTGAAAAAATACAATAAAATAAATAAATAATAAAAATAATAATTTCAATTTTCATTTTTAAATAATATTTATAAAATAAATAATAATAATAATAATAATAATAATAATAATAATAATAATAATAATAATAATAATAATAATAATAATAATAATAATAATAATAATAATAATAATAATAATAATAATAATAATAATAATAATAATAATAATAAAATAATAAAATATAATTAAATATTTTAAACTTTAGTTTTCTTTAAGTTTATATTTTTGTAAATTTAAATTTATTTAATTAATTAACATATGAAGAGGGAAATAATTATTCTATAATTTATTGTATAATAATTTTAAAAAATAATTTAAAAAAATAATTGAAAAAAATAATAATTTAAATTTTATTTGCAATTTTTTATTATATACAAATTTTAAACGATATTTTTATTTATATTTTTTTTTAACTTAATTTCAAAAATTTTTAAACAAACAATTTCTGTAATTGAAAAATTTTTATGTGCACTTGAAAGAACATTGATCGCATAATGTGTATAAATTTCATTCACACACTCACGACCTTCCATTATACTGTTCGCATTTTTCTAGTTAACATTGTTACGCGAATGTTCTCATTAAAAATCATATATTAAAAAAAATAAAAAGCTTTTTTTTCTACAATAATGATAAAATAATGTAATAGATAATTTGCCTTTTACAAATTATTATTTTCATTAAAAACTTTTAACAAAATTTTATTTATTTAATATTTTTTTTATTTAATATTTTTTTTAATATTTAATTTTATTTTTTTATAAAATAAAACCAAATTTAATTTTTTTTTAAATTTATTTAGTATTATTTTATTTATTTAACAATGTAAACGGGTTTTATTTGTTTCATTTTTTTTTCATTTATATTTATAGCAAAGGTATAAAATAATAAATTTCAATTTTTTATTTACTTCCATTGATTTACATATTTTATTTTATTTTTTTTCGTTTTATATTTGTGAAAATAAATTTTGCTATTTTATCGCAAAAAAAAAACTGTTGAGTTCAAAGTACAGATTTAGATAAATTTTTGTCGCAAGTTTAGAATAGAAAAAAAAAAATCTTAGGGCATTAACTCCTGTCAAGAATTCTACAGGCAGGAAAAAAAACCACTTGGAGCTGATCAAATAGTCTTTTAAAATTTTTTTTTTTTTTTTTTTTTTTGATAACATAATTGAATAAATTAAAATTCAAGGACAAAAAAATATCAGTGTTAGATGTATTATAATTTTAAGTGATAAATTGAAAATAATTATTTATATTAAAAATGTTATTAAATAATAAGTGGAAATAATTATCAAAAAAAAATTATTAAATGATTACGAAATCCAAGTTGAAATTGCGTGTCAAAAAATGTCAATAAAAAAAAATTTCAATTATTGTTTATTTATTCCCAAAATATATTTTTTTTCCAAAATTATTATTTATCAAATAAAGGATTATTATATTTTAAAATAATTATTTTTTTATTTTAAAATAATTTTTTTTTTATTTTATTTTCCTTTTTTGATATTATTTTTTTTTCCATTATTATGAATAAATTTTCAAAAGTTGAATTTTTTATGGAAGCTAATTTTAATAAATAAACAGAGTAATTGTTATTTTATTTTATTTTTTTTAGAATTTTTGAAAAATTTATGTATTTATGCGTCGAAATAAATAAATATGCTGCGTCGCCTGCAGATATGCAATCCGTTTAACTCCCCTGCAAAAAATAGACTTGACCAATAAAAAAAATTAAATTTACTGTATTTATAAAAGTTGATAATATCAAATAATATCAAAAGAGGAAAATAAAATAAAAAAAAATTATTTTAAAATAAAAAAATTATTATTTTAAAATAATTGTATAATTATATTCAATTTCAAAAATATTTACGCACTAAAGTTGTTTATAAAAACGATTCATTATTGAAAAAAAAGAAGTATTGCTTCACTTATTGTTGTAAATTGCTGTAATTACATTCAATAATTAGTAGATTACCTGTTATTTTCGCTTTCAAATATAATCTTATCTTATATATATTCTCATATCGAATTAATCATCAGATGGCGTTGTTTCGCGCGTCATTCTTGTCATTCTCAGCATCATTGTCATTTTTAGTGTTACACCCATATATATATACTACAGTATAATTTCAAGTAAAATTTTATACATTATTTAAATATTTTAAAATCTATATTGATAAGTGAACAACGCCTTTTATTTGTATACCGGATGATGATAAAAGGCGCTTTGTTTTGAAATTGAATTTCCTAAGTGCAGTTAAGTATAGTTCGAGGTGCAATTAATTGATCGTGATTATACAAATGCCATAAATGGCACATGGATGTGTCAATGAGTGTTTAAAATATTTTAATGTGCTCGGAAAATATATTTTATAAATATAATACATATATGTGAATCATCAATTTTAGCCTATAGTGTAAATGAATGTGTTACACTTAACCGATCTAACCTATAAAATCATTTAACTCTGTTTAAAAAAAAAAAAAAACTAAATCAAAACGGAGCGACGAAAGTATTTCCGTTTTCGTAAAAAAATGAGCTTAAGCATCAGTAAGTTTTTTTCTAAAAAGAAACATCACAGTGGTAATAATTTGGAAACATTAAATACAGCTGCCGAAATTGGACTTCCAACAAATGTATCACATCAGTTTCATGTCAGCAAAAATAAATTCACAGGTTTGTAAGAATGGTATTGATATAAATCTTTGCGGGGGGTTATGGAACAATATAAATAGAAGTAAAATTTATTTAAATTACTTTTCTAAATTAATATTTTAATAACTAGAAGATTATATATATATATATATATAAGTTAAATTTGTAAATCTTAGGACAACTGGAAGGTCTTCCAGATCCATGGATTCGATTGTTAAACACGCAAATAACAAAATCGGAGCAAACACAACATCCTACGGCAGCATTGCAGGCTATTAAGTATTATAATTATTCGATTAAGAGAAAACCACAAGAAGAGGTTTTTAAACCATTTGTAACGCAAGATCTTATCGAGGAAGAGTCACAGGAAATTGATAAGATTTTGGCGAAAAAATATCAATCAGGCGGTTCTGATGGTTCGGCTTCTGCAAGTTCGACTGATAGTCAGGTAATTTTTCAAATTATTCACGATAGCAGAGTGTCTAGAGATTTGGAATTCCATGAAAACCTGGAAAAGTCCTTGAATTTTTTTTTTCTTTTTTTTTCCAATGTATGAAACTATTTTCAAGTTATTTTAATAAAATGTGATTTTTTCGACTTTTTCTAATACATTTTTTAAAAAAAATTTACGATTTTTTTTTAGAATAAAATGCGCATTTTCCAAAATTAAAATAATTTAAAAGAATATTAAATAGAATTCTTTGCAAAATTAATTATATTTAATAATTTTAATCAAGTTCTTTAAAAATTTTCATTATTTTTATTTTTTTTTCAATTGAAAGTCCTTTTAAATTCAATTATCTAAAATACCTATGTAAAAAAAATTCATTAATTAAAATTTATGAGTTTTAATTTAAAATTTCCTGAAATTTATAATTATTTCTAAAAATTTTTATTTCAACTCTCCAAAAAATCATTTACTTCTAAAAATTTTAACTCTAACTTTTTTAAAATTTCAATTATTTTTCAAATTGTTACTAAATTCATTTTTTTTTTTTTTTTTTTTTTTTAATAATATTTTAATGAAGTTCTTCAGAAAAATTTAATTATTTAAAATATTTTTTAAACTTCTGAATTCAAATAATTTGCATAAATTATATTTCAAAATTTTTTCTTTTTTAAATTTTAAATTATTTTTTCAAATTTGTCCTATACTGAAATGAATTCTTGAAAATTTGTCTCCGTGTTTAATTTTGAAATATTGAAAATAAAATTTCTTTTATTGAAATTCAATAATTTCTAAAAAATTTTAAATTAAACTCTTCCAAATTTAATTATTTTTAAAATTTGAATTAAAAATCTTCTGAAATTCAATTATTTAACAAATTTTTAAATAAAATTCTTCACTAAATTAATTATTTTTAATAATTTTTATGAAATTTAATAATTGTTTATAATTTTTAAAAAATTGGCAAATAAAATTATCATTCTTCATCAACAGAAATCACTAGAAATTTCTCTTATTTTAATTATTGTCTGAAATTTAACACAATTTTTTGAAATTTAATTACTTTCCAAAATTTCAATTAAAATTCAATTATTTTCAAAATTTTCAATTCAAAATTAATCAAAATTCAATTATTTTTAAATTTTTCAATTCAAAATCAATTAAAATTCAATTATTTCCCAAAATTTCAATTCAGTATTAATTGAAATTGAATAATTTTTCAATTTTTCAATTCAAAATCAACTAAAATTCAATTATTTTCGAAAATTTCAATTGAAATTCAATTATATTCAAAAATTTCAATTTAAAAACTTCTAAAATTTTTTTGAAATTTAATAATTTCAATTATAACTCTTCTAAAAATCCAATTATTTTTAATGATTTTTATAATAGTTTTCGAAAATTCAACTATATGAAACCATTTTTCGCTTAAAAAGTTTTCAAATTATTTTATTTCTATCTGCAATTTCTAAAAAAAATTTTTAGTGAAATCATCAAAAATTTTAAATTAAAAATCACATGAAGTTCAATTGATTTTAAAAATCAAAATTATATAAATCTTTGAAAATTCAATTACTTTTAAAAAATGTTATCAAAAATTATTTGATAAATTATTTTCAATTCTGTAAAATTTAATTAAATTGTTTGAAAATTAACAAATTTAAATTCAATTATTTCTAAAAATTTCAACTTTAACTCTTCCAAAATTATTATTTAAAAAAAAATTTTTATTTAAAAATCTGTAAAACTTGATTATAAATATTGCCTGAAATATTTTTGACAATCAAAACTAAAAAAAAAAGAACTATGACAAAATTTTTAATTCAAATAAATTGCTTAAATCAGATTTGAAAAAATTATAAAAATGGAACTTTAAGAAATTTTTTTTTTTTTTTTTTTTAGAAATTTTGTCCTACTTAAATAAAATTTTGAAATTTTGTCTTTTAGTTCAATTATGAAATAGAAATAAATTTTCTTGATAATATTTTTATAGAATTAATAAAATGAATTTAATATCTAATAACATTAGTCATTTAAAGTAAAATATTCATTGACCAATTAAATTTTGTTAAAATAAAAAAAATCGACTTCTATTTTTTTTTAATATAAATCGACTTTTTTTGCTCCTTAAAGTGGATCCGAGGCCTTTTTTTTCTTCCTTTAAATTCAATCCGAAGCCTAAAAATGCAAAAAAAAAAATTAAATTTATTTATTACTAGTTTATTATAAAATGAGACTTAAAATAATTTAATTTTGTAAGTTTAATATATTTTTTTAATTATTAAATTAATTATTTATTAAATTATTATTTATTAAAATAGTAAATACTTGGAAAAAAGAATTTTTTAACCTGAAAAAGTCCTGGAATTTTATTTGCCATAAGCGCTAGACATTCTGAGTTAGGTTCATTTTCCGGTATATTAAAGAATTTGTTTAATCGACAGATTCAAAGGGTACCCGAGCTACCGCCAAAATTGGGAAAACCACCAAAGCCAGCACCACGTCAACATACAAGAACGGAGAAAACATTGACTGAAATTTTGGAAGATTTAAGTAACTATCAAATCGAAGACAACGATGATGATGATGAGAATTCACACAATGAAATTCATGTGCCTCAAGAAACATTTATACCCGACACAGAGGAAAGTCCTGTACTTCGACGTAAAACAGAATACATTGTCTCAAGACTCGGTGATGAGGAAGTATTTGATGAATTAAGAAAAATTTGTCACTGTGACGATCCAAATTATCGTTTCAAAAGAAGTAAAGAAGTTGGCGCCGGTGCATCGGGAACAGTATTTATTGCCACCGATCTTAAGAATGGCGAGAAAGTTGCAATAAAAATAATTGATCTTTCAAAACAATTGAAAAAAGAACTAATTCTCACTGAGATTAAAGTACTCAAAGAATTTCAACATCCAAATCTTGTGAATTTTCTCGACGCCTATCTTCTCGATGAACATTTATGGGTTGTTATGGAATTATTGGAAGGTGGACCATTAACGGACGTTGTCACTGAGACAGTAATGAAGGAGGCACAAATTGCCGCTGTATGCCGTGAAGTTTTAAAAGCCATAAGTTTTTTACATTCAAAAGGTATAATTCATCGTGATATTAAATCAGATAATGTTCTATTGGGAATGAGAGGCGAGGTGAAGGTGACGGATTTTGGATTTTGTGCAAATATTGTTGGCGATGAAAAACGACAAACAATGGTTGGTACGCCATATTGGATGGCGCCAGAAGTTGTAACACGAAAGCAATATGGAAAAAAAGTTGATATTTGGTCATTGGGAATAATGGCAATTGAAATGATTGAAGGTGAACCACCTTATATGAATGAGGCACCATTGCGTGCACTTTATTTAATAGCATCAGCTAATGGTAAACCATCAATTCCAAGATGGAATACATTGAGTCCATTGTTTCAAAATTTTCTCGAATGTTGCCTAGCCGTTGAAGTTGATGAACGTTCATCTGCCGATGAATTACTTGCACATCCATTTTTAGACAATTGTGCCGAACTGAGTAGTCTTAATCCGCTTATTCGAGCGGCGCAAAAAGTTTTACACAAGGCTTTTTAAATTCCATATATAGTTTATTTTTTTTTTTTTAATAATTAGTAGAGGAAAGTTTACTTTCGTCTCTTAGACTGAGGGCAAAACAATTTTTTTAAAAAAAAAAAAAGCCAAAACGAAAGTTAAGAAAAATTAAATTAATATAGGAAATTATCAAATTAATTAATGAATTATAAATGAAATTCATTATTTATTTTTCTAAATAAATTTAAAAGAAATCAAATTTCATTAATTGAAAATGATTTTGTTTAAATACTCTCCTCTACTTTTCACAAAATAGAAAAAGGGAACAATTGTAGTGCCAGTCACATTTTGTATTAAGATTTAGTATTAATTACCAAAACTTTTTATCAATTGAATTTTTAAAACAATTTTACACATTTTGTAGCCCTTTTTATTGTAAAAGGAAAAAAAGAATATGTGCCTGAGAGCATTTTTTTTTATTGCTCAACGCTATTAATCCATGTATATAAAATATATTAGATTGTATTTAACAATGAGGGAAGTAAAGATTTATTTTTACTGCAATTCTATTTAATTTATATATATATATATATATATATATATATATATATATATATATATATATGTTCTAAAAAAAAAATTGTGCAAATTAGACTGTGATATGTGGTCTTTATTTAAAAAAAAAAACGCAATTTTTCTTTTTTTTTTTGAATCAAATATGTAACCAACCAATGGACAATAAATACTTTATTTACAAGTTGAACATTTACAATTTCCGGTGATTGAATTTTCGTTTAGCAAAATTGATTTTAAAAGAAATTTGTTTTTCTAGCTCTTTATTCACATTTCAATTGAGGGTTTTTATTTTGTAAGGTTTCTAGCTACGTTGCAGACTGAACTATCGAGTTCTTAAATTGGAATTACTTTCATTTTTATAGAGTTAGGGATTATTTGGACGAACTCGTTAGCAACTGCGACATCCGATCGATTATAATAAACGATCGGCTCGATACTTAACAATTATCTAAGAAACTGATCTTAAAAAAGAAGAGTTTCGCATTTGTACAATTGTTTTTTTCTTTTTTTTTTTTTTTTGTTTACAAAGGCAGTGCGAGTTTTTGTTTAGTGAAAACTTGCAAAATTAATTTATTCGCGTCGATATCGAAGGGCTTTAGCTCTGCCTACTGCTAGAAAAGTAGGATCCTCTAACATGGCACGAAGTACTGACAAAAAATCGGCAGCTTGATCCTCGTCAATTGCTCGACGATCGTACGATAACGTTACAGTCATTAAAGTTGTTTTCGCTAGTGAAACATCTGAAAAAAATTGTTTAAAATTTTAAAATTTATTTATTACTATTTTTTTTTTGTATTTATTTACCTAATTCAGATCTTCCGGTTCCAACAGCCAAAATTGCAGTTTGCGGTGGATTTATAATAGCGGAAAATTCCGAAATGCCAAACATTCCAAGATTGGAGATCCTTTAAATAAGACAATTTTTTTTTTTTATTATTATTAACAGAATTTTTAGTATTTGCAATATAATAAATGTTTTCTTCCTTACGTGAAGCTTCCTCCTTGAAATTCTTGTGGTTTTAATTTTCCCTCTCGAGCTTTAACTGCAAGTTCTCGAATATTTGCCGAAATATCACTAAGACTTTTTGTTGCAGCATTAAAAACAATTGGTGTAATTAATCCATTTGGAGTTGCAACTGCTACGGAAACGTCAACACTTTGAGCTCGCACCGTCTAAAAAAATAAAATAATTTCATTGAATTGAAAAAAAAAACAAAACAATTTTATTGTTATAAAATAAATTACCTGTCCATTTTGATATAAACAATTAATATCCGGACATTCTAAAAGTGCGTGAGCAACTGCCTTTGTCACAAAATCATTGACTGATACTTTCACATTATCAGCTTGAAGTTTACTTCGTACTTCATTGAGTTTATCAATTTTTATTTGTATACTCGCGTAGGAATGAGGAATATTGCTCTAGAAGAAATTGATTAATTTAAAAATAAATACAAAAGGTGAAAAAAAAGAAAGAAAATGTACCTTTGATTCGCCGAGTCGTTTTGCAATAACGGCTCTAATATTCGATACTTCTAGATCCTTATAAGTAGATGGGCCAGTTGATCTTCTTGTCCGGGTTGAAATAATTGAATCTACACTTTTCTTAACACCCACCATGGGTTCTGTAAATTATTCAATAATTATCGAAAAAAAAAATCATATACAATCAATTAATAAATTAATAAATCTTACCCGATTTCAAAGATACTTTTTGAACATTATTGCTTTCAATAAAAGTTAAAACATCGCTTTTTAAAAGACGATTTGGTCGTCCAGTTCCTTTAACTGATCCTGAACTTAAACCATATTCTTCCAATAGTCGCTTCACAGCCAAGCCATAAACTCTACGATTGGGAAATTAAAATTAAAACAGGGTATTTAAAAAAAAAAAAATTATTTTTCTAAATTACGATTAAATTATGTAAATTTAATTACTGGCCACTGGGT
The DNA here is from genome assembly GCF_019393585.1 of Leptopilina boulardi. NCBI lineage: Eukaryota > Metazoa > Arthropoda > Insecta > Hymenoptera > Figitidae > Leptopilina > Leptopilina boulardi. The sequence goes on along the minus strand of NW_026137825.1, from coordinate 4,457,100 downwards.
GGAGGTTTGGAAGAAGGAGCCAAAGTTGCGGGAGCTGTAGTTTTTTCTTTAGCTGGAGCTTTCTTTGCAGCGCTCACATCCCCTGAAGCTGCTTTTGTCACAACGGGAATTACAATCGTATTTAAATCCATTCCCTTTTCAACTACAATTGCTATTAATTGTCCAACATCTGCTTGTGCACCTTCAGGAACCTTTTAAAAAATTTTTTCAAATTATTAAAATGATATTCACGATTTAAATTTGAAAAATATAATTGTTTTTTATCAAACATTTTTGCAAAATGTTCTTATTAGAAATTAATTTATTTATTCACGATTTAAATTTGAAAAAAAAGGTACCAAAAATTTTGCAAGGACACCCTCTTCATCCATTTCAAAAGTCATGACTGCTTTGTCTGTTTGAATTTCCGCGATTGCATCACCAGGTTCTATTCCATCGCCCTCTTTTTTCAACCATTTTACAATTGTTCCCGATGTCATTGTCGGTGATAGTGCTGGCATTGAAATATTTTGCCTTAAAAAATAGATTAGAAATATAAAATTGGGAAAATAAATTTTTTTTTTTTTAAATTTATACGCACTGTCCAGGAGGTGGTTCAGCAGCTTGAACAGGTGCAGAAGTATCAGTAACGGCAGGAGATGGTGTAGATGATGCAGATGATGTTGAAACAGAATCAGGCATTTCTACACTTTTCCAATCTTCATCGGCATCCACAACTAATGCAATTAATGAACCGACTTTGATATCTTTCGCTCCTTCTTCGACCTGGAAAAATTTAAATAAATATTTCGATCTATTTTTCTTTTTATCACTAATAAGGTTAAAAAATTTTTTAAATAAATATAATAATAAATAATTTAAATTTATTTTAATTTTTTGTCTTTCCCTAACTTTTCTCTGATTTAGTCAGAATTAAAAAATTTTTCTTTCCTAATTAAAATATTTCAAGACAATTTTTAGAAGGAAAATTTTAAATTGAAAATTTCAAAAATAATACCAATGGCAACACTGATTAACGGATAAAATTTTTAAAAAAGAATTTAACTTACGACTATTTTGGCGAGAACACACTCATCGTCATATTCCATAGTGACAACTGCTTTATCGGTCTGTATGTCAGCAAGTGCATCTCCAGCTGCAATTGGATCGCCCTCTTTTTTCATCCATTTGACAATTGTTCCCATTTCCATTGTTGGTGAAAGTGAAGGCATCAAAATAGGTTTGCCTTTCGCTGAAAATAAAATTTTTTTTTTATTTTACCAGTTGTAAATCAAAATACTGAATTATAGAATAAATAAATACGCAACATTTTTATTCAACTACAAAAAAATAAAAAATTTGTCTTAGTAATTATAATCCTAGTAAAAACAAATATTGACAATTAACATTCAAATAACAAAAAAAAAAGTAGATATCTGTCAAAATTTTTATATATTTTCGATTCAAAAAAAAAACATTTTTGACAGATTACCATGCAACCTTTTCAAATTTTGATTGCATAACCAAAAAATAACATTATAATAATAATAATAATAAACAATTTGATTAGAATCTATTAAAACATTAAAAATTTAATTAAAAATTTTTAATTATTATATTTATCTATAAAAATAAAATTACTTCGACATGTGAAGTATTATATTTTGAAACATAACCTCACTTTTTGGAATTATTGTAAATAATGCATTATTTGTTTATAATAACATACCATCGAATATTTGACTTGTATGAAAACATAATCGTTGAAGATTTATAGGTAAAATAACACGTGGCACTTTTTGATTTATAAGTCTTATTGAAAACAGACCGATTTTACACCTCACCATTTGCGCCATTTTTGATGTTACTAGCAGACGACGACCTCGCAGTGACCTCTAAAGTCATTTTAAGATTTAATGTTATTTTTATGGTCTTTATTAGTCATTTTTTTAAAAAAGCAATTATAATCTAAATTTAACAATAATAAAAAATTATAAAAATATATATATATATATATTTTTTTTATAATAAAAAACGATTAATTTGTAATATTTATTTATCAAATTACTATTATGTAATTTGCTATATTATAAAATAATTATTTCTTAATTATTAATTAATTTTTACTATTGTTATTAATATTATTGTTATAATTTAATTAATTTTATTTTTTATTTCATGAAAAATTTCCCGCGTCGAAAAATTTGTTGTCACGTGACAGCTGAAATCACGTCACGTGACAATTGGAATTCTTTTCCGAAAAAAAATTATTTTCATTCTCCAAAATATAAAATTAAATATTATTTTTATAACATTTTCTAATTTTAAATTTTATGATTATAATTTTTCAATATACTTCATTCAATTATAGAAAAGTATTTTGATTTAAAATATGTTCAATTTTGAAATTTAATTTTCTTACGTTGGCAGCCGTATGATTGAATGAAATTGTTGCCTACTCTCAGGCGTAACGGAAATCTTTTGGCATCATCGGCATCAACTTTTTTGTGATTTCTGTTAATTAAATGTTATTTATTTGTATATTTTAATTGAATTTCGTGATCTAAATGAATAATTGTTAATATTTTTATAGAAGTTTATTTAAATTGAGTAATTTAAAAAGTGTTTTCAGTTTTAAATGTGATTATTGAAAAAAAAAATGTTGTGCACGTGGAATTATCGGAATCTGATTTTGCAATTTTTCTTTCATTATTTAGTCTTATCGTTTGTTTTTGTTGCATAAAACTTGTTTCTATCATGAATTGTTTAGATGACAGTGTAAAAAAAGAAATATTAATTCTTAATGACGATAATATTTCAGTTATCTAACCTATTAAATACATATTTATTCTCAACGAGTGTATTAGTGCGCGTATATAAATAAATTTTTGGTTATTTAACATGTAAGCAAAAAATTTATAGATATCGAGTATTTTTATAAACTATACAAATAATTTATCTTTCTTTTTCAAAAATTGGTTTTCAACGATGTGATGATCAACGATAAGGAAGCAAAAATAATGAGTGAGTTTTTTAAAACATATTTTCTATTGATTTTTTCTTTAAAATAATGGAATATTTCTAGTTTTTTTTTTTTTTATCTTAAATCTTATCATCGGAAACATTTTAACTAAAACTCATTTAAAAAAAACATTGAAGATGAGGTTAAATTACTTAATTAGTGTTTATAAATTAATTATTAATTTTAAACAATATTTTTTAAATTGATAAGCGAAAAACAAAGAGGAAAACGAAAAAAAACAAAATTAATATTAAACCAAATTTAATTTATTTTTCACATAAAACAAATTTTATATACAGAAATAGTTTTGCAAATCAAAAAAAAAATCACAGCAGGTTGACAACGTAATTATTTTAAAATATCCTTGAACAACTTTTATAAAAAAAAACAAAAACAGTCTATCACTTATTTACATTTGCAATAACTTACTAAAAAAAATATTTACAAATTCTGCAAGAAACAATAAATTTCTCAATTTTTTTGTCATATTTTTCAATTAAAGACAATTTTTATCTATAATTATGAGAAATTTTCCTTCTTTATACTCGATGATAATTTAATTTTATTATCAAATAATAATTAATTGCAGATTTTGTTCTAAAAATTTTCTTTGTACAATTTGTCACTCTCGATGCATAATTCAGCTCAAATTCTAATTCATGAAAATAAATAGTATACTCGTTTTCTCGATATAAAAAATTTGATTGGAACAAAAAAATTATAGACAAAAATTAATTTTTCAGTCCTAAAAAAAAAAAAAAAAAAACGAGATTATCAAAAATGAATCAGTTGAAAATCTAAAAAATTACAACAAATTCTGATAAAAATTTTTTTCTTTCGAAAAAGAAAAACAAAAAAAAGTTAGAATATTTCAGAAAAATTGTTAAGTTTTTTAAAACTTTTTCTTGATCTTCAAAGACTAGATTTCCAGTCTGTCTTTGAAATTTTCCAACGGAAAATATTCTTTTTTAATTTTCCACAATTGTAGATTCATTTTTTTTTTTTTTTGATTTAATGAATCTTAATCGATGGGATAGGCCCAAGGATGAGTGGGAATATAACCATATTGAATGTCTGACATGTGTTTCAAAAAAATTTTATAAAGAGCCGATGTTTGTTCTGTTGTGGGAATATGTAGATTTTGATCCATGTAATTTATTAATGAAATTGGACTAACAACGCACGCCGTTCCTGCTCCAAACATTTCCAATAACTGAAAATAAATATAAAAAATAATAATTATTATATTTTATTAATGATTAATATTAGTAATTTTGCAAAAAAAAATTTATTATTTATAATAATTTAATTAAAAAAAAAAAAATTTAATATTTAATTAGAATAATTAAATTTTTTTTTAAAATAATGACAAGATTTTATCAATCTTTTTGAAACAATAAGATCCGCATTCTGTAGATTACTATATAAAATAGGTAATGTGTTTTTGAATATTAATCACAATTTTGTAATTAATATTACGATACACGATAATAAATAATTAATCGATTCCGGCAATTCTCATATATTAATACTTTTTTTTTCAACTAAAAACAGATTTTCTTACTCTGTTCTCCGAGAGTAATTGACATATTTCTCCCATTGTAATTTTCCTCTCTGTAACTTTAAATTGATTCCATTCTCTTGAAAGTGACAAAATTGAATTTCTCGTAACGCCTGGCAAAATTAATCCATTCAATGGCGGTGTTACTAATTCTTTTTCTGAAAAAAAAAATTAATTCCTCATTCAAATTTCTCCATAAACATAAAATAAATTCTACTTTTAAAGGAAATAATTATTTAATTATTAAATTACTTATTAAAATAATTAAATTAAATTATATTTATTAAATTAATTTAATTTAATTATTCATTAAATTATTTATTAAATTAATTTATTTAAATTATTCATTAAATAGGAATAACTGGAATTTTTTTTCAATTAAAATAATAAAAATAAAATTTTAACACAAATTATTTAATAATGTGGAATAAAATTATAAAAAAAATTATTGAATTATCAAATATCTATATTTTTTTTGGCGAAAAAAAAATATTTTTATTTTAGTTTCTTTTTAAATTTGAATTAGTGAAAAGTGAGCTAGGTACTAATTTTTAGTAAGATTTTTTTTTTTTACTAATTTTTAGTAAAATATTACTAGTAGTTTAAAATTTGTATGACTAAAGTTTTAGTAAAAATTAACTAAAAATTAGTGAAAATTCTTACTAATTTAAAGTAGTAACTAACTTTTCACAAATTAAAATTTAGAGAATTTATTTAATAATTTTTCAATTATGAATTTTAATAAATAATGAAAATCGAGTTTTAAAATTATTCTGCTAATTAAAATTTATATAATTAAATTTTCCTAAGGGACAATTATTTAAAAGTAATTTATTATTTTCAATAAATAATTTAATATTTGTTAATATTTCTTTATTTTTTAAAAAGCCAATTTAAATAATAAAAATAATTTTAATGTTAAATAATTAAAAATCTAATTTCATAATTTATGCAAAAGATTTAAAATTGTAATATGTAAATTAATAATTAAATTATTTATTAAATTTTTTTTAATTATTAATTAAATTATTTTATTTATTAAAAAAAAAAAAAATGAAAATTTACCTCCATCGTCGTTGACATAGACAATAAAAATATTCATCGTTCCCACTTCAGTGATTTGATGATCATCTCCATAAAGCCACAAAACTTGCTGCAAACCCTTTTCTAGTGCTTCCCGTTGTATTTGAATCGTAGGTGCATAATTGCTTCCCATTTTTCGATCTCCACAGCCTCCGGGCCAAGCCCTTGTGTGTTGTGGATCCGCCAATAATGAAATACCTCCAGTACAATTAGGTTTAAAATAAGCACCCACTGGACTGAGAATAACATAAAGTAGCGCCGAATCAGATGCTGCAACTCCCAAAGTAGGCTGCGAAAAAAAAATAATCGTGAAAAATTTATTATTTTATTTTTTTATTTCATTTTTGCTCACTTAATTTTTGCTACACTGAAATAAAAAATTTATTTCATTCAAATACTCGATTATTTGACTATTATCAAATAAATAAATTACTTGAACCAAATAATTTTTATTTGAATCAAATAAATATTTACTTAAACCAAAATAATAATTACTTGAACCAAGTAAATATTTACTTGAACCATATAAATATTTAATTGACTAAAATAATAATTATTTGATACAAATAAATATTTATTTGATACAATTAAATATTTATTTGATAATAGTCAAGTAATCGAGTATTTGTATTTCGAGTATTTTTATCAGTGTAATTTTATTTAACAACCAATAATTGAAAATTTTATAAAAAAAAAATATATAATTTTATTTAACAACAAATATTATTCTATTTTTGTTTGAAAATAAAATTTGATAGTATTAGAATGTTTTTATTTTTACAAAATATATATTCTTTATCAAATTAGCTTCGATAATTATTTTTTTATTTTTAAAATACGGAAATATTTCTTTTAAATATTTTTACTGTCCTCAAACTTATAATTGCAAATATTTTTTTTTTTTTTTTTTTTGTTGATCTAATCTTTAAATGGAATATAATTACGATTTATTTACGTAAATAAGAAAAATAGATAATTTTTTAAAATTAGATTACTAAGTAGATTTTTTAAAAAATTTTTTACACAAACATTTATAAACGAGAAATGGATGAAATTTTTAATTACCCTGTAATTTATGAACTATAAATTTTCTTTAGATATTCATTTTTCCCCCTTTAACATGTGTGCCATTTAGAAAAGCATAATCAATAAACTTTGCATATTTATTCAGTAAAATCATTTGTATATCAAAAAGATATTAATTATTTTATAGATTTATTATTTATTTCCTAGGTTGAGAATTTAGTCTACAAACTTTATATTAAAAAAAAATATTTGATTCTTTTTCGAAAATAATCTCTTAGCATTGAAATTTTTACGAGCATAAAATTTTTCACAATTATTTTTTATAATATTGAATAAAACTGAAGTTACCAAAGTTAATTTAATGAAAAAAATAAAGTTTAAGGATTCTAATTCACATCAATGAAATTTGATTATTTTCAACCCTCTGAAACCTGAAAGAGAGAAAAAAAAAAAAAAAACAATATTTATTATTGTTTTGTCACGGATTTTTTCAAAAATTTCGAAATTTCAAGTAATTTTCATATTTCCTCGACTCGGAAGCAATTTTTCTCGATAATTATTTGTATCAATGTTAGAAGTATTTTAAAAAACAGAAAAATTTGCTTCCGAGGCGGGGAAATAGAAATTTTTTTGAAATTTTGGGATTTTCGGAAAATCTGTGAGAAAAAAAATCAAAATCATTGTTTTCCCCTACTTGGAAGTAATTTTTTTGTTTTTTTAAAAAGGGCTTCTAGCATTGAAATAAATAATTATTAAACAAGAAAAATTGCTTCCAAGTCGGGGAAATAGAAATTTTTTTGAAATTTCGGGATTTTCGAAAAAACCGTGACAAAACAATGATAAATATTATTTTTCCCGCCTCGGAAGCAATTTTTCTCGTTTAATAATTATTTATTTCAATGCTAAAAGCCTTTTGAAAAATATAAAAATTGCTTCCAAGTCGGGAAAAGCAGTGATTTTGAATTTTATGTCACGGATTTTTTTCGAAAATCCCAAAATTTCAAGTAAATTGCTATTTCCTTGCCTTTGAAGCAATTTTTTTTGTTTGATAATTATTTATTTCAATGCTAGAATCCTTTAAAAAAAAAAAAAAAATAAAATTTGCTTCCAACTTGGGGAAATAGAGATTTTTTTTGAAATTTCAGGATTTTCGAAAAATCCGTGACAAAACAATGATAAATATTATTTTCCTCGACTCGGAAGCAATTTTTCTCGTTTGATAATTATTTGTATCAATGCTAGAAGCATTTTAAAAAAGAGAAAAATTGCTTCCGAGGCGGGAAAAATAATATTTATCATTGTTTTGTCACGGATTTTTCGAAAATCCCGAAATTTCAAAAAAAAAATTCTATTTCCCCGACTTGGAAGCAAATTTAATTTTTTTTAAAGGATTCTAGCATTGAAATAAATAATTATCAAACAAGAAAAATTGCTTCAAAGGCGAGGAAATAGCAATTTACTTGAAATTTCAAAAAAAATCCGTGACATAAAATTCAAAATCACTGCTTTTCCGACTTGGAAGCAATTTTTCTATTATTCAAAAGGCTTTTAGCATTGAAATAAATAATTATTAAACGAGAAAAATTTGCTTTCAAGGCGAGGAAATAGTAATTTTTCTTGTTTAATAATTATTTATTTCAATGCTAGAAGCATTTTAAAAAACAGAAAAATTACTTCCAAGTCGGGGAAAACAGTGATTTTGTTTTTTTTCTCACAGATTTTCCCAAAAACCCCGAAATTTCAAAAAAATGTCTATTTCCCCAAGCATTTTAAAAAACAGAAAAATTACTTCGAAGTCGGGGAAAACAGTGATTTTGATTTTTTTCTCACAGATTTTCCGAAAATCTCAAAATTTCTATTTCCCCGACTTGGAAGCAAATTTTTTTTTTTTTTAAAGGATTCTATAGCATTGAAATAAATAATTATCAAACAAGAAAAATTTGCTTCAAAGGCGAGAAAATAGCAATTTACTTGAAATTTCGGGATTTTCAAAAAAAAATCCGTGACATAAAATTCGAAATCACAGCTTTTCCCGACTTGGAAGCAATTTTTCTATTTTTCAAAAGGCTTTTAGCATTGAAATAAATAATTATTAAACGAGAAAAATTACTTCCGAGGCGAGGAAATAGTAATTTTCTTGAAATTTCGGGATTTTTGAAAAATTCGTGACAAGACAATGATAAATTTTAACACCTTCAATATACACTCACCAAGTGATAAATTTAATATTATTGAAATGATAAATATTGTTTTCCCCGCCTCAGAAGCAAATTTTTCTGTTTTTTAAAATACTTCTAGCATTGATACAAATAGTTATCAATCGAAAAAAATTGCTTCCGAGTCGAGGAATTATGAAAATTACTTGAAATTTCAAAATTTTTGAAAAATCCGTGACAAAACAATAATAAATATTGTTTTTTTTTTTTTTTATTTCAGTTTTCAGAGAGTTGAAAATAATCAAATTTCATTAATGGGAATTACAATCCTTAAATTCTATTTTTTCGTTGAATCAACATTGGTAATTTCAGTTTAATAATATTGAAATTAAAAATAATATTAAAAGAAAAAATCAATTTTTTTTTTTTGTCAACATAATCTTGAATTAAAAAAATATTATCAATATAAATTTCGACATGTTCTGAAAACGAAAAAAAGAAAAAAAATTTTTTTTTTTTTTTTTGTGATATTTCGAAATGTATACTTTATCGGCATGAGAAGTAAATTGTTCTTGAATATTCGCGCATTGATAAAAACAGCGATAAGCAAAGAGTAATAATAAATAAGTAAATGTGGAAATTTCATCAAGTTAGAAAACGGTTTTTCATTAATATTTAAGAATTAAAATAAATACGGTTATATTATAAAATGAGTATATAATGTACTTATCGGTCAACAACGAGAGAGATTTAAAAAAATTTCATATAAAGGACTTTTTTTTTTTTTTTTTTTGATAGAGCCTGGAAATTGCAAACAAAGACTAAATTGTTTGTTACTAGCATATTCGATTTGCATTTAATTCCATTCTGATAAACTTTTGTAGATAAACCATTGCCTCGGGTGAAAAATGCAATTGATAATGCCTTTTATTCTTCTTATTCTTATTCCTTCTCTTCTTTGTATTCATTCGCTATTTGGTATAAATAGTATATTGTTGTTATATAAAATTTAGAAAAATATTCTACTGCCAAAGGTTACTGTTGAGTGTGGTTTTCAACAAACAAAAAGCTATTGCCCGAGTTTTTAGTAATTTTAATTAAAATTCTACCAGATTTAATTAAATTTGATTTTTGTAATTTGAATAAAAAATCTTCAAAATAAATAAAAGAAAACTGTTTGCAAAAAGAAAATAGACTTATTTTCCAATAGAAATAAAAGGAAATAACTATCTTTTAATGGGGGGAGAAACATCACGCCATTAGCTTATCAATTTATTGGCAAATATTGATTTATCCTGGGCAAAACAATGTTGATGCCCATGACGTTAGTGACATAATATATGAGATCTCACCCGCGCATTACATGAAAATTGATGCAAAAACAAATAACAGGTCACGGTCTAAGGAAATTGACTTTATAAAATATTCACTGGTTTTTGGTTTTAAATCAAAATTAGTTCGATGACTTTGCATTCGTATTATTTGTTTCCTCATTGTGGCGGAAAATGTATTTTGTTGTTTTTTTTTTTTTAATTTAATAAACTTACATCAATTCCCACTAATGTTGGTCTTACGTAGAGGCTGGATGCTTCCGAATGTGGTACCCATTCCTGATCTATGCTAATCAGTCGATTTATACATTTTATTAATTCAGAACCACTAAATGTTGGAAGTCCCGATCTTAATGCCGATGTATTCATTCTGTCCATATTCATTTCCGGTCGGAAAAGACGAATTTTTCCATCCACTCCACGATAGGCTTTTAATCCCTCGAATAACTGGAATTTTTTTTTTTTTGAATTAAAATTATGAAAATAAAATTTTATACAAATTATTTAATAATAAAATTGTAAAAAAATTATTGAATTATCAAATGATTTTTTTTTAGCAAAAAAAAAATATTTATATTTTAATTTCTCTCTAAATTTGAATTAGTGAAAAGTGAGTTACTAATTTTTAGTAAGATTTTTTTTACTAATTTTTAGTAAAATATTACTATTTGATTTAGTAGTTTAAAATTTGTATGACTAAAGTTTTAGTAAAAATTAGTGGAAATTCTTACTAATTTAAATTAGTAGCTCACTCACTTTTCACTAATTCAGATTTAGAGAGTTTATTTAATAATTTTCCAATTATGAATTTTAATTAATGATGAAAATCGAGTTTTAAAATTATTCGGCGAATTAAAATTTATAATTTATAATTAGATTTTCCCAAGGGACAATTATTATAAAAACAATTTATTATTTTCAAACAAATATTTTAAATTAATCGATTAGATTAATATCTTAGATTATAAAATGCAATATTTATTTTTTAAAAACCAAATTAAATACTAAAAATAATTTGAATGTTAAATAATTAAAAATCTAATTTCGTAATTTATACGAAAGATTTAAAATTGTAATATAAATTTTTTAAATTGTATATCTGAATTTAAATTAGTGTAAATTTATTATCTTTATTATTCATTTTTTTTTATTATTGAAAATTAAAAAAATAAAATATGTAAATTATTAAATGAAATAAAATTTTACTAAAAAAAAAATTAGTGAACTTTATACACTGAAATTTTTTTTTATTTTGATTCAAATAATCAGTTGACTATTAACAAATAAATATTAATTTGCTATTAAATAATTATTATTTGAGTTAATTAAATTAAATTAAATTTTTTCAGTGTATTCAAAATTTAGAGATATTACTAAAAGTAAAATTTTTTTTAAAAAATTCACCTCGAGAGCGTAGTGTAAAACTTTAGCTGCAGGATGCAAAACTAAATTTTCCAAAGGTGTTATTTCTGGCATTTGCCATCCTCCCAAAGCCTCGTAATAAAATATTTTCAGCATATGATCAGTGAAAAATTTTCCAAATTGTAATTCACGAACATTTGGTTTAGGTTGAAGTTGATCAGGGGTTGCGAGTCGCATTGAAAGATCTGTATACTAAATTATTTAAAAAACAAAATTATATTTTTTTCAAAAACTTCATTTTTCAAAATTTTATTTATTAAAAATTTATTATTAAAAATATAAAAAAAATACCTTAAAAGATCGATCGGGTTGAATAGCTTCTTTATCCCTGATTTTTAACGAAGAACTCCATCTCACATTAGGCTTTAATTGATTCACCAATCCTCCAAGAGATAATATCTATATTAAAATACAAAAAAAAAAAAAATCTCAAAAAATTGATAAATAATTTCTTAAAAAGCAATTATAGATTTAATGTGTAGCTGATTAATTTACAAGCCGTTTAAAATTGTCGATTAGAGATATAAAATTATCAGTTATTACCCAAAAAAAAAAATTTACACGCATCATTAACAATATTCAAATGGCGAAATTTGGAAATTACATATAAAAATAATTATATCTATAATTAAAATTACGAATTAAAGGAAGATTAAAAATTATATTTATAAAGATTAATTTACTAAACGTTGTAAATATAGGTAAAAAAAAATTAAATGTAAAATATTTTAATCACAAAATTTTTTCGTTTATTGTTAAATAAAGTTTTAAAGTCCAATTCACAATATTTTATCCGAAATGTTTAGATAACCCGAAAAAAAACTGATATTAACAATAGTACGTCAAAACGAATGAGAAAAACATAAATATGACAAATTATTAATTGCCAAATTAAAAAAAAATTAATTGTCTGATATTATTTTATAATAAATAAAATTAAATTAATGTATTCGTTCTTCTTTGAATAAAGAGCGTTGAATAATAATAATAATAATAATAGTAAAAGACTAAAAAATAATTTTTATTTCAATATACTGAAAAAAAAAAATTTATTTGATTCAAATACTCAGGCCTTGGATTATACGACTTTTTCGACTATTTCCGACTTTTTTTCAAAAATACGACTTTTTTCGACTTATTTTAATAAAATGCGACTTTTTCGACTTTTTTTACATTTAAAAAAATTTTTTTTAAATAAAATATGTTTTTTTTAGTATAAAATGCAGATCTTCTTAAGATCTTCTTTATTTCAATTATTTAACAAATTTTTAACTAAAACTCTTCACTAAATTAATTATTTTTAATAATTTTAATGAAATTCATCACAAATTGAATAATTTCAAATAAAATTACCACAAATTTTTAATTCAAAATCACAAATCAATTCAAAATCAAATAAAATTCAATTATTTTTTAAAATTTCAATTCAATATCAACTAAAATTCAATTATTATCCTAAATTTCAATTCAAAATTAATTATCAAAATTTTCAATCAAAAATCAACTAAAATTAAATTATTATCCAAAATTTCAATTGAAATTCAATTATTTTCCAAAATTTTAATTCAAAAACAAATAAAATTCAATTATTTTTAAAATTTTCAATTCAAAATCAAATAAAATTCAATTATTTTCCAAATTTTCAATTCAAAATCAACTAAAATTCAATTATTCTCAAAAATTTCAATTCAAAATTAATTATTATGAAAATTTTTAATCAAAAATCAACTAAAATTGTATTATTGTCTAAAATATCAATTGAAATTCAATTATTATCAAAAATTTGAATTTAAAAGCTTCTAAAATTTTCTATTGAAAAATTTTTGAATTTTAATAATTTCAATTATAACTCCTCGGGAAATTTAATTATTTTTAACTATTTTTATAATATTCTTTAAAAATTCAACTTTCTGAAACCATTTTGCAATTAAAATTGATTCTCAAATTGTTGTATTTTTGTCCGTAATTTCTAATAAATTTTTTAGTAAAATCATCATCATCATTATCATCATCATTATTTCTAAAAATTTTAATTTTAAACCTTTAAAAATTATTATTATTTAAAAAATAATTTTATTTAAAAATCTGTAAAATATTTTTGTTAAAATAAAAAAAATCGACTTTTTTTTTTGAAATATAAATCGACTTTTTTTGTGCCTTTAAGTCGATCCAAGGCCTGAATACTCGATTACTTGACTATTATCAAATAAATATTTACTTGAAACAAATAATTTTTATTTGAATTAAATAAATTGTATTTAAATCAATAATTTTTGTATTTGAAACAAATACAATTTAATTTGATTCAAATAATAATTATTTGAAATAAATATTTATTTAATAATAGTCAAGTAATCGAGTATTTGAATCAAATAAATTTTTTTTTATCAGTGTAATATAGAAAAATTACAATCTATATATATATATATATATATATATATATATATATATATATATACAAAGGGGTTTATAAATATAAAATGAAATTTTTTTTTAATACCATTTTAAAAATTTAAATAACAGAAAATTTTCACGTCATTTGATATTTAAATTATCTATTGTTTTAAAATAATAATTTACATATTTTACTTAAAAAAAAAAAAAATTAACGTTAAATAATTGTTAAGAGAAATATAACGTATTTTTTTTAATTTTATAGATAAATTTTTAAAATATTTTGCCAACTTACCGAATGCCAGGAATGTGGGTATAAATTTTTTGATTTGAATTTCCGGGTCAAATAGGTTAATATCATTATTGTTAACTATGCGAGTAAAATGAAGAAGAAAGAAAGAAAGAAAAAAAAGAAGCAAAAAAAAAAAAACACTTTTGCTCATGGTCATTTAAATATACCAGAATTTAATTAGGTTAAACATACATATTAATTTTGAATTCGAAGGATAATCAGAAAATGAGCTTTGATGATCAGCTGAGAATATCAATAGCCCCCCCCCCCCAACCAACGGGTCAGGTGAGGTTAGGTTCAGTTAGGTTTAACACGTGCACTTTAACCAATCACAAACTAGGTTTCATTTTAAAAACCATGGATATTTAAATTTCAAAAAAAAAAAAATTGAAAATTTACAACTCACCTTTCTTTTGAGCACCATTTTTAAAATAGAAAATTAAAAGCACAATTTTATCCAAATATATTAGACACACAAAAAAAAAAATGTTCTCACATTCTAGCACACCTTAAAATTTTAAACAATTTTTTTTCTTAGAAAACTAATTTTCACAATTATTTTTCTTAGAAAACTAATTTTCACAATTATATTTTTTTTTCTGTTAAAATATCCTCAATAATGTTGTATTTGTAGTGGCACTTTTGATTATTTCGATAATCATGAGTTCTATATAATATTAGAAAAATATTTTTTGATAAACTATTTATTTAGAAAAATTGCGATGCGCGCATTCGTTCTGAAATAATGGATTTGAATGAGTTGGATGGATAATTTTAATTTATTAGCATTAATTTTAGAGGAGAGGGAAAAAGAGGCGAGTTTTATAATAGTGGAGGGGGATTGAAAGTGTTCTTATATATTCCCCCTCCCCCCCCACTTCTATCAGAAAAATTGGTCCGATCTGGTCCGTACGTTGACGTTTTTGTTTGAATAATAATTATATACGATAAAACATATTTTATCGGACAAGATTTCGAAAGGAATAAAAAAAAAAAAAAAAAAAAAAAAAAGTGGGTGTGAAAATATATACGCATTTATGATAAATGAAAGGAATTTATTATAGATAAGAATGACATATCATCCCCAAAAAAAAATAAGAAAAAATATGTCAAGATTAGTTGGAATTTCAATTGTGACGTTTGTGCAGTGGATTTTTAAGAAAATTAAAAAATTTTTTAAATTTCCTCTGAGTGATTGTAAATTTTGCTTTTTTGGAGAAAATTAAAGAATTTTTTTACTATTTTTTTTTTTTTGCGAAATAAGAGGCTATTTTTGACGAAAAAAAAGCTATTTTTTATATGTGATAACGTTTTTATCTATCGTGAGTTTTATTTAATTATTTTTTTTTTTAATCTAAAATATTATCGAAAAAAGAAATATTTTTGTCAGTCTCTATATTGCGTTCCACTGTAATTATTTGTTTGTTCACTTTCTCCTTTGGATTCTTTAGTTGTTTTTTTTTTTTTTTTTTTTTTTTTTGTGAAAACGTTTAAAGTAGTTGTCGCGTCAATAGTAAAGGTAGAACTGTCGCTTTTGCGTTTTAGAATTTCTATCGTGTTCCAATGATAATTATTATGTTTTCTACCCTGGGACGGGCGGAGGGTAGGTTTCGGTTCAGGAATGCTGTTATTTCCTTTAAGAAGCGAAAGGTAGTTTTGTAACTCACCAAAAGAAAAGTACACGATAAACAACGTTTCAATTCTGTTTTTCAATTTGAGAAAATTTATTACAAAATTTATTTTTTTTTCTTCTAATTTTCTAATTTTATTTTCTATTTTGCAATCTTTAAAAAAAAAAAATTATTTACAGTAAATAGTAAAATGTTTTTTCATACATTTCTTTTCCATTTACCACGTTTCATTTTTTTTTTTTTATTTAAAATAATATTTTCATTAAAAACAATTTCTCAATAAAATTACTATTTTTCGAGGGAAATGTTTTGAGCATCGTTTTTTTTAAGAATGAAAAAAAAAAATTATTGGATAAACGAAAAATAATTTATGAGAAATATTAAACAAAAATAGTGAGAAAAAAAAAGAATTAAAGCGCAAGTGTTTCCATCACAGAAAGTGATGACGTAATATAAATTGATGATTACGTTTAATAATTGCGTGAATGACCGAGAAAGTAAACAAAATTGTTATAGAAAATAATTTGATCTACTTTCTGCGAGAGAAGAAAAATTTAGTTTCTTTAAAAATTGAATTTCAATTTTATTTAAATTATATAATTTCAATTTTATAATAAATTCAATTTTGGTAAAATGTTTTGAATAATTGAAAAAAAAATGCGTTTCTAGAAAAAAAAAAAAAAATAGATCATTGTTATTCCTTCATTTAAGATGGACATTTTTAAACAAGTTGCATAAATTTCCAAATTACGTATTAGTATCGGACGTGAATGTTAATTCTATAAAAATTAAAATTGATTACATAACATTCAATAAATGAAAGTTTTGTAACAAATTTTAATTATTAATCGATATTTAATCTCCTTATAATAGATTTCGTAAGAGATAAAATGATAAAAATACAATAATA
Source organism: Leptopilina boulardi (assembly GCF_019393585.1). Classification (NCBI taxonomy): domain Eukaryota; kingdom Metazoa; phylum Arthropoda; class Insecta; order Hymenoptera; family Figitidae; genus Leptopilina; species Leptopilina boulardi. The sequence continues at coordinate 4,440,293 of NW_026137825.1, read as the reverse complement.
ATAATAAAAAAAAATCAGAGAATTGTCTTATTGTTAACAATTATTTTAGAACAAAGAAACTATATTTTTTAATTTAATATATAATTTAAAGCACAAAGCTTTCTTTGTAAAATATAATTTCATATAATATATAATTATTATTCAAATTAATTTTCCATTTTTTTTCGAAAATAAATTGCTCCATTGTAGGCCTCGGATTATACGACTTTTTTCGATTTATTTTACTAAAATGCGACTTTTTCGATTTTTTTTTTTTTACAAAATTTTAAAACAAAATACGTCTTTTTTTATTATGCAATACAAATCTTCTTCAGATCTTTTTTATTTCAATTATTTAACAAATTTTTAATTCCAATTATTCTCTAAATTAATTATTTTAATTAATTTGAATGAAATTCTTTACAAATTCAATTATCTTAAACTATTTTTAATTTAATTATTTTTTAAGAAAGGTTATCTAAAATTATTTGATAAATTATTTTCAATTCTGTAAAATTTTACAATTTTTTTTTTTTTGTAATTCAATTATTTCTAAAAATTTCAACTTTAACTCTTACAAAATTTAATTATTATTTTTATTAATTTATGTATTTTTTTTTAAATTCAATTATTATTTCTAATAATTTTAATATTTATTTGAAAATTCAATTATTATTTTTATTATTTTATATATTTTTTAAAAAATTCAATTATTATTTTTAATAATTTTGATATTTATTTGAAAATTCAATTATTATTTTTATAACTCTTAATATTTCTTTAAAAATTCAATTATTATTTTTAATAATTTTAATATTTCTTTAAAAATTCAATTATTCAAAAAAGCTTCAATTTAATTATTTTTCGAATTTTTTTTTTTTTTTATCCATTAAAACTAAAAACTATGCCAAAATTTCGAAATTCGAATAAATTGCTTAAATCGAACTTCAAAAAATTTTGAAAATGGAATTTTAATAATTTTTTTTTAGAAATTTGTCCTGAAAATTTGTTTTGTTCAATTTTGAAATATTCGAAATAAATTTTCCTTATAATATTCTTGTAGAATTATTCTTATTAAGAAATGAAAAAAAAAATTAAATAATATACAATAACATTAGATATTTAAAGTAAAATATTTATTAACTAATTATTATTAATTAAATTAAAAAATAGACTCTTTCGATTTTTTTTTTGCAATGTAAATCAACTTTTTTTGCGTTTTAAAGTCGATTCGAGTTTTGCGATTGGAATAAATAAAAAATGCCATTGTTTCGGAAGCACATGTCTTCTATTATCATCAAATTATACAATAATATATCCTATAATTTTTTTTTTATATATATATATTGTAACAGTATTTCTATATATGACAAAATGTAAAATTAAATCACAATTACGAATCGTATGATATAAACATTTTTTCTAAAAAAAAAAATCTATAATAAATAAAAAAAAACTATATAAATATAAAAGAAAATTTACAATAAGTAAACGTGAAAGAATATTTAATCACATTGCGTAAAACAATTATACACTGGGAGATGAATTATTATAAATAAAGCTGAGTATATATTTCCTATTTTTTTTTGTTTTAAATAAAATTTGTAAACAGACGAGAAAAGAAAAGCTTTCCATTAGGCCTAATTAAAATTCAAATTAACATTAAATTACGTGTAAAATTACGATTAATATTTTTCTCTTTTTTTTTTTTACTTTCTATTAAAGTGTTAAATGTAAAAATTTTTTATCCTAAAAAATGTGTTTTTTTTCGTAAATTTTTTTTTTGTGAAAAGAAACAGAAAATGATTTTTTTTTTTTGCATCATCACAGCATTTGGAAGAATGGTCGTGAAACCATTGTTTTTTTTTTTTTTTTTTTACAAAGTATTCTCGAACTGTACGCTAAAATAAAGCAAAACTTTTGTCATATGACACAAGTCTTAAATTAATGATTCATCTTATTTTAAAGAGCAGTTATACTGTTCTTATTAAGTGAATCGGGAGGTAATTAATAAAACTTAATTATAGAGACGGACAAATACTCCATTAGAGTTAATTATGTATTCTTAATTTTGATATCGATGTTGGTTATCTACTAATTAGATATCGAGTATATATTTATATTCGCTTTCAGTTATTTATTTTTTTTTTTTCTATTAATTAGATATTTTTTGTACGTATCTAGTATAAAAATGCAACTTAGAAAGTATGATATCTATTATCAAACTATTAAACACTTTTTTTTATGAGCATAATAGTAATTTCAAAAGGTCGGGTTTTTTTTTTCCTCTTTTTTCGATGAGTACATTGTGATTATATTTAAGTTTACCTGAAATAAACTCAGGTTGTCGAAGAAAGCTCCCACCACAATTATATAGCGAGAAGATATCAGCCTTTTTTGAGATCTTGGTTTTTTTTTTTTTTTTTTTTTCCTCGAAGAATTCTCTTTTCGAAGTCTAAACCTTGAGTTGGGGGCGGGAATGTACAGTTTACATTAGTAAAAATCGGTAAATGAAACAAAAATTAAAATATTAAAAAAAAATTCTAATTTTCTAAAACCAAAAAAAATTGGTATTAATTTTCTAAATAGAATTTAAATTAAAATCTTAGATAAAAGTGGGGGGGGAGGAAACTTAAATGGCTTTTAAAAAAATGACTTAGAAAAAATTGAGCATTCATTCTTGGCTTTCGATATTATTTCCACCTTCCTCGCAAATTGTAGTGAGATTTCTTACATTACGCAATGCAGTATCATCATTTTCTAAATCAAGTCCAAGACTTTTTTCAAGATTTTGTCGTGCTTGCTCCATTCTATCGCGATTCTCCTCTCTTTTTTGATCGTGATTCAAAAAATGTTTTTCATATCCATTATAGGATTCGTCCTCATTTCCATTCCAACATCGTGTAATTGTTGGCGATGCATCGGGCGAACTATCAGTGTAGGAAAAATCTCCATAGCTTCCAAATATTGGTGATTCAATTGGATACGGTATCGATGGATAGGGAATTGATGTTGACAATATACCATTTTGTGATGCAAACATCCTGTGATATTGATTATAGCACGAGCCGTCCTTTTTTTTCGAATAAATTAATCAATTTTATAAATTAATTCTTGAATATATATTTTTTTGGAAATTTAATTTGTATATTTTCTTTTTATAATTATTTTAAGGGATAATTATGAAAAAATTTTTGTTGAAAGTTAGTGATGATTTGTTTTTAAAAAAATTTAGAATACTTTACCATATTATAATGAGACGTTAAAGCAACTTCCGAGGGTCTGGATTTAACTCGACTGGGTTGAAAAACACAGAGGAGGGTCCAGGTTGGCACAAAAAACTTGAGAATCGTAACGATAACGGTCGCCGAACTATAATAAAGTTGTACGTGATTGTAAATTCCACTGCAACCGTGTTCTTCTTTTTCCACTGAAATTATCAAAAAATTTATTAATTTTTAAAGTAATTAACTACATTTAGGCCTCGAATCGACTTTAAGACAGAAAAAAAGTCGTTTTAGTCGATTTACATTTCAAAAAAAGTCGATGTTTTTATTTTAAATTAAGTTTAATTAGTTAATAAGTATTTTACTTTAAATAACTAATGTTATTCGATATTAAATTCATTTTATTAATTCCTCAATTTTAATAAGCCAAAAGTTTTGAACGTTCAAATGAACTAAATTTTTTTTACAACTTCTTTAAGTACGAATTTTATTACAAAATATTGTTTTAAATATCTAAAAAGTTATTAATTTAATAATTGTTTAATTTACTGTTTTATTTTACATTGCCATTATAATTTTTAATAATTTATAGATTAAAAAAAATATTTTGTTCATTTGAACGTTCAGAACAAATTCTAAAACAATTCAATTTTAGAGTTTTGATTTTAAACTTTTTTAAACAATTGAATTTTTAAAGAAATATTAAAATTATGGAAAATAATTGAACATTGGAAGAATTATAGTTGAAATTTTTAGAAATAATTAAATTTCAGACAATAATTAAATTTAACAAAATTGAAAATAATTTATCAAATAATTTTAGATAATATTTTTTAAAAGTAAATGAATTTTCAATGATTTGCAATTCCAATTTTTTAAATTAAATGAACTTTTTTTTTTAGATTTTTAGTTTTTTTTTTTTATTAAAGAAATTTTTAATGAAGAATTTTTTAGAAATTACAGACAAAAATAGGAAGCTGAAGTACGCAACGTTTAGGATAAACGATTTTTAAAGAAATAATTTTTTAAAATGAAAAAATTCTACAATTTTTTGCCTAATTTTTTTTTTATAATTTCTTGATTAATAAAAACTACAAGAAATTTTTGTTTAGGCAAAAAATTATAGAATTTTTCATTTTAAAAAATTGTTTCTTTAAAAATCGTTTATGATAAACATTGCGTACTTCAGCTTCATACAAAAATTGAATTTCAAAAGTTTTTAATTTAAAAATAATTGAATTTTTTTGAAGAATATGATAAAAATCATTAAAAATAATTTAATGTCAAAAGAGTTATAATTAAAATTTTTTGAAATAATTAAATTTTAGAAGGTTTTAAATTGAAGTTTTTGAAATTAATTGAATTTAAGTGATTTTGAATTGGTATTTTTTGATTTCAGTTGCTGAAGAATTTATTAAAAATCAAAGACAAAAATTGAATTTTAAAATTTTTTTAATGAAAAATCTTTTTAGATAATTGAATTTTCGGGAAAATATTATAAAAATCATTAAAAATAATTGAATTTCGAAAGAGTTATAATTAAAATTATTAAATTTCAGAAAGTTTTAGATAGAAAATTTTAATAATAATTAAATTTTAAAATGTTTTAAATTAAAATTTTTGGTAATTTTATTTGCTAATTTTGTTTTTAATTGTAAACAATTGTTAAATTTAATAAAAATTTCAATTAAAAAATAGTTCTAAATAATTGAATTTGTAAAAAATTTCATTAAAATTATTAAAAATAATTAAATTAAGGAAAAAATTTGTCCCATTGTATACTAAAAAAGACGTAATTTGTTTAAAAATTTGGCAAAAAAAAAAAAAATATAAAACAGTCGGAAAAGTTGCATCTTATTAAAATAAGTCAAAAAATTCGTATGATCCGAGGCCTGTACTTTTATAAATTTTCTAATATAATTATTGAACTAATTAATTATTAATATAAATTTTTTTTTTTTTAATTGTGCTAAACAGTACTAGGAAATCTCTAAAAATTCTCTCCATGCGTTAATTTTTCTGAAATATTTATATTTCAAAATTTTCAAATTAGAATTTTAATAAAGTTAAAATTGTTCTACATAATTTTGCATTTTGACCTTTTGAATTTTTTGTTTGTTTTTTCTTTCTGAATAATTAAGATTCTTTTGAATTACTATTCGGAAAAATTAATATTCCTCGTAACAACGTTTTGCAAAAATTGAGAATACAAAAATTTGAATAATTAGTAGAAAAAGAAAAAAAAAAATTTCTTACAAAGAGTCATTGCGGCATCAAAGACGACAGAAACAGTCGCTGAAAGTTCGTAAACAGCTGTAACAAGCCATAAATCTCGAGTCTGCGATGATGAGGATGGCAACATTAGAGCCGAAATTGCCGTCTGACGACTGCTGTGAGTTAAATAAAGTGCAACTACTGCGAACAATTGCACAGCTATGAAATCAGCACTCGATAGCATTAACCAATAAGGCCCTAAAAAAAAATAATTCAATTAAAAATTGAAAATTTTGAAATCAAATATTGAAAGACTCGAGAAAATTTAAATAGTTTGATCGTTGCAAAAACGAATTCTTTTTTACAAAATTGCAAATTTTTTCCTTCAAAGACAAATTTGCAATAAAAAAAATGAATTAAAAATAAATTGACTTGTGACTTTTATGTAAAATGAGCTCTATTTTTAAATAAAAAAATGAATTATTTTAAATATGAATATAAATTTCCATAAACGTTTAAAAAACAATAAATTATCATATTTATTTCGTCTGAATTGGAAATTAAATTTGCTATATTTAATACTTACGGAAACATTCGGTCCAGGTTCCATTAATATCCACCATTCCCATAAGTACTACAGTAGTACAATAAAGTGTATAGAGACATAAAACAGGATTAATCACATGTTGAACAATGTCATCTCTGTGACGAGATCTGGCTGCCAATGACCAATGTAGATGGCAAATTAAAATAAATTGAAAGAGCTTGAAAAAATTTGTTATAAAATCCAACTGTGGATAACGAACGCCCAATAGAAAACTCGATCCACTGAAAAATTATACATTTTGCAAATATTTATAGAAAGTTTTTTGAAAAAAAAAAAAAAAAAATTAAAACAATTCACTATACTATTTTTATACTATATGCAGGCCTCAGATTGTCTTTAAGGCACAAAAAAGTCGATTTATATTAAAAAAAAAGTCGATTTTTCTTATTTTAACAAAATTTAATTTGTTAATAAATATTTTACTTTAAATAACTAATGTTATTAGATATTAAATACATTTTATTAATTCTGTAATTTATTTATTTATTAATGAGAATAATTAGCTATAAAAATATAATAAAGAAAATTTATTTCTATTTCATAATCGAACTAAAAGACAAAAAATTCAAAATTTTATTTAAATAGGACCAAATTTCTAAAAAAAATTTCAGGCAATAGTTAATCAAGTTTTACAGATTTTTAAATATTTTTTTTTTTTTTTTAATAATTTTGGAAGAGTTATAATGAAATTTTTAGAAATAATTGAATTTCAATTTGTTAATTTTCAGACAACAATTAAATTTTACAGAACTAAAAATAATAATTTTAGATGACATTTTTAAAAAGTATTTGAATTTTCAAAGATTTACAATTCAGATTTTTGAAATTAATTGAACTTTAAGTTATTTTTAATTAAATTTTTTTGATGATTTCACTAAAAAAAATTATTAGAAATTGCAGACAAAAATAAAATAATTTGAAAACTTTTTTAAGGGGAAAAATGGTTTTAGATAGTTGAATTTTCGAAAAATATTATAAAAATCATTAAAAAAAATAATTGAATTTTGAATTATAATTGAAATTATTAAATTTCAAAAAAAAATTAAATGGAAAATTTGAAAAATAAATAAATTTTACAAGTTTTTAAATTTAAATTTTTGAAAATAATAATTGAATTTCAAAAGATTGTGTTAAATTTCCGTCAATAATTATAATAAGAGAAATTTTTAGTGATTTCTGTTGATGAAGAATTTATTAGAAAGCACATACAAAAAATTAAATTCCAAAAATTTTTAATTTGAAAAATGCTTTCAGATAATTGTGATTTTGAATTAAAATTTTGTGGTAATTTTATTTGCTAATTTTTTTTTTTTTTAATTTTGAAACAATTATTAAATTTTCATAAAAATTTTAATTGAAAAATAGTTCAAAATAATTGAATTTGTGAAGAATTTCATTAAAATTATTAATTAGTATTTTTTCTAGGATCTGAATTTTGTCAATTAAAATTATAAAAAAAATAATTAATTTAGTGAAGAATTTTAGTTAAAAATTTGTTAAATAATTGAAATAAAGAAAATCTAAAGAAGATTTGCATTGACAAACAAAAATTGAATTTCAAAAGTTTTTAATTAAGAAATGCTTTAAAAATAATTGAATTTTTTGAAAAATATTATAAAAATCATTTAAAATCATTAAATTTTGAAAGAGTTACAGTTGAAATTTTTAGAAATAATTAAATTTTAAAAAGTTTTAAATTGAAGTTTTTGAAATTAATTGAATTTAAGTGATTTTTAATTGGTATTTTTTGATTTCAGTTGCTGACGAATTTATTAAAAATCAAAGACAACAATTGAACTTAAATCTTTTTAATTGAAAAATGCTTTCAGATAATTGTGATTTTGAATTAAAATTTTTTGGTAATTTTATTTGCTAATTTTTTTTTTAAATTTTGAAACAATTATTAAATTTTCATAAAAATTTTAATTGAAAAATAGTTTAAAATAATTGAATTTGTAAAGAATTTCATTAAAATTATTATTGAAAAATGCTTTCAGATAATTGTGATTTTCAAAGAATATTATAAAAATTATTCAAAAAGTAATTGAAATTTTTGCAAATAATTAAATATCAAGCGATTTTGAATTAAAATTTTTTGGTAATTTTATGTGCTTATTTTTTTTTAAATTTTGAAACAATTATTAAATTTTCATAAAAATTTTAATTGAAAAATAGTTTAAGATAATTGAATTTGTGAAGAATTTCATTAAAAAATTATTAAAAATAATTAATTTAGTGAAGAATTTTAGTTAAAAAATTGTTAAATAATTTAAATAAAGAAAATCTAAAGAAGTTTTTCATTGTATTTTAAAAAATATGTATTTTCTTTTAAAATTTTGTAAAAAATATTGGAAAAAGAAGTTGAAAAATCGTATATTATTAAAATAAATCGAAAAAATTCGTTTTTTTCGAAAAAACGTCGGAAAAAGTCGTATAATCGTAGGCCTGTATATGATATATATACATATATATTAAATTTATAATTCTAGATTTAATTATAAAGATTTAAAAAATTACCAGAGGATGTATTGAATGGCAGAGACATAAAATATTGCATAATGATGCATTTGTAAATGTCTGTATCTGTGATATTTTATGAGCTTTAGCAAAATCAGAAGAAATGTGATTGCACTGATGAAAACCAAAATGCTGATTCGGCCACATGCCATTGTATCGTAGAAATCGAGACATCCTTTATTTAATACGTCTATCGTATCGTTGCCGTACTTCCGACTGCGACCCATTTTTTTTTCTAAATGGATTACACAGCTCTAGAACAAAGATATAACACATAGAACACAATATATATATTTTTTTAAATTTACCTCATACATAATTATAAATTTATAATTTACCAAATTTATTTTAAATATAAAAAAAGTGAAAAGTTTTAATACCAAATATTAAGAATTAAAAAATTAATAATAAAATAGTTAAAAATTGATTCATGTAATTTTTTTCCGTCAAATTGAAAAAAAAAAAAATTATTGTGAACCAATTTTGAATTAAAAATTTTTAATGTCTTTTAAATCAAAAAATTGCAATTTTTAATTACATACACATGAAATGTCACTAGAGTTAACTTTACGAGGCCATTAACCCCTTTCAAATGTCAGGAATTCCTTTTACTTTTTTTTTTTTACGCCCTTTTTAGAATATTTGTCTGAATCTCATAATTCTCTACCCCCGTGTACCACATTTGAATGAAATTGATTATTTACGCGAAATAGTAGAGTAAAACTAATAAAGAACAATAAAATACTAAAAAAAAGCAAAAAAAAAATATATTGAAATTGACATTCCAAATACGTAACCTCAATAAACCAAAGTTATGAATAAAGAAACAATAATAATCTCTCCATAATATTCAATTGTTTATTAATCCCAAGAATATGCAATTTAAAACAAAAACAAATGCGTTTATCTGTCAAAATCAGAATTTACCTTTTAAAACTGTTGTTTTTTTTTTTTTTTTTTTTCTAATTTGGATCAATTAGTGCAATACGTAACATTGAACTTATGGCAGTCTCCATTATTGTTAACCGCATTTTTATTTATTAAAATTGTAAACAATTATAATAACAATAGAGGGGGGGAAAAAAAACACTGAGCACTGCACACTACACGAGATCACACATTATATTTCTTTATTGCCGACACCATTTTGCATTCGACACTCTCCGGTCGCGCAGAATGACGTCATACTTACACAGTCAATACGAATTCAGCCGAGTTTAACCGAATATCAACGAGTTGAGATTTTTAAATTATTTAAAAATTTCTCGAATTTCTTAATCGATAAAGATAATAATTATTATTGATTTTTATTTATTAATAGTAACAGAACGTGATTACGTCATGAATGAAATAGCTCAACATTTTTATCGTTAACGACTTATTTTAATTTCCAAGGTAGCAATTATTATCATTTTATTTCGTCTACTTTTTTTATTTTTCTATTATTGGAAAAAAAAGAATTAGTTTCTTGTATAGTGTTTACACCTGTAAATCAATATACTAATAGAATTTCAAGTATCGAATTTTAAAGTTAAAAAATAATAATAATAATAAATTATTTTTATTATTAATATTTGTTAATAATAATAATTAATTAATTAATAATTCATTATTACTATTAAATAATAATAATAATTTCATTTTTTTTATTGATTATTGATTTTCAATTTATTTTAGAAATTTGTCTCTTTAATTGTTGATCTTCTATAATATTGTTATAATTAATTTAACTGTAAGTGTTTAAAAAAATAATCGAATAGACAATAAAAAAAAAAGTTCAATTAAATATTTTTCTATTTAAAAAAAAAAGAAAATTTTTTATAAAAGAAATTTAAAAAAAAAACTAATAATAATTATAAATTATATGAATTTGTTCAATATTATTATTTTAATGATAAATTATTTTTAAGACAAAAAAAATAAAAAATAGAAAAAAATAATAATGAATAATAAAAAATAATGATAAATAATAAAAAAATAAATAAATAATTAGAAAAAAGTTATAAAGAACAATGGCTTTAAAATTCAATACAAAGGAAATAACTGTAAAGGAGTATTTGAAAATAAAAATTAAAATATAAGTGATAGGACAATGCCTTTTATTAAAATAATTAAAAATATATCTTAAAAACGCTATAATTATGGCTAAGTTACTAAAAAAAGGTCAGAAGGGAAGATTTTCTTTTGTGATCAATTTTCAAAAATATTTCATTTAAAAATCGGAAATAATAATTAAATTTTTTTTCATTCTTCCTTTTTTCCTCTTGACTATCATTTTTTTTTAAAAGTGAAATAAAAATATTAAACATTTTTTTTTAAATTGAAAATATCTTAATTTTTTTTTTTTTTTAAATTAAAAAAAGCGCATTCAGTTCATTTTCTTCTATATGAAAATCAAAAATTTGCATAACTAACAATATTTAATTCTCTCTTTTTCGCACACACATTTAATTTCTTTCACTCTTTTTCTTTTTTTTCTCTCTCTCTTTCTCTGTAATACTCGACCAGAGATTCTATATAATAAATTTTCTTTCAAATTGAGAATTTCATTTGGTTTTTAATGTTCACATTTTACAATCATCACGATGAACATTTTGAGCCCAATCACAGATAAATGTTTCCGGATTGTATACAAGTCCATCTCGACATTGGAATTTCAGAGGTTTTCCATAAACGCATCTGTAGTACTGTTGAAAAAAAAAAATATTGTTTTTTTTTTAGTAAATTTTTTTTTCCATTGCAAATATTTAAAAAATTTGAAATTATTTTCTGACATTTTTTTTTTTTTTTTAATGGTATGAAATATTATTTGTTTAATTTTTATTTAATGAATAATATTTTTTAAATTAATATTTTTCCAAATTAATATTTGTCTAAATTATTATTTTTCCCATTTAATGTTTTTCCAAATTAATATTTTTCCAAACTACTATTTTTCCAAAATTAATATTTTTTCCAATTAATATATTTCCAAACTACTATTTTTCCAAAATTAATATTTTCCCAAATTAATATTTTTCCAAACTACTATTATTCCCAAATTAATATTCTTTTAAAATTAATATTTTTTGAAATTAATATTTTTCCAAATTAATATTTTTCAAAATTAATATTTTTCCCAATTAATATTTTTTCCAATTAATATTTTTCCAAACTACTATTTTTCCAAAATTAAAATTTTCCCAAATTAATATTCTTTTAAAATTAATATTTTTCCCAATTAATATTTTTCCAAACTACTAGTTTTACAAAATTAATATTTTCCCAAATTAATATTTTTCCAAACTACTATTATTCCCAAATTAATATTCTTTTAAAATTAATATTTTTCCAAATTAATATTTTTCAAAATTAATATTTTTCCCAATTAATATTTTTTCCAATTAATATTTTTCCAAACTACTATTTTTCCCAAATTAATATTTTTACAAACTACTATTTTTCCAAAATTAAAATTTTCCCAAATTAATATTCTTTTAAAATTAATATTTTTCACAATTAATATTTTTTCCAATTAATATTTTTCCAAAATTAAAATTTTCCCAAATTAATATTCTTTTAAAATTAATATTTTTCCCAATGAATATTTTTTCCAATTAACATTTTTCCAAAATTAATATTTTCCCAAATTAATATTTTTCCAAACTACTATTATTTCCAAATTAATATTCTTTTAAAATTAATATTTTTCCAAATTAATATCTTTTAAAATTAATATTTTTCCAAACTACTATTTTTCCCAAATTAATATTTTTTAAAATTATAATTAATTGTAATTATTATTTTTTTTAAATCAATATTTATTTTAAATTAACATTTTATTAAATTAAAATTTTTTTTAAATTAATAATTTTTCAATTATAATTTAATAATTCTAATTATTTGAGAAACGGATGCGATATATATATATATATATTGAAATTAATTTTCACTTACTAAAGTACAATCTTTAGATGGCATATAGTCCTGGTCGCCACATTTAATTTCATTGGAATCGTCATCAATTTCATCAATAGGTTTTGGAGGTGAATCGGGTTTCCCAGGCCAACTTGGTCGAGGAGTTGTTTCCTCAATTTCCCTTAATGGAGTTGTTGATTGGGGTCTTGTTACTATAGGTTTTGGTGTTGAAGGCTTTACGTATCCCGGACCAGGAGTTGTACTCGGTGGTCTCGACCATTCAGGCTAAATAAATTTACATTCATCATATACATATATAAAATAAAATCAATTCAACTATTATTTTAATCATTAATTAAATTTTCTTAATTAATAAATTAATAATTAATATATAAATAAAATTAATGGAACTATTATTTTAATCATTAATTAAATTAATTAATTAAATAATTATTTAAATAATTATTTAAATTTACCTAATTAATTAATTAAATGTAATTATTATATTCAATTTGCAAATTAATATGCCCGATTTTTAAAATTAAAAATTACAAAAAAAAAACTTTCTTCCTTTTTTACAATTATAATTATTTTTGTTTTCTGAAATTTTAATCTAAAATAGAATTAAAAAATAAATTTTATTAATTTTTATTTCTTTGGGAAAAAAAAGAAAAAATTACCCTTGATGGAAGTTCTTTAGTGGGTTTGGGTACTTGATAATTTTTCATGTTTTCATGTAAAATTTGTGTCAAAGTATTTGGCTTTCCACAAATTCCTCTAAAATCGTCCATATCAAGGGCCCAAATCATTGCCCCCAAATAGCCCTTCTTTTTGATGAAATCCATTTTAATTTGAACACTCTCTGGATCTTCGTAACCCACCCATTGTGTATCTAAAAATATTTATTAAATACATTTTATTTTTCACGAAAATTATTATTATTATTTAATTTTTTATTATTATTTAATTATTAAATTATTATTATTATTATTATTATTATTATTATTAAATTACCTTTATAGGCGAAAGGAACTTTTCCTATCGAATCCCATCTTTTGGTCCATCCAGATTCGGGATCATTAACTTCTGTGCAAATCTAAGAAAAAGGAACAAAATTTTAATAAATAATTATTTTTTGCTATATTTCTAATTAAAAAATACTAAGAAATATAATAAGAATATTTAGAAATCTAATTAGAATAAATATTTAGAAATATGATTTTATTTTTAATAAATAAAAAATAGAATTAGAATAAAAATATGTTTTTTTTAATTGACAGAAGTAAATTATATTAATATTGTTTGACACTATTTCTATTAAATAGTGTTTCGAAAGAAATTTTTGTTTTGAAATTTTTAGTGTTAAATAATATATTAATAGTTTTTTTTTAATAACCTCGTAATAAGAGAGAAATCCTTTGGCCTGAGTATATTTTCCAGGTGCACCTCCACCCGCTTCTTTATTAATATACGTTCCTAATTCATAATTTTTGTTACCAGCACTCAATGTGAAAGTACGTCCATAAAATGGAACACCAACTACTAATTTATTTGATGGACATCCCATATCCTCCCACAACAAAAGACCATCGTGCTAAAAATAATTAATAAAAATAATTTAAATAATTAAAAAATAATAATTTAAATAATAAAAATAATAACAATAATTAAAAAAAAATTTTTTTTAATAATTAAAAAAATAAAAATAATAATAATTAAAAAATAAAAATAATTTAAATAATAACAATAATTAAAAAAAATTTAAATAATAAAAACAACAGGCCTCGGATTATACGACTATTTCCGACTTTTTTTTCAAAAATACGACTTTTTTTCGACTTATTTTAATAAAATGCGACTATTTCGACTTTTTTTTACATTTTTAAAAAAATTTTTTAAATAAAATATATTTTTTTTAGTATAAAATGCAGATGATCTTCAGATCTTTATTTTAATTATTTAACAAATTTTTAACTAAAATTCTTCACTAAATTAATTATTTTTAATAATTTTAATGAAATTCATCACAAGTTCAATTATTTCAAATTATTTTTTAATTAAAATTTTTATGAAATTTAACAATTGTTTATAATTTTTAAAAAATATCAAAAAAATGACCAAAAATTTTTGATTCAAAATCATAAATCAATTCAAAATCAAATAAAATTTAATTATTTTCAAAAATTTCAATTCAAAATCAACTAAAATTCAATTATTAGCCGAAATTTCAATTCAAAATCAAAGAAAATTTAATTATTTTCAAAATTTTCAATTCAAAATCTTTTAAAATTCAATTATTTTCCAAATTTTCAATTTAAAATCAAATAAAATTCAATTATTACCAAAAATTTCAATTCAAAATCAATTAAAATTCAATAATTATCGAAAAATTTCAATTCAAAATTTTCAATCAAAAATCAACTAAAATTGAATTATTATCCAAAATTTTAATTATAATTCAATTATTTTCAAAAATTTGAATTTAAAAGCTTCTAAAATTTTCCATCGAAAATTTTTTGAAATTTAACAATTTCAATAAATTATAACTCTAAGGAAATTAAATTATTTTTAATTATTTCTATAATATTCATTGAAAATTCAACTATCTGAAACCATTTTTCAATTAAAAATGGTTTTCAAATTATTGTATTTTTGTCCGCAATTTATAATAAATTTTTTAGTGAAATCATCAAAAAAAATTTAATTAAAAATCACTTGAAGTTCAATTAATTTTAAAAATCTCAATTGTAAATCTTGAAAATTCAATTACAAAAATCGATTTTTTCGACTTTTTTTGGAATATAAATCGACTAAAACGACTTTTTTTGTGCCTTTAAATCGATCTGAGGCCTGAAATAATAACAATAATTAAAAAAAATAATTTAAATAATTAAAAAATAAAAATAATAACAATAATTAAAAAATAATTAACTTACCACATTTAATTTTTCATAAGCCCATTGATCGCTGGGTCTTTTGTACAATGGACTGTGAACGTCCGCAAAACCAGCCCAATTTCCTCGTAGATCATATGACATCACATGAATGGCGTCAACATTTCTATATAAAAAAAAAAAAAAAAATTTAATGTTATTTTCAATTTGAATCTATTTTTCGACAATAAATTCCATTTTTCCCTCTCTTATCGCAATAAACTCACTCGCAAATTTCTGGAACGTGATAACCTTCTTGAAGACGGAATTTCGCCAAAGGCACTGCCATTGTAATCTCCCATCCTTTTTTTTCTTTATCAAAAGCTCTTCTCAATTCTTCAACGAAATAAAAGAAATTATCTTTATCCGAGAATTTTCCACCTCTATCGGCAGCCGCAGGATATTCCCAATCCAAATCGAAACCATCGAATTCGTACTTTTTCATAAATTCTAGAAAAAAAGTGGAAAATTTTATTTTTGCTTTTTGGAACGCATTAATATTCTCCCACACTAAATTTTTTTGGAATTTCTATACGATTTCGAAATTTTCTCGAAATTTCTATGCGTTAATTAAATTTTATCAAATTTATATTGAATTGAATTTTCTTATTTAAGAATTTTTATTTAGTCGAAAGTTTTCTAAAACAAATTTTCTATGATGATAAAATTTTAATTTAATATAATTTTTATTTCACAAATTTTTTATTTTGCAAAATTTTTATAATATAAAATTTTATTTAAAATTTTTTAATCGTAGTTTCAATTAACAAAATATGATTAAAAGAATTTTCATTTAATTGAATTTACATGTAAAATAATTTCTATTTGACAAAACTTTTATTTAACCGAATTTTCAATATATAAAGAAATATTTTATTTTAACGAATTACTAGGTAATTATTAATTAATTATTATTAATTAGCAAAATTTTCTTTTAATAAAATTTCTACTTAGACAAATTTTTAAATAGCAAAATTTTCATTTTATCAAAACTTTATTTTATCAGAAGTTTCAACTGCACGAATTATTGTCATTGTTGTAGAAAATTTTCAAAAATCGCCGAATTTTAATTTGACCGAAATTGCAAATGTCCGAACAAATATTCAATAAAAAAATTCAAAATTCCATCAGATGATAATTTTGTTAAATTGGAATTAATTTAATTCAGTTAAAATAAAAGTTCTATTATTATAAATAAAAATTTCCTTTAAATGTGAAATCAAAATTCTGTTACATGAATTTTTTTTTGCTAAATATGAAAATTATTGAAAATTCGGTAAATGTAGAAAATCTGTTTTATAAAATTTTGACTAAATTCCTTTCATTGTGATTTTAATTAAAAAATTCTGAAAAATTCAAATCGTTATAATTTTATAAAATTCGGTAACATAGAAATTTGAGTTTTGTAATTTCGATACCGTAGAAAGGGAAAAAAAAATAATTTTTTTTTTTTTTTTTTAGGAACAAAAAAGAGGAATAATTTCTCACCAACGACACTTTGAATGAATGTATCGCGTCTTGCTTTGACACTGACAAGATTGCTGTATTTTCTTCCACCTTCACCCCAACCACCAACGGCAACTTCTGTTTTTAAATTGGGATATTTGTGTTTGAGATTTGTAAAGTTTCTAAATCCAGTTTTATCAATGTCAACATCCTCATCGAGTACCAAAACTTCCCATGTTACATTGCTCACACCAATAAATGAATAAATCACATGGGTACATAATTCACCTGGAATATCATCAATTCCATAACTACCAATTCCCGGTCTGTAAATTGCCCAATTGCTAAAGTAGCAAACAACTCTTGCTTCTTTATTGCCCTCTCCTATGGAATCGGATAAAAAAAATTATTTTAGTTTTCTTTTCTTCAAACAAAAAAAAAAAAAAAATAATAATAACAACTTACCAGAACATGTTGCAAATGCTGCAAATAGTAAGAAAAGGGAAACGAAAAGTTTCCCAAAAGACCAGATCATTCTAAAACTGAATAACAAATTTTTATTATTATCTGTTTTCGACAGAATTCAAGAAAACTTAATATTTCAATAATGGATATTTTGAAAATAAATCACAAGGTTTTATTGACATTACACTCATTTTGCAATCATTGATTCTTATCAAAATCGAGATAATAGTGATGCAATATTGATAGAAATCTATTTTTTGCAACTGTGATGATTTATTTTTGTTTTTGTTATTAACTATAAATTCTGTCCTACAAGGGAAGACCATACACTGAAAAAAAATTTTTTTATTTGATTCAAATAATCGGTTACTATTATCAAATAAATATTTACTAGAACCAAATAATTTTTTGACCAACTAATAATTTGAATTGAATTGAATAATATTTTTCCAAATTAATATTTTTCCAAACTACTATTATTCCCAAATTAATATTCTATTAAAATTAATATTTTTCCCAATTAATATTTTTCCAAACTAATATTTTTCTCAATTAATATTTTTCCAAATTAATATTTTTACCAATTAATATTTTTCCAAATAAATATTTTTCCCAATTAATATTTTTCCAAATTAATATTTTTTCAAATTAATATTGTTCCAAACTACTATTTTTCCAAAATTAATATTTTTTGACCAACTAATAATTTTAATTGAATAAACTGTATTTGAATTTTGTATTTGCAATAAATTAAATTTGACTCCAAAATTATTTAATACAAATAAATATTTATTTGATAATAGTTAAGTAATTATTTGAAATATTTTTTTTTTTTTGTCGTTTATTTGAGATAAAATTTATTTGTAGCAAATAAAAATATATTTGTCTCTCAGAGCCTAATACCTTTTCATTTGTTTTAATTAAAAGAAAAAATTTATTTAGCGCAAATAAAATTTTTATTTAACTCAAAATTTATTTGAAACAAAAATTTATTTGGCTCTCAGAATTTTTTTTCTATATACTTGTCACTTACATACATTTTTCCCTTGTACGGCAGAATTGTAAATATTTGGATTTTGATAAATTGTAAAATTAGAAATTAATTACAAAAATTGTTCCTCGGTTTTTTATTTTCGAAAAAACGAAAAATTCCAAAAAAAAAAAACTCACTTTCTCAAATTCTTTTAAAACTAAATTCAAATTTCAAAATTTGTTTCTTTAAAAAAATTAAATTAAAAATTTTTGAAATCAAAAATCTAATTTTAATAAATGAAAATTTATTGTTTCTGTATTTAAAAAAAAATTAGGTTACCTATATTCAACGAAATTACGAAAATAAATAAACTATAAAATCAGCAATGGAGAAAAAGAGCGAGAGATGTGTTGTTATTGAGGTTTCACTCGATTCTGCAACGCGCGTTTGACTTTTTGAGTATACAGCGCAAAGTGTGGTTTTTTTTTCTTTTTTTTTTTTTAAAAAAAAGGGGGGAAGGAAGAGGTGTGGATCATTCTACTCTTCTTGAGGGGAGAGTAGAGGGAGGGAATGATCTACAGCGACCGGTTTTCGATTAGCAATCATCGATCGCGGTGACATTGCCGTTACTATCTGTAAAATACCATAATCTTGTAATGCTAATTCCGCACACCACGCGTTTTATAAACTGGCTCCATGAAAAATCATGTGTAAAAAGGAAATAAATTATTTCGAGTATTCCCTATACACTGCGGACCAGTTCTCGCGATCTTGATCTTGAATTACTTCTTGAGAGAGAGGTCGATGACATGTCCTTTATGTCAAATGAATTTTTTTTTTTTTTTTTTAATTCAATTAAAGAAAATATATTTACACTGAGAAAAAACATTTAGTGTTTGCAACAAAATTGTTTGGTTAGGCAATTTTGATTCTTGTAACGAAATTTTGGTTGGCTGAAACGTGTTATTTCAACCAAAGATTTGGTTAGGCCAACAAAATTATTTGGTTGAAAATTTTCAAATTCCAACCAAAAATTTGGTTACGACAACAAAATAATTTGGTTAACACAATAAAATAGTTTGGTCTAAAAAACCAAATGATCGTTTGTTGTCCTAACCAAAATTTGGTTGCGACAACCAAATAATTTGATGTTTAATCAACCAAACATTTTTGTTGACATAACAAAAAAAATTTGGTTGAGCTAACCAAACATTTTTGTTATGCCAACAAAAAAACACTCAACCAAATTTTTTGGTTGACCCAAACAAATAGTTTGGTTGCTTAAATACCAAGAAAATTTTTTTGTTGGCCCAACCAAATTTTGATTGCTCTGACTAAATATTTTTTTCAGTGTACGATTTTGTGGCTGATATGATGTGAGAAAATTTACTATGTAAATAATTAAAATTTTTACTGTGGAATATAGTGATCCGGGAAGGTAATTTTCAAAAATTGAAAATTCTGTGAGACGGAGAAATAATAAAGAAAAATTAATGGAATTTAAAAAAAAAAATTATTTTTTGATTACGCGAATTTGAGGTTAGATTTTGAAATTTTTTATACAAAACGACGAATTAATTAAATAAAAGGAAAAAAATTAATTTTCGATTTGCTGATTACGAATTTGATGTTAGATTTTGAAATGACTCAAGGAAACTCATAACATAACCTCAAACTAAAAAGTATTTTTTTTTTAAATAACGAATAAAATTAAAAAAAAAAAATAGATTTTATCAAATTTTGAAATAGTTGTACAATTTTCAAAAAAAAAAAATTATTTGGGGACAAAATTTGTTGAGAAATAATTAAAATATATTTAATATCAATAAAAAAAAATTTTTTTCTGTAAAGAGGACAATGCTAAATGACTTAAGGAGATTCATAACATAACCTCAAACTAAAAAGTTGTTTTTAATGATAATAAAAATAAATTTCATGAAATTTTGAAATTTTTGGAAAAAAAATAATTTTAAGTCAAAATTTGATGTTAAATAATAATTAATAAACTTTAAGAAAAAAATTTTTTTTTTAAAATTTTTGTCTTGAATATAATAAAAGAAACATTTTTAACATTAAATAAAAATAATTTGATTCAAATAATTGGATATTTTACTAATATCAAATAAGCATTTATTTGAATTATATAAACTTTATTTGAACCAATAATTTCTGTACCTACTTGAAATAAATACCATTTAATTATTAAAAATAATCATTTAATACAAATAATAATTATTTGTTGCAAATAAGTATTTGATACAAGTAATAATTATTTATTGAAAATAATAATAATTTATTATTTAATTATTATTATTATTATTATTATTATTATTATTATTAATTATTATTTATTAAAATAATAATTGTTTAATAAAAATATTATTTAATAAAAATAAATATTTATTTGATAATTCTAAAGTGATTACTGGAATCAAAAATAATTTTTTTGTTCAGTGTCAGGATTTGTCTACTGAGAAATTTTGCAATCAAATTTGAAGTTAGTTAAAAAAAAAAAAAAATAAAGTATAGAAATAAATTTTGAAATTTTATTAATAAACAAAAGAAATCTTATTTGATATCTGAGTAATTTATAACAAAAAAGCACTATATATATAATTAAATAATAAACATTTGTCTTGGCAAATTATTTCAACCTTGTAAAATTTAATCGCTAATATAATTACGCATTCGCATGTTTAAATTTTTGTTATTACTATAAAGTCTATTATTATCAGTTTTTTCTACTTAATTTCTAATAGTTTAATAATGTACAGGCATTTAATTATTATATATAGAGTTTTTTTTTGTAATATATTTTAATTTGAAAATTTTTTTTTTGTAACCAATTTTTTTTTAGTTTAGTAAAATTTTTTGGATTTTTTTTTTTTAATAATTGTAGGGTAATTGTAATTTTTTTTTTAAATCATTGGAAAGTTCTTTGAGTTCGATTTTTTAAATATTTTTTATTTTTTTATTTTATTTTTTAATTAAGGGTATTTTTATTTAGTTTTATTTATTTATTTTTTTAAATTTATTTTTTAATTAATTATTTTTATTTATTTATTTATTTATTTTTATTTATTTAAAAAATTTTTTTTTTTTAATTTGCTCCAAAGAATTTTTTTTCTAATCAACGATTTTTTTCGGTTCAAAGAAACAATTCACTCTTGACTTCTAATGCATGCGGAAAATATTAATTAAAAATGCAAAACTTATTGAAAAAATTCTAACGAGACATTGCAATATTGACATTGTGAAGATTTCTTTTTCGCTCTTTCCTTCTTTTTCTCTCTCTCTCTCTCTCTCTAAGAGAGGCGAATTGGTATTCAAAGTGCAATGAGGGGTATAGAACTCGAAGGCTGCCTTCGTTCGATGTACTTTGCATTTTAAAACCTCATCGTGAATAGAATTCGTGGGTGGATAGACAGTTATTTACAAAACGATGGACCTTTTTCTGTTTATTTACTCCTGATTCTTTTTCTTTTTCTTCTTACTTTCACATTGATATATGCAAATTAGAAAAATACGAACCCTTTTACAAAACCATCAACCTTTTTTTAAAAAAAAAAAAAAATTCTATCTAAAAATTATTTTCCAATACCAAATTTGGAAATGAGAAATTAAAATCAAATTAAATTACAAATTAATATTGAAAAAATATTTTATTGAAAATTTTTATTAATATTTAATATTTAAAAAAAAAAATTTGTTTCAGCAATGTTAAATTTTGATCTAGGAATTTGAAAAATGAATTTAACAATAGAAAAAGACTTTATTGATTGTTCATCGATTTGTTTGCATGAAAATATCGTACACGGAAGAAAGAACGTTTATCGCATTATTAACGGTCTTGCGCGCATTATTGTCGAAGGATTTTGCATTGTTGAACCTTTTTTTCTTTTTTTTTTTTTCTTTTTTTTATTTCTTATAACGTAATTTATAGTTTCCACCTTCGCGCGCAATTCATTCACACTTGAAAAGTATCTCTCTTAAGAATTATGTATACCGATTAATAGTTTCACACAGTGATAATTGCTCGGATCAATTTATCATTTCGTTATTTAACTCTCGGACCAAATCTCATTTATAAATCTCTCGACAAATTGCTGCTGCTTTTATAATTAACATCCTTCCGTAGAAAAAAATGTTAATTTTAATCTTTAAACTAAATTGTAATTTTTTTTTTTAAATCAACTTTAATTAATTTTTATAATTGAAAAAATAATTATTTAACAAATAAATTTTATTTTTTATTTATATTTATGAATTTTTTTTTTTTTAATTCATATTTATGAAATTTATTTTTATTAAATATTTTAAAAAAACATTCCTTACAAGGAATATTTTAATATTCAATAATATTCCTTAAAAAAAAAAAATAATGCATTTCCGTATTTTATGAGTGTAATAAAAAATGATGATAAAAAAATGTGTCTTAAGGTCGCAAATAACATTTTTTTAAAGGCGGAATAAAATCGGCCTCGTATAACGATTACGGCAGCCAAGACGAATAACCGGAAATGAAATGGTTCGTTACACTAGGCAATCTTCTTTTATTTAACCATTGAGAAATTCTCAATTTCTGATCATCCACGAAGCTTTGAAAAAAAAAACACAAACTATTTCGTTAATATCTAATATTGCACAAGAATTACAAAATAGATTTTTTTTATATGAAAAAAAAAAAAACACCAGAAACAAACCACTTGGAAAACGATATATTTTATACAAATTTACATCGTTAGCCACAAAAACACATTATAAAACAAATTCGTCTTAATTTATTAAATAACTGAAAAAATTTTTCTAACTCCATGGGAAATTTTATGTAAATTATATAAAAGTTACCACTAAATTTATTATTTATTTATTCCAACATTTTTATAATTATTTTTTTATATTTATATTTTTTATAATTATTTTTTAAATATTTTTCATTTTTTTTTAAATTTATATTTTATATTTATTTTTTTATATTTATTTAATTATTTTATTTATATTTATATTTAATGAATTTAGATTTTCACTTAGAAGAAAATTTTCAAACAGATAAAATATATAATTTTTTTTTTCAAATAAAATTTGATGTACCTAATTTAATTAAAGGGGGGTAATTTTTTTTTTATTCCTTATATTTGATAAACAGTAAACGTCAAAATTTTATTTATGAAAAAATTCCACATTCAAGAATATATTTTTGCTAATAAATTTTCAATCTCTCTTTCTGAGATTATTAGAAGAAGCATTCATAAACCATAAATGGAAAATTATTATAATTACTAATTAAAACTTGAGGGAAAGGCAAAAATGCACTTTGACATTTTATAAATTATTTGCATGATTAATTTTTTTTTATTTTTTTTAATTATAACAGAGATATAAATCATGTTTCTTTCTTCGGATATTTTCTTATTCTTTTTCGATATATATATAACAGAAAATCGTGATTGGAGGAAAAAAAAATTTTTTTGTTCATATTACCGGAAAATAATTTGAAAAAAAAATAGAATATAAAGAAATAGAGTAATAAATATACAAATAAATAAAAAAAAATATATTTATAAATATATAAATAATATAATAATAAAATATTAAGATAATAAAATGTTAAAATAAAAATAAAAAAAATAAATAAATGCCTAATAGTAAAATATAAAAAAAAATGAAAAGTAAAAATTAAAAAATTAAAAAAATTAATTTTTCTCACATAAAAACTTGCAATTTTCGTTTTTTAAATGAAAACCTTATTTGCTCTCTTAAAATCGCGAAATTACTGTCCAACGATTACTCAATTACATTAAATATTGACATTAATTTCAATAGATTTATGATAAGATTATATTACTTATCAACTGATTCACTGTCATTGCTATTAAATTGTATTTTCTATTACACTGCGTTTATATTCCCAGAATAACTTGTTTTTCAATTTTATTTTATAAAACTAAGAAATTTTTTTTTATACATATTAT
Source organism: Leptopilina boulardi (assembly GCF_019393585.1). NCBI lineage: Eukaryota > Metazoa > Arthropoda > Insecta > Hymenoptera > Figitidae > Leptopilina > Leptopilina boulardi. Next base: position 4,416,063 of record NW_026137825.1, on the reverse strand, counting down.
TAAATAAATAAATAATTAAAAAAAAAATAAATAATTAAAAAAAAATAAATAAATAATTTTAAAAAAATAATAAATAAATATATAGAAATTGGAATCACTCAAAATTAAAACATTCTAGAAATATAATTTTTTATATAAAAATTCAACACTATTAATTTAATTTAATTTTTATTTTACAAAACCAAAAATTTAATTTACAATTTTTTAATTAATTCATTAATTTTTCATATTTCAATATTTATTGTCATTTAAATTTAACAAATTTTAATAAGTAAATAAGGAAAATTTGGAAATTTACTTCTTTTTTTATTTTATCATTTAGAAAAAATGACTTCTAACAGTTGAATAATAAATAATTGATTATTTCTAATATTTTATTTCTTTGAACACGCGAGGAAAAAGAAGTTCAAGGTTTTCAGTGAAAGTATATACCTTTATATATATATATATATATATATATATATATATTTTTTTTTTTTCTTAGGTAAATGACCTCAAAAAAAAAAAAAAATCTGCAAATTTTATTAGTAAAAGTAAACAAAAATAAAATTTAGTTTAAATTTTTTTCACTCAATCAATTACGTTATCTCTCCCCCAAAAAAATCGTCATTTTTCTTCGGGGAAAAAAAAGTGTGCTAATGGGATTCGTTTTTATAAAAATAACCGTTTAAGAAATGCAAATTTTTGTACTGCTAATCGTTTTTATTATGAGAAATTTAATTTCCTAACTGTACACTTTTTTTTTCAAAATGTTAATTTTCAATTCCATTTAGTTTACTTTTTTCAAAACAATTATATATATATATATACAAAATTCCAGTGCAAAAACAAATATTGATCGAAAAATAATAGGGAAAAAAAATTTTTTTGGCGCCAAAATAAATTTATAATTGGAAAAACTAAAATATTTATTGTAACAGCTAAATATTTTTCTGGGATTTGCAAAATCTTTAATAATAAATAATTATTATTATTAGTTTTATTATTATTATTATTATTATTATTATTATTATTATTATTATTATTATTAGTTAAATAATTCTTTTGTCAATTATAAAAATTAATTACAGTTGATTTGAACAAAAATTAAAATTATTTATTTATATTTTTTTATTTTTATATTTTTTATATTTATTTATATTTATTTTCATTCATATGTATATTTATTTGTATTTCCCATAAGAAAAATATAATTTTCCAAAAAAAAAAAAATAATAATAAATTCCATAAGTTTTTTTCCCTTTTAAAAAATTTCTTTAGAATTTTTTGAAATATTTATTTAATAATCGAAAAAAAAGAAAATTAATTTAAGAAGCAAATAAGAACTTACCTCCTCGATGTGTAAAGTGGAAGAAAAATTTGTTCTGTGACTCAAAACTTTAGTGATTATATACCGTGGTCCTCATTTAAAATTCAGGTGCAGAAACCTTAACCGATTGGCTAGTTCGTCGACCTGTCTTCAACCAATCAGGTTTCAGTATCTGATTTATTTTTTTTTTCATTTTATTTAAAAAGAACATTTTTTTATTTTTCTCACACATGAAACTCTAATGCAAATAATTAATAATTTCTCAATTATATTGAAAAATGAACAGAAAATTTCTCAAAAAAAAAAAAATTCAAAAAAAAAACATTTTTTGTTTTAAATATTTGAAATTGATACTCTTTTTTGAAACAATGGCAATTATCAAGATATAATTGTCATGATTTCCTTTATCACATAAATGTAAGCAATTAGAAGATAATTAACTTTTCCGGTCTCTAAAAAGATTAAAATCTTCATTCCATTAAAGGAGTATTTATGATAAATGTGATTTTTTTTATATTTTTCATATATTTAATTTTTTATTTTTATATAAATTATTTTTGTTATTTATTATAAATAAAAATATAAAAATATTTATAAATATAATTTTTTTTAAATAATTTTTAATAATTTTTAATAATTTTATTAAATTTTTTATTAATAATTAAATTTAAATTAAAATTTAATAATTTTTTTTAATAATTTTTTTAATAATTTTTTTAATAATAATATTTGTTAATATTATTAAAACAAATAAATAAATAGAATAAATTATATAAATTATAAATGAATATATTTATTGATATGTAATTTACATAATAGATTTTTATTTTTGAATTTAGACCAAATATCAATGAATAATTTAAAAATACTTTTCCATCGAAATATTCAATTTTTTATTGATGAAAAATAAGTAAATTTAATATATTTTATATATAAAATATAACGTCGATAAAAAATTTATTTTTCGAAATTAATAAAAAAAAAAAAATGAATATTTCGACAGAAAAGCCTTTTAAAATTATTTATACAAAATATATTTTTATAATTTAATTTAACTTACAATAATTATGTAAATAATTCTATTTTTATTTTATTATATATTATATATTTCTATTTTATTTTTAATTTTAATTTTATCATTTTTTTTATGTAATGAAATTTTTACAAAAAATAAGATTCAAACTCTTTGATAAGTTTCATATATCATTTATATAAATAAAAATTGAATCAAAAATGAGTGTGAATAAATAAATAAAAAATTTTTTTTTTGCGCAAATGTGCAATGTTGACAGAAAGTCAAAAACATTCGCACTGAAAGTTAAAAGAAATTAAAATACTTTTTTTTTAAATATATATATGACGCCAGACATATTTTTATCATTCGATATTGTTTAAATAACATATTTTTTTTAAAGTATTCATCATTTAAAAAAAAAAATCATTCAGTTTCTTTTTCTTTTTTTTTTCATCAAACACAAAATTTCGAAAATAAATCCATATTTGGTAATATTAAATTTTTTATCAAATTTGAATTTACATTATAAATTCCAAAAAAATAATACCAATAGAGTCATTCTATTTCCAATTATTGTGTAAGAAACTTCAAATGATTTGAATTAATTAATTCAAATTTTGATTAATTTAAAAAAAAAAAATTTTTTTTATCGTCATTTATAAAATATTTAAATTTTTTCGGAATTTTAGAAAAGAAATTTAAAAATAAATGTAAAATTTTTTTTTTTCGATCTTAAAAAAAAAAGAGAGGAAGATTTATTAGAAAATGATATTTTTTAACAGCGGAAGATGAGTAAAGAATGATAGGATATGGAAATATGAAGATTAAGGGACGGGTGCGTGTTTAATTCGAAATGAAATTGACTTTATCGTTGGTTGGTGATGAGGACCTTTAAGGCCAAGAACCTTGAAGCGTAGGACGTTCCTCTTGTGAGAAGAAAGACTCCTTCAAGTCACATTAGTCGCGGATTCACCACGCTCATTTCTGCAATCGCACTATGACTCAAGTTGGAATGTCATGCGAGAAAGAGAGAGAAAGAGATTATTTGCGACAAGTCCTGCGAATATCATCTAATAAACTTGCATTTATTTATACAAAAGTAGTTGACCTTTTTCAATTTTTATCGAAATAATTTTTTTTTTTTTTTAATTTTACGGAATGAAGAAAAAAATTGAAAACTTATCAAAAAGGTTTTTTTTTTCATATTTTATTATGAATTAATAAATCGAATTATTATTGAAATTAATTAATAATATAATTTTCTAATAATAATTAGTAATATATAATTTTAATAATAATAATTGAGAAATTATTTTTTTTTTTATAAGGGGTGGAAAAAAATTTGACGGACATAAAAACCAGTTTGTGTTTTATTTCTCATGAAACAGTAGTAACATTAAATTATATAATATACGTTTGGATTTTGCATAATTCGCGATCAACAAAACACTCCCTCTCCAATATATATATATATATGTATATATATATATACTTATTTTTCAAAACGATCTTAAATTCTAAATTCATTATTTATATATTTATAAGTAATATATATTTATATATAAACATAATTTCGTACATAATTTTTATCATTCGTTCGCCTATTTATAATCTATTATATTTATATAATGACGATATTATGTGTACAACTATTCAATAATCAACAGATTTATTCGCAGTCCATTCAATTTGTAAATATATTTTTTTTTTATAAAGAAGAGAAAAAATTTGAGAAATTTTCAAAAATATTTAAATATCAGCAAAATTTTTTTTTATTACACATAAAAATTAAAATTTATTTAAAATTAAATTTTAAGATATAATTAAAAAATAACTAAAAAATGTAATTTAAATGTAAATGTAATTTATTTGTGGAAAAGTAATTTTAAAAATCTTAAAAAAAAAATTGATTTTAGAATTAAAATTTAATTTATTTGAAATTTTTTTCTAAGCGAATAAAAAAATAAAATTTTGAAAAGACTGCGTATAATTTTTAAAAACATAATTGAGCTTCTAGATTTTATTTATTATGCATCGTGTAATTTTTCTTTTTTAGCTGCCAAAAATTATTCTACTATTAAGAAAATACTAATTTACTAATAAATATTACTAAAGGAAAAAACAATTATTATTATAATAATAAGAAAGTATTTTTAAAAAAATTTACATTATTTTTGCCTAAAAAACTAAAATTATTTTTTTTTTTTAAATTAATTTTTGCAAATATATTTTTTACAAAGAAAAAAAAAGTTTCTAGAAATAAATTTTAGGAAAAATTCCTATCGAGACATGATTATCGTTCAATTATTATATATATATATATACGTTTATCTCGATATAATAATTATTTATACAATAAGCGAAAATTGTTTTACTTTTTTTTTTTGCAATAAGTCCGTCCATTTTACCTCACTGGAAATTGTGTCAATTTTTACATTTACATATGAAACTGAACTTGGTATTTTTCCTATATATTTGACGATTTATAATTTTACTTAAAATATCAGTATACCTATTTAATGATTATCTAAAATTTTTAAATTAAATTGATATTTACAATGTGCTTTAAAATTGTGGAAGAGCTACCATTATAATTTTTCTATTTCTATGAGAAATGTTTTTTTTTTTTTTTTTTTTTTCATACAGAAAATAAAAAATTTTTTCCAGCAGCAAATGAAAATAATTTTTCATTATTAGAATTTTTACTTCGATTTTTTTCAATTATAAATTATAATATAATTATAATATTAAAATTGAAAGGGAAAAATTTTCATTTGCCATTGAAAAAAAAGAAATTGAAAGAAAAAATTCATTACTATACAAAATTAAATATATATAAAAACAAAAGGGATTTCGTTATTGTCAAAAATGTAGAAAACAATATTAAATATTGTGATCACAAATTTTCAAAATAATTTTTCAAATTTGTTTCAAACAAAAAATTTTTTTAGAAATAAAAAAAAAATTCATCGTACACTCGGTAAAATTCATTTTTTTGTTTTTCAATTTTACTTATTAAAAAATATCTACTAGCTTACATTAACAGTATTTTATTCGATTATCACTCTGCTATGGGCTTGTCTTTCTTTAAAGCTGTACCGAAGTCATTGACATTTGATAGCCAATGGGGCAAAAATATGTAAAGAAAGCGTGAAAAATAGAACGTAGAAACATTTACTAGAAAAAAAAAAAAAAAAAACTATCAAGAGTTTACTTTGGAAAAAAAAATTTTTTAATTAAAATTCACTTTTAAACAAAAAAAATTTTTTACACTTAATAAAAAATTACAAATTTAATTCTTTTTTTTTCTCTATTTTGTTTATTACAAAAATATTTAGGGGAAAAAAAAAATTTCTTTTCCAAAGAATCTCGAGATTTCTAAAAGTGCAAAATTATTGATGTAAATTTTTATTATAGACTTATACACACGAGGTAAAAAAGTTATAATTCTATATTTTATATAGAAAAAGATTTCGGAAAAATCGATTGACCTTAGATTTCCGAAAAAAAATATATTTTCAGAAAATATTCCTAAATAATTTTTAATTTCAGTCTCTTGGAGACAAAAAAAAAACCTTTTTTTATCACGAAAAAATTTAGAATCAAAATCCAAAGTCATTCGCTTTTTCTTACCCTGAAAGTTTAATATAAATATAATTTTTTATTAATTATATTATAATTAAAATAATTATTAATAATTAATAATTAATAATTAATAATTAATAATTAATAATTAATAATTAATAATTAATAGATTTTAAGAAACATTTTCAAATTCTAATTTTATGTAATTGACACCTATTTTTTATTTTGCTCGTCAGAGAATAACGAACGAGTTTTGGCACTGGTTTTTCTCAATAATAAAATTTGATTATTATGTATTTGTTAAATGTATCTGAGATTATAGATACCTAATTTCTCACTCATGCTAAAATTCTATTTTTTCTATTTTTTACTCATTCATACTTCTCGCAATCCGGCTTTGGTTAAAACTTCAGCTGTTAATGCGATAAACTTTAATTAATTACCTTTTTTTAATTATTATAAGTTAACTTTACTTGAAATTTTAGTCTCTCTCTCTCTCTTTTTTTTCTAAAGAGAGAAAAATACGAATTTTTCGAGTGTACGATGAAAATTTGTGATCTGCATTTTTAATAAAGCCAAAATATTTCATTTAGAATTTTTTTTATATACTTTCTTCTTAATTTGGCAGTTTACTAAAAAATTTGTTTTTTTTCCCCTTTATTCTATGAATAAAAATTCTCCCTTTGTTGATAAAGAGGTAAAGGTGTTAATGGCGACAGATCATCATCATCGAATCGTGGATTTTGATCCAGAGGAAGAGTCGCCAGGGCCTTTACTGTTTGAAAAGAAAAAAACAATATATTATCGTAAATTTTTTTTTGCAGAAATAAAATTTTTTTTATAACGAATTGCGACACGGACAATTAGCCGACATAAAACGCAAAAAAAAAGAAAATGAGAAAAATAATAAAAAAAATTGAATAAAAGGAAAAGAAAAAAAAATGGAAACAAACCTGACAAACGGTAATGTGATGTGCGAGAGTCCTACATGGAATGGAAGCATTTTTCAGTTCAGTGTGGCAGGTTACCTACACACAGCACAAACGGTCCAAACAACATTCTACAATCTACGAAATTCTAAGTTCATTTTCAATTCTAATTTTTTATTCAATCCACAATAAGAAAATTTTTATTCCCTTCTCTCATGACTTTCATTTACTAAAAGTATCTCAAACTTATAAAGAATTCAAATATCCTGAATTTAAAATTTTATAATCAAATTTTACACGAAATTTTCCAATTTAAATTTTCAAATAGTCACAATAGAGAATTGTCGAATTTTTATAATTTTAGATGAATAATTTATTTTATTCTTAAATAACATTCAGAACTATTTTGTTTATATAAAAAAAAATGTGAAATCGAAGAGAGGGGAATAAAAAATTTTTTGAACTCAGAATTCCGGAATGAGAATGGCACTAAATGATATATTCCAGAAGTGTGAACCTCGAGAGTATGACAATGCAACGATTTTTTTTTTTCAAGTGAGACTATATGTCAAATAATAAATAATTTAAATAATAAAATATACGATAAATAATAGTAATAATAATAATAAACACTCGATTGAAAAAAAATGAAACGAACATGCGTCACACTGCTAGACTAATAACACTAGGCCATGCAAATAATACTTTTTTTTCTGTAATATTATTTCGATTTTCTTTTTACATACCAGCTACCATTTTACTTTTTTCCATCACTTGTTTCGCTAATATTTGATTGAGCTGAAGAATATGTTCACGTTGTCTTTTTTCCTCCTCGACTTTTTGCTTCAATGTTCCTGATTTCTCGGGACTTTTCTCATCTTCTATGCAAAAAAAAAGCCAAAGCAAAAAAAATTAATAAAAATTCAAAAATTTTGATAAAATTAAAATGCGATCAAATTTGAATTTATCAAAATTTAGTTAGAGGTGTAATTTTTTTTCTGTCATTATTTATAGAATCGAAAATTATTGTTAAAATTAAACAAAAATTATTTTTTACCATTTTATAAATTTTATTTCTATATGAATTTTTTAATTATGAATTTAGAAAAATTTTAATTTTTTCAAAAGTCATGGAAATTTTAATTTTTCGAGAATTTCGAGTTTTTCTTTAAAAATTATTAAGAAATTTTTTTATTATTTTCCAATAATTATATTATAATTTTAAATATTAAATGATTGTCAAGAATAAAATTTATACACCTCTAAATAATATTAATTTTGTTGAATTGAAATTTTGCCCTTTAAAGTTTAAACAAATATAACAATTTTTGGAAATTTCAAATTTTTATGAAATTAAAAAAAAAATTAAATTAAAATTTTAAGAAAATAAAAATATTAATGAAATTAAAATTTTAATGAAATAAAAATATTAATGAAATTAAAATTTTAATGAAATAACAATATTACATGAAATTAAATTGTTTTTTAAAGAGAAAAATTGTAAAAAAAAATAATAAAATTTTAATTAAATTAGAAACAAACCTCCTCCTTCGGATGCTGTGACTACAGTTTCTGAAAGCATTTTTCTGATAGATTCCACTTTCTTTAGACGTTGTTCCCTTTCTTCGGCCGTCAATTCTGGCGTCTGAAAAAAATATTTTCGATATATTTTTTTTTTCTTAAATAAATAAAAAGAAAAATAATAATTATTATATACAATTTTTTTTGCAACAAAAAAAAAGTCGAAATTGATTTTTTTTAATGTTAACGAAAATATATTTTTTTGAAAGAAAATTTGAAAATTAACTTTTACTATAACGACAATAAATTTTCATCAACAAAAAAAAGTTGAAATTAATATTTTTTTTTCTAAAAAAAAATTTGTAATTTCTTTCGGAAGAAAATTAAAAAACTACTTTTTATTGTGACAATGAATTTTCTTCAACAAAAAAAGACAAAATTAATTTTTTTTAATTTTTAAAAAAATTTTATTTTCTTTCCTATGAATATTAAAAAATAAATTTTTATTTACTATAAATTTTTAATAATAATTAATAAATTTTTTTTCAACAAAAAAAAGTCGAAATCAATTTTTTCTTTTTTAATTTGCAATTTCTTTCGGAAGAATATTAAAAAATTCCTTTTTACTATAACAATAAATTCTGTTTATTAAAAAAGGAATTCAATTTTTTTCTTTTTTAATTTGCAATTTTTTTTTCGAAAGAAATTTTTAAAAAAATTTTAATTTCTTTTGTATGAATAAATTTTTATTTACTATGTGACAATAAATTATTTTCAAGAAAAAAAAAGTTGAAATTAACTTTTTCAAATTTTTAATATTCTAACAAAATTTCGAAATTTCTATTCGTAAAAACATTATAAAAAATTAGTTTTTAATGTGACAATAAATTTTTTTCAACAAAAAAAAGTCGAAATAAATTTTTTCTTTTTTAATTTACAATTTCTTTCGGAAGAATATTAAAAAATTAATTTTTATGTACTATGTAACAAAAAAAAGTTGAAAGTAACTTTTAAAAATTTTATTAATATTCTAACAAAATTTCGAAATTTCTATTCGAAAAAACATTATAAAAAATTAGTTTTTACTATAACAATAAATTTTGTTTATCAAAAAAGGAAATCAAACATTTTTCTTTTTTAATAATAAATTTTTTTTTTTTCCTACAAAAAATGGCGAAATTTATTTTTTGTTTTATAATTTTAAAAAAATTCGAAAGAAAATATTTAGAAAAATTTTTTTTTGCAAATATTACCTTTTCGGGAATATAACGTTCGGGAATAACAATTTTATTTGGCGTTCCTAAGAGTTGATCAATTGTACTTTCATTATATTTTAATTCTTTTTGGCTTAATGTCGATCTCACAACGTCCGGAGCATTTATTCTCGGCCTCAATGCTCGTTCCATATCCAAATCGTCCCTTGCTCTACCCATTCCCTGCAAAAAAAAAAATAAAATAAATAATAATAATAATAATAATAAATAATAATTTTTCTCAGACAGAAAATTTTCCTAAAACAATTTTCTTTTCCTAAGGAAATATTTTCTATTTTTTTTCCGCAGGGGAGATAAAATTAATTTTAAAAAAATAAATATTTAACTAATAAATAAAAAATTAGAAATAATAAATAAAATATTAGAAATAATAAATATAAATAATTAAACAAAATTACAGATAAAAAATTAAGCATGTAAAAATAATCATGAATAATTTTGATGATAAAAAAATTTTTTAAATAAAATTTAAATTTAATTAAATTTAATTTAAATTTACATGAAATTTAAAATTAAATTTAATTTAAATTTTAAATTTCGTGTATTTTAAACTAAAAAAAAAACCAAATAATGAAAATAATGAAAGCTACCATTTTCGTAATTGTGTCTTCCAAATCAAAAATGGGTTTACTACTCGACACAGTGTAATGTCTTCGTTTTTCCTTTGGTACTAATCGTCTTTTGGGTGTATCAATTTTTTTCTCCGTCATTTCCTTAATTATTTGTTTAGCTGCTTCACTTTTAAAAACAGGTGACAATTGAGGTGGTGGCGGTGATGATGTCTCGCCAATACCATTGAGACTTGCCGCTGAGCCAAATAGCCTTTCATGGACACTTGGAATAATTGTCGGTGACATTGGTCCAGAATTCAAAATTCCCCCGAGACTCTCAGTTGCTCTGATCGATGGTGTCGATCCATATTGAGAATAATACTGCACCGGTTGCTGCTGTTGCTGACTCCTTATTGACTGAACCTGATAATTCTGCTGACTTGGACTGTAAGGCGGACTTGTCGAATAGTTCGGCGAACTCATTGGAACGTAAGAACTTGATGAGGGACTATCCGTATACGGCGAAAGTGTGCTGTCGGAACTTCCATCCTGATTCTCAAACTACAGGGTCGATGAAATGAAATGAAACACAAAAAAAAAATGATGGGGAATACTAAACTAAATGAAAAAAAAAATAATAATTTTCAAACCAAATTGAAAAAAAAATCAAAAAAATTAAAATTTATTACAAAAATAAAAAAATTAAAATTTATTACAAAATAGAAAAATTAAAATTGAAAAATTCCAAAATAAAAAAAATTAAAAAATAAATTGAAAATTTTTATTTTGGATGGAGAAATTTTAATACCGATAGGATGGAAATGAGGTTTTTCTGAAATTGAATTTAGAAACTTACCCTGACACGGTGGCGTCGTGCTATCATATTTTTTAAGGCGTTCATACTGTCACTTCTCGGAGGCGGGAGAACAGGAGCTTGATGCACCGCTGGATGCGGTCGCTGGCCTCCAAATCCTCTGGGTAAAGACATGCTTCTCTGGAATTGAACATCATCAATTTCAGATAACTGAACTGTACTTTGAGCATGAGATATTGGCGACTCTTCGACTACTTTTCCAAGTTGTGCCTTCTGAAAAGGAGAAAAAAAAAACATAAATCCCTTAGTTTCAATAATAATTTATTATATTCTATATATTTTTTGTGTTCAGTAAATTGAAATTTCTTTTCTTCTAATTATTTAAATTTTATTTTGTTACAGAAAGTGGAAATATTTTGGAAATATCAATGCTGCAAATATGTAAGTAGATTTTTTTTTATTAAATTTGCTTCCATTTTTTTTTAAATTTTCTAATTTCAAGTTTATTATTTTTTATAATTGAATCAATTTTTTTTTTTTTTTTTTTTTAATAAAATATAATTTCTGCCGACTGACTCAGGCGATAAAATCTAATTAAAAAAAAAATATGAATCCAGCGTGGGAAAATGGAATATTTCTCTTTTTCAATTAATGTAAATTAAACAAATTTTTTCAAATTAAGTTGAATTAAATTGATTTTAATTAAAATTAACGTTATTAATTAAAATTAAACAAATATAATTAAATTTTTATCAAATTTTCGAAAATTTGGTTCTTCAATTTAAAAAAATATATTTATATTATTTTCATTAAAAAAATATATTTGATTCATAAATTTGTCGTTAAATAATAGTTATTTAAAATTTTGTAGTTTTTCTGTAAAGTCAGTAAACGAAATTGTAATTTTTATCCAATTTTTACAAACAGCTTATTTTTTACTTTTTGAAAGATTCTTTAAAATATTATGTTGTTGTTTGAATTTTTGTTAACAATATTTTTTTGTTCAATAGTTGTTAGTCAAACAAAAATTTTGTTTTTTGTTATTTTTTGAAACCAAATATTATTTACACAAAATCAAAATAAATGGAATTTTTTACGAGTAGAATTGTAAAAAATCTTTATAAGAGAAAAATTAATTTTCATAAAAATTGTAAAAATATTACAATTGTTGACTTATTTAAAAAAAAAAAAAAAAAAAAAAACACAAAATGTTAAATAATTATTATTATTTGACAAGAAATGTTGTCTTAAAACAATTTCTTTTTTTTTTCTGGAAAATTATTTCGAAAATTAAAAATTATCTGAAAAAATAAGTTTTAAAAATAAAAAATAATTAAAAATATTGATAAAGAAGTAAATATAGAAAGAAGAGGAAATTTATTAAATAATTTACAAGTTCAAGAATAAAATATAATTTTTAGAAGTAATATAAATTTGATATTTTTTTAAATTAAATATTTGGCTTTGAAAAAATGTTTCCGATTAAAAATTTTTTGGCTCATTTAATGCTTTTAAAAATAATTATTTTTTTTCAAACTTGTAAATTGTTTTAAATTATTTTACAAATTTCCTCTTTTATTTACTAATTTTTCGGAATCTATAAAAAGATTTTATTAAAAAAAAATTGTGTACTTTAATTTTTTATTTATTATTTTTTAATTTTTCAAACGAAAATAAATTCCATAGAATTTTTCATGAAATTTTTTAGAAGGTAAGCGTAAATTTTTTTTGTAAAAATTCAATTAAGTTTCTAAAAAATATTGTAAAGTTTTAAAAATATTTCCATATGAAATTTCCAAAATGAATTCAAAAAATTTCAAGAAGGTTTCAAAAATTTCTAAAAAGTTCATTTAATAATGTTTCTAAAAGTTATTGGAAAATTTTTGGATATTTCCATGAAAATTCCAGAGATATTTCCATAAAGTTTAAAAAAATTTTTTAATAAAATTTTTAGAAAGTATAAAAAGTTTAGTTCTTACACTGAAAAAAAAAATTTTATTTGATTCTCAAATACTCGATTACTTGACTATTATCAAATAAATATTTATTTCAAATAATTATTATTTGAATCAATTAAATTGCATTTATTTCAAATACAGAAATTATTGATTCAAATACAATTTATTTAATTCAAATAAAAATTATTTCGTTCAAGTAAATAATTTAATTGATAATAGTCAAGTAATCGAGTGTATTTGAATGAAATAAATTTTTTTTTCTTTCAGTGTATGAAATTTAGAAGGTTCCGTAAATTTTTTTAGATATTTCCCATAAAGTTTCCAAAATGTTTTCATTAAAATTTTTTTTTTAGAAAGTTTTAGTAATTTCTAAAATGTTTAAGAAAATTCTATAGAAAGTTGAAAAAAAATCTAGATATTTCCATGAAGTTTCCAGAAATTTCTATAAAATTTTCAAAAAAGATTTCATAAAAATAGATAGTTCTATTAGTTTTTAAAATGTTTAAAAATATTCTAAAAAATTCAAAAAAATTTCTAAATATTTCCATAAAGTTTCCAAAATATTTCCATAAATATTTTTATATTTCAAAAAGTTCGATAAAGTTTTGGAAAATTTTCAGATATTTCCAAAATAGTTTCCAAAAAATTTAATAAAATTCTATAGAAAATGCAAAAAAATTTCTAAATATTTCCATAAAGTTTTCAAAATATTTCCATAAATATTTTTATATTTCAAAAAGTTCGATAAAGTTTTGGAAAATTTTCAGATATTTCCAAAATAGTTTCCAAAAAATTTAATAAAATTCTATAGAAAATGCAAAAAAATTTCTAAATATTTCCAAAATAGTTTCAAAAAAATTTAATAAAATTCTATAGAAAGTTCAAAAAATTTCTAGATATTTCCATTAAGTTTCCAGATATTTTCATACAATTTCTAGGTCTTATAAAATATCCGGATTTTTCCATTAAATTTCTAGAAGGTTTTTCTATTTTTTTTTTAAATATCTAAAAACTTGAATAAAGTTTCTAGAATTAAAAAAAAAAAAATTTTTATAAAAAAAATGAATGTTTCTTGCCTCAAAATGCTGAGAGCCTCCGAATTCGTCTTCGCCGAGTCTCTTTGCACCGCCAGGAGCAGCTAAACCATTTGTCAGGGGAATTCCAAGACCTCCCGTTCTATCGCCACGATCCCTTTGTCGTCTTTCCGATTCTCTTTTTACTATCCTCACAGTTTTAATTTCCTGCTTCTCTCTACCGTGTATCAATCCAGCGAATTTATTATCATCCTGTCCGTAATTTCCATTAATTAACAAACTATCGTCATTTGGCGGTGGTGGTGGCGGCGGCGGTATATATTCAGGTGGATGAATCGCCTCATTATTCGTCGGACTATCGTAATGTTTATTATTCCCCTCTGTAAAAAATAGAAAAATAGAATTTTCACACAAAAAAAAAATTAATAATTCGAAAAAGAAATAAAAAAAATATTTTTTCAAAAAAAGAAAAAAAAAAAAAAACAACTGAATAAATAAAATAACAAACCTTTTCTAGCCTCGGTATTAACATAAAGAGGAATATTATTTTGTATTGGACTGCTTTTCCCTTGAATTTGATCTTTGAGCAGTTGTTGTTTGAGTTGATGTTGTTGAATTTGTTCACGTAATTGTGGTGATAAAGCGGTGATATGATTTTGTGGCGAGTGTTGTTGATTTTGACGAGGCGGTGAATAACGATAAGAATTTTCCTTATAGGATGACAATGGCTCTTTATAGGGCGGTGAAGATTGTGAAATATATTGTGGTGGACTTTCAATTTGTCTACCGTGTGGCGATGACGAACTCGATGGACTCGATGGCGAATGATTTAATCCATGATCGCGAGTTATTCCCGAATCTAAATCCGTCTCTAACCATGAGCAAGGTGCACGTTTTTTTGAGTGATGAACTTGAGGTGTTGCTGAAAAATTAAAATTTCTAATTAAATAAAATTCATTATTTTATCGAGGGAAAATTTTTTTTTTTCCAAAAAATTGAATATATTTCACAAAAGCAATTTTAAATTATTAAAATTATTATTATATAAATTAATTATTATGAATAATTAATATAAAATAATATAAATAATTAAAATAAAAAATATGAATAATATAATAATTATAAATAATTTAAATAAATAATTAATTTGAAAATTGGTAATTTATGAAAATTAATGAAATTTGAATCGATATGTGTTATATTGGAATAATTAATTTGTATTTAATTAAGTTAAATTTGACAGCAGACGTGTTATTATAAATCTAAGGGAATAATTTAATCAAAGGAGAGTAGAATGTTAATTAATACTAACTAGATGTCTGCGGCCTAATTTGCTCCTTGAGCTGTCGAATTTGGTTGCTTAGTTCCTGCCTCTGTCTCTTGAGATCGCTCACATGTTGCTGAGCTAATTCCGCTTCCCATGCAGCAGTGGTTCCTGTCGAATCTCGAATCATGCTTCCCACGTATCTTCTCGAGGGCTGAAGCTTTTGTCTCAATACAACAAGATCTTGTTCAAGTCGATCATTCTCCGCAACTGTCTCCTCTAGTTTCTATTTAATAATTTTCATTTAATTTAATCAAAACTACTTTTTATATTTATTTTTATTTTTCAAAATATTTTAAATTAAATTTTTTAAAATACTTAATTGATAATATCAATTTAGTATTTTTTCTCAAATGCAGGCCTTGGATTTTTTCCGACTTTTTCCGACTTTTTTTTTAAATACGACTTTTTTTTACATTTAAAAAAAAAAATTTAAACAAAATACATCTTTTTAGTACACAGTGCAGATCGTCTTCAAATCTACTTTATTTCAATAATTTAATAAATTTTTAACTCAAATTCTTCACTAAATTAATTATTTTTAATAATTTTTTAATGAAATTCTACACAAATTCAATTATCTTAAACTATTTTTCAATTAAAATTTTTATGATTTAATAATTGTTTAAAATTTAAAAAAAAATTAGCAAATAAAATTACCAAAAATTAATCATTCAAAATCACTTATAATTTCATTATTTGCAAAAATTAAATTAAATTATTTTTAACGATTTTTATAATATTCTTCGAAAATTCAATTATTATCCAAAATTGTAATTGAAATTCAAATATTTTTCAAAATTTAAATTCAAAATCAACTAAAATTCAATTATATTCCAAAATTTAAATTCAAAATCTACTAAAATTCAATTATATTCCAAAATTTCAATTCAAAATCGACTCAAATTCAATTATTATCCAAAATTCTAATTTAAAATAAATTATTTTTCAAAATTTTAATTCAAAATCAACTAATATTCAATTATTTTTAAAATTGTCAGTTCAAAATCAACTAAAATTAAATTATTTTCAAAAATTGTAATTGATATTCAATAATTTTTCAAAATTTCAATTCAAAATCGACTAAAATTCAATTATTATCCAAAATTCTAATTGAAATTAAATTATTTTCCAAAATTTCAATTCAAAATCTACTAAAATAAAATTATTTTTAACATTGTCAATTCAAAATCAACTAAAATTAAATTATTTTCAAAAATTTTAATTAAAATTCGATTATTTTTCAAAATTTTAATTCAAAATTAACTAAAATTCATTTATTTTTAAAAATGTTGATTGAAATTCAATAATTTTTAAAATTTCAATTTAAAATCGACTAAAATTTAATTATATTTAAAAATTTCAATTGAAAATCAACTAAAATTCAATTATTATCCAAAATTGAAAATGAATTTTAAATATTTTTCAAAATTTTAATTCAAAATTTACTAAATTTCAATTATTTTCCAAAATTTCAGTTTAAAATCGACTAAAATTAAATTTTTTTTTAAATTTTAATTGAAATTCGATTATTTTTCAAAATTTCAATTCAAAATTAACTAAAATTCATTTATTTTCAAAAATGTTGATTGAAATTCAATTATTTTTAAAGCATTTCTCAAAATAAAAACTTTGGAAATTCAATTTTTGTCTATCAATGCAGATTTTCTTCATATCTTCTTTATTTCAATTATTTAACAAATTTTTAACTAAAATTCTTCACTAAATTAATTATTTTTTTTAATAATTTTAATGAAATTCTTCACAAATTCAATTATCTAAAATTATTTTTTAATTAAAAATTTTATGAAATTTAACAAATTGTTTACAATTTAATGAAAAATCGAATAAAATTACTAAAAAAAATTTCAATTTAAAATATTTTAAAATTATTTGCACAAATTCAATTATTTGAAATCATTTTTCGCTTAAAAAGTTTTCAAATTATTTTATTTTTGTCTGCAATTTCTAATAATAATTTTTTTTAGTGAAATCATCAAAAAAATTTTAATTAAAAATATCTTCAAGTGATTTCAAAAATCTGAATTGTAAATTTTTGAAAATTCAATTACTTTTTAAAAATATGTCATCTAAAATTATTATTTTTAATTCTGTAAAATTTAATTATTATTTGAAAATTAATAAATTGAAATTCAATTATTTATAAAAATTTCAACTTTTAACTCTCCCAAAATTATTATTTAAAAATCTGTAAAACTTAATTAAATATTGCCTGAATTCTTTTTTTTTTTTTGAAATTATAAAAATGGAACTTTAAGAATTTTTTTTTTAGAAATTTTGTCCTACTTAGGTAAATAAATTTTTGAAATTTTGTCTTTTAGTTCGATTATGAAATAGAAATAAATTTTCTTGATAATATTTTTATAGAATTATTTTCATTACAGAATTAATAAGTATTAATAGTAAAATATTTATTAACTAATTAAATTTTGTTAAAATAAAAAAATCAACTTTTTTTGTGCCTTAAAGTCGATTCAAGGCTTGAAAATGGAAATTTTTAATTTTTTAAATAAAATATAATATTTTCGATTATATACAAATTAAATATGAAGGATTTTTCGTCTCTGTTTGAATTTCGTATTAATCAAATTCTGGAGAAAATTAGATAGCTACACTCTATATACCTTTGAATGATGAGCAAGGAGCATTCTCACTTTGCTTAATTCCCGTTCCAAAAGCCGGTAGTGTTCAACTTCCGCTGGACTATTTCTGTTGCCTTGCAATTTGTACCGTAGACTCTCCAATGCCTTTTGCAAAATTTCCTGTAATTGAGATTTTTCAAATTAGACCTTCATTTCCAAGAAAATAAATAACAAAAAATAATTATTAATCAATTTACTTTATATTTATAGTAAATTTTGAAAAAAAAAAAAACAACTTTTCTTAATTTTTCAGAGAAATAAATTTCTTCTAAAAAAAAAATTCTTATCTTTCTCTACAAAAGGAGAAATTTTTTTTTCTCCCAAGAAAATTCCTCTTTCTTAATTTTCTCCACGATTCACACTTTAATTATCAGAAAAGAGAATAATTACATTATCTTTCTCTCTTTCACATTGTCGCTTATTACGATGACAGTTATAGTAACAGTCTTTCATCACATTTATACAAAAAGGAAAAGAAATCATTTTTTTTTTAATAGAAGGAAAAGAAATAATTTTTATAGAAGCAAAGAAAATATCGGATATATATATATATATATATATATAACTGTGAGTAAAGAAAATTAGAAGAGAGAAAAAAAAATGTCCGCAAAGTTGCAACGTGAGAGTAACTCGAGATGAATCAAAGGCAATAAAGAGAGATCTGTCTTTTGAAACGGAGGGAGAGGAGAGGGGTAAAAAAAAACTGCTGACCGGATTTGAAACCGAGCTCGTAAGTCCGGGAATGATGAGTGGATTGAGTTTCAGAAAAAGGGAGAAAAAAAAAAAAAAAAAAAAGTGAACTAACCTTGTCCTGCTGAAGACTATGAACTGTGGCTGATTCTTCCTGAAGTAACCGGTCGGTTTTAAAGAGTTGATGCACCTTCGCCTGTGACAAAAAAAAATTGAGTTTTTAGTTTAGTAAAGAAAATTTTTGGAGTCTCTCTCTCTCTCTCTCTCTCTCTCTCTATCGTCACTAGTTGACACTCAACCATCGTCTACTGAGGTAGTTAAGTGTCGCATTTCAGTCGTGTTATTCCATATAGTTAAAACAACGACAACGACGAAAACATTTTGTCGACAGACGCCAACAAACGCTTCTGTTCTACTCATTTATTATATTCTGCACACTGTTATATAATTAGATGCATCTACAATATTCTTGTTTCTTTGAATTAATTAATTTTGTCACATATTGCAATTTTGAATATTCCAAATCTAGATTTCAACGCGAAAATAATAACAAAAAAAAATTTTTTTTTATTAATTGAGTGAGAATTTTTTAAATTATCTAAGAAAAAGTTTTTTTTTTTTACTTCCACTGTAATCATAAGTAGAAATATTAGACAAAAAAAATTATTCTAAACATGCTATCTTAAAAATTTCTTTTTTGAAACTTCTTTTGTTTATAGAAGTAAAAAATTATATAATAATGAAAATTAAAAGTGATTCATTGTCAATTCAAAATCAAATAAAATTCAATTAATTTTTGAAATTTAAATTGAAATTCAATTATTTTTCACAATTTCAATTCAAAATCTACTAAAATTCAATTATTTTCCAAAATTTCAATTCAAAATCTACTAAAATTCAATTATTTTCCAAAATTTCAATTCAAAATCAACTAAAATTCAATTATTATCCAAAATTATAATTTAAATTCAATTATATTCCAAAATTTCAATTCAAAATCTACTAAAATTTAATTATTCCCCAAAATTCTAATTGAAAATCAATTATTTTCCAAAATTTTAATTCAAAATCAACAAAAATTAAATTATTTTCCAAAATTTCAATTTAAAATCGACTAAAATTTAATTATTTTCAAAAATTTCAATTCAAAATCAACTAAAATTAAATTATTTCAATTCAAAATCTACTAAAATTCAATTATTATCCAAAATTTCAATTCAAAATCTACTAAAATTTAATTATTCTCCAAAATTCTAATTGAAAATAAATTATTTTCCAAAATTTTAATTCAAAATCCACAAAAATTAAATTATTTTCCAAAATTTCAATTTAAAATCGACTAAAATTTAATTATTTTCAAAAATTTCAATTCAAAATCAACTAAAATTCAAATATTTCAATTCAAAATGAACTAAAATTCAATTATTATCCAAAATTCTAATTGATATTGAATTTTTTTCCAAAATTTCAATTTAAAATCTACTAAAATTTAATTACTATCCAAAATTCTAATTGAAATTAAATTATTTTCCAAAATTTCAATTTAAAATCGACTAAAATTCAATTATTTCAATTCAAAATCTACTAAAATTCATTTATTATCCAAAATTTCAATTCAAAATCTACTAAAATTTAATTATTCTCCAAAATTCTAATTGAAAATCAATTATTTTCCAAAATTTTAATTCAAAATTAAGTAAAATTCATTTATTTTCAAAAATGTTGATTGAAATTTAATTATTTTAAAAATTTTCAATTATAAATCAACTAAAGTTCAATTATTGTCTAAAATTCTACTTAATTGATATTCAATTATTTTCAAAAATTTCAATTCAAAATCAACTAAAATTCAATTGTTATAAAAAGTTGTAATTGAAATTCAATCATTTTCCAAAATTTTATTCCCAAATCGACTAAAATTCAATTTTTTTTTAAATTGTCAATTCCAAATCAACTAAAGTTCAATTATTATCCAAAATTCTAATTGAAATTCAATTTTTTTTTTAAATTTCAATTTAAAATCTACTAAAATTTAATTATTTTCAAAAATTTCAATTCAAAATCAACTAAAATTCAATTATTTTTAAAATTGTTAATTAAAAATCAACTAAAATTCTAAAAGTGATTCATTTGAGAAATTTAATCATTTAATTTAATCAATTTAATTTAATTTATTGAAAATCAGAAAAAAAAATTCTTTTTTCAACAATTATTACGTGCATGAATCATGAAATTTACATTTATAATCAATGATTTAGAAGAAAAAATAATTTTCTATGCAAATTATAATTTTTTTGTTGAAAAAAATTTTTATAACGTATAATTATATATTTTTTTTATTATAATACTTTTTCTATAGATACTAATTTTTTTAACGTTTCTCGATAATAAAAATAATATGTAAGCAAAAAATTTTATTTTTCGAATGAAAATTATTTTTTTTTTTTCAGTACTTAATCTTCACCGTCGTCAATTAATATTTATAAATAATTTTTTAAAAATAATAATTATAATAAATTAGTAATTAAATAATTTATTGAAAATAATATAATTATAATCATAATAATTATTTTTTTTATTTATCGTTTAGAAATTAACTAAATAAATTTAACGATTTATTTTTAATTCTAATTAATTTCGACATTGTCAATTAAATGTGGAATTTTTTTTTCTCAATGTAATTTTTTTTTAAAATTATCTGGATTATTTTTTGGAATCTACCTATTTTGTAATTTATAATTTATATGAAAAAAAAAAATGTTTTTCTTTCTCTCTACTCACTTGAAGTTGTCCATGATCAGGACTGAGTCTGTCCCAGTCTCTTCTCTCCTGGGCCAAAAGTCTCTGTTCTTCGACTCTTTGATTAAATTCGAGTCGATCTCGATATTCCCTTGTGTTTTCCTGTAGAAGGTCATGACGAGAACCAGAAACACTTCCATTAGCAGTACTTCGATTATAGAGCGATCCTAATTTCAACATATTGGCCACCAGATTCTCCAATGGTTTCCCCTTTTCATACTGAAAACATAATTAATTGAATTAAAATTAAAACAAGAATTTAAAGTCAAAAAATAATTTTATTTTAAATTCAAAATTTATTTTTTTACAATTCAATTCCTTTTTCACTTTTGTCAAATTTAATTATATAAAATGGTTACAAGTGTAAAAAAAATTAAATATCAATATTCAAAAAAAAATTTTTAATAATTTTTTTTTATTTGAAATTTCAAAATTTTTATTTTCAAAATACTTTGTTAATTATTAAAAATGGAGTATTGTTATAACAGTAAAAAAAAAAAAATTGGAATGTCATGTAACGTTCAAGAAAAAGTTAAATAAAGTAATTATAAAAAGGAGGGAATGGGAAACCAAGAGCAAAAACTATGTCATTAAATTATTTTTGATCCACATAGAGAAGGGGATCAGTGAACTAGAATTTTTGACGTGAAGAAACGAGAAATCTAGGAAATAAGATCTTCATAATAATTACATATAATTAAAATAGAATTGCATTTTTATATTGTTCTTTCGTTTTTTTTTCAAACTGTTTCTCTCTCTCTCTCCACTGTGCCAGGAACATGCCAATTGCACTTAATGATTAGAACTTAAAGTTGGGTGACTGGTTATAGGATTTTCTCAGACTTTTTTTTTTTTTTTTCTTTTTTTTGTTTCTCTCCTGATTTAAAGGGTCGAATTCCCCGTGGGCATTTGAAACTTTTAACTCGCTAAGTTGAGACTCGCTCTCTACTATATCCGTGATTAAATATGCTTTCGACATGTAGCTCCCTTGACTTCGCAAAATTCGCCTTTCACGTTATCGAGTTTAATCAGTGAAGTTCACTAAACTGAGATTCAAAGAGAAAACCAGATAGCGAATAGCGAATCGACCGCATGGTCCTGCAAATATAATAAATACTTTCTCCAAATGTTATTTTTTTTCTCTTCTTGAGGAAAAAAAATCTAAATTTTATTTGTTAAAAGAAAACTATTTTAAAAAAATTTTTTTACTTATTTTAATTATTTTTTTTTATTAATTAAAATTATATAAATTGGTATTAATTAAAATTATAAATAAATTGTAAAATTAAATTTCCAAGAGAAAATAGAATGCACTTCTTTTTTTTTGGGAAAATTGGACAAAAGTTATAAATAAGAAAAATGGTTCAAAGAGAGCAGAGAAGTATTTTCAATCTACGATACTCATAAATCATTTTTAGCCAGTTCTAGTCTTTATTTATTGGAACCTATCCAGTAATTACAACAATATTTCAAACTGATTTATCCTCGTGGAGAAAATGACAAACTCACCTCTTTCTCTAGATCCATTAGATGTTTCTCCAACTTCTCCTGTTTTTGCAGATTCTCCAGACGACTCGGAGTATCGAGTTCAACTAATCTGGCCTGAAAGATTAAAAGTCACGATATTTAATTTTTATAATATTACTCTTTCATTCGGAAAAACAAAAAATGTCATCTCATGAAAAATAAATTCAGTGATAAATGGTTTCAATTTTAATTTCAAAATTTAATTTTCAATTTTAATTTAGATTTTAATTTCAAAATTTAATTTTCAATTTCAATTTTAATTTCGATTTTAATTTCAAAATTTAATTTCGATTTCGATTTTAATTTCAATTTCTAAAAAAATACATGAATGAAAATTAGTTTTTCTTCTTTTTTTATTCGAATGAATAGCAAAATAAAAAATTTTTCAGCAGGAAAATCTGTAAACTTGAAATTTTTTCGAGTGGAAATTTTTTTTTTTTGTTTTGTTTTGTTTATTAATAAAAATACGACGGCGTGAAGTTTTTTTTTTAAAGTTAATAACTAAAATTCAATTATTATCCAAAATTATAATTGAAATTCAATTATTTTCCAAAATTTCAATTAAAAATCTACTAAAATTTAATTATTCTCCAAAATTCTAATTGAAAAACAATTATTTTCCAAAATTTCAATTCAAAATCAACTAAAATTCAATTATTTTCCAAAATTTCAATTTAAAATGGACTAAAATTCAATTATTTTCAAAAATTTCAATTCAAAATCAACTAAAATTAAATTATTTTTCGAACTTTAAATTGAAATTCAATTATTTTCCACAATTTCAATTCAAAATCTACTAAAATTCAATTATTTTCCAAAATTTCAATTCAAAATCAATTAAAATTCAATTATTATCCAAAATTATAATTGAAATTCAATTATTTTCCAAAATTTCAATTAAAAATCTACTAAAATTTAATTATTCTCCAAATTCTAATTGAAAAACAATTATTTTCCAAAATTTCAATTCAAAATCAACTAAAATTCAATTATTTTCCAAAATTTCAATTTAAAATCAACTAAAATTGAATTATTTTTCGAACTTTAAATTGAAATTCAATTATTTTCCACAATTTCAATTCAAAATCTACTAAAATTCAATTATAATTATTAATTATAATTTCAATTTTAATTTCGATTTTAATTTCAATTTTAATTTCAATTTCATAAAAATACATGAATGAAAATTAGTTTTTCTTCTTTTTTTATTCGAATGAATAGCAAAATAAAAAATTTTTCAGCATGAAAATCTGTAAACTTGAATTTTTTTCGAGTGGAAATTTTTTTTTTTTTTTTTGTTTTGTTTATTAATAAAAATACGATGGCGTGAAGTTTTTTTTTTTTTTTTTTTTAAAGTTAATAACGGTTTACAGCGAGAGAAATCGATCATCTTTTGCATGCAATGTGCAAATTCGACCTGAACAGTGCAATCTGTTGATTAGGCAATTATCGTTGCTGCATCTTAGCACGCTTCGTTGTACAGCTAACTGAACGAATTAGCAACGCCTGATCAACCGTAAACTATTATACGCTTTGACAGTTCATGA
The DNA here is from genome assembly GCF_019393585.1 of Leptopilina boulardi. Classification (NCBI taxonomy): domain Eukaryota; kingdom Metazoa; phylum Arthropoda; class Insecta; order Hymenoptera; family Figitidae; genus Leptopilina; species Leptopilina boulardi. The sequence continues at coordinate 4,391,523 of NW_026137825.1, read as the reverse complement.
ACAAGGGTCAAGGAAAAAAAATGAACTTTAAAAATTTCCCGCATGTAATTTACAAAAAAAAAAAAATTGATTTCATCCCAAATCTATTTTTAATGCTTTTTTTTACATTGAATAATTGAAATTTACGAAAAATCTAAAATAAAAAAAAACAAATAAAAATAAATAAAATTAATTAAAATTAAAAAAAGTACATCAATTTTTAATAGAACGTTTCATATATAATTATTATTATTTTTTTTTTTTTTTGATAAATATTTAAAATCCACAATTTTTTATCAACAAATATTTAATAAGATAATAAACAGTATAATTTCATAAAAGAATAAAATTATTTAAATTTTCATATGTCAGAAAGATTTTTTTAGAGAGAAAAAAAAAATTCTATTCATAAAATATGAAGTTTTAGATATTCTTCATTTAGATATTTAATTAGTGAAATTAAATATGTGAAGAGTACCTGAAACTTTAGAAGTGATAATTAATATAATTAAAACGAGAATATGATTGACAGATTTTTATAAAAATTATTTTAAAGAGAGCAAAAAAAAAAAAAAATTGGGATCAAAAACTAATGACTGTCGCGAGCACTTTGCTTTTTTTTCAAAACTTGACTCTTACCCAACCTTAATGCACTTTATGGTACAAACTCACAGAGGCAACTGAGCAGCCTTTTCCTCAATGTCAGCTCTCGGAAAACCGATCCTAAGTGGCCGCATTTTTTTTTTTTTTAAATAGCAACAAGTAGAAACTCGAGCTATGAGGACAGATTCATTTCTACATGCGAGTCTACTTTTTTTTCTAATTTTATTTTACATTCTCATATCCTCTTTCTGCATAATCATTAAAAATTTAACGGGATTCTTGGTAATTTAAAAAAAAATTTAATTCCCGCAATTGGCTATTAAACTAATTATTTTATTGTTAATTATTAATTAAATAAAAATTAAAAAATCTTTTCTCTCTTAATTTATTAATATCAATTAGAATTTGAATTTAAATGTGAAATATATCAATTTCAAATATTAATTTTAGTATTAATTTTAATATCTATTTCAATATTACTTTAATTTTAATATTAATTTTAATATTAATTTTAATATTGATTTTAATTTGTTAATTAATTATTAAATTTTGCCTTTTTAAAAATTATTAATATTTATAATTAACAAAAAAAATCCTATTATATTTATTCGAAACTTTTATATTAATGTACATTATCAAATTACACGGATAATTTTAAACTCTTCTTCTCAGTGAGAAAACAAGGCGCGGTTTGTTGGTGAATTTATTATTTAAAAAGGGAAAAGAATATCAAAACTTGATGGAACTTGAAACTCGAGAATCTTGGAGCAACACTTCCGCCTATGTAACAACGTCTTGAGACTTAAAAGTTTGTTCATCAACTTTTCCCGAGTCCGAATTAATTAACTTCTTTTGCTCTTGCAATCGCTTGTATCGTTGCGCTTTTTTTTTTTTTTTTTTTTTTTTTTTGAAAAAAATAATAATAATTAAATTAATTTTTGTTTTAGAAACAACCATTGATATTGTGAACTGCAAAAAAAAGTTTCATTTCCGATAATTATAATTGGAAAAAAAAATTAAAACACTTTTTATATCAAAACTTTTTTTCTATTCTTGGAAAAAAAATTATTGTTGTGAAAATGAAATTAATTTTCAAGTTTATAGATTTTCGATAGAAATAAATTATTGACCAAAAATCGAGATATTTCTGTAATAATACGGAATTTTTTTTTGTATTTTAAAAGCCTTAGTTATTAAATGAATAAATAAGTAAATGTGTCTCGCTTCAAAGAAAGAAGGAATTTTTAGGTTATGCTATGTTTTGACATTTTGAAGTTATATAAAATACAAAGCGGGTAAACCTCTCAATACAAATTATTAATTGAGTCTTCGTTACATACAAAATAAAAACTTCTTTTAATAAATAAATTAGATAAAAAAAAATAATATGGATAGAAAAACAGTGAAACATACGTATATAAATAGTAGTTTTTTACCTTGCCGACTGATGGTAAAACATGTTTTTGGCAAAATGACAATATAAAAATTATCGATATGGGAATCTACCTTAACGAGTAATGATAAAACAGGTTTTTTGCAAAATAAAAAATTACCAACATGGAAATCTACCTTACCGACTGACGGTAAAACAGTTTTTTTTCGAAAAATGAAAATATGAAAAATTACCGATATGGAAATCTACCTTACCAACTGATGGTAAAATTTTTGAAAAATGAAGATATAAAAAATTACCGACATGGAAATCTATCTTACCAACTGATAAAAAAAGTTTTTTGAAAAATGAAATTATAAAAAATTACCGAGATGGAAATCTATCTTACCAACTGATGATAAAACAGGTTTTGGGAAATGACAATATATAAAACTACCGACATGGAAATCTACCTTATCAACTGATGGTAAAATTTTTTAAAAAGTGAAGATATAAAATTACCGATATACAAATCTACATTACCGACTGATGATAAAAACAGATTTTTGGAAAGTGGCAATATAAAACATTTTCTTTTAAAAAATGACAATATATAAAATTACCGACATGGAAATATACTTTACCGACTGATGGTAAAACAGTTTTTTGAAAAATGAAAACATAAAAATTATCAACAAAGAAATCTATCTTACCGACTAATAATAAAACAGTTCTTTTGAAAAATGAAAAGCTAAACAATTACCGATATACAAATCTACATTACCGACTGATGATAAAAACAGGTTTTTGAAAAGTGGCCATATAAAACATTTTCTTTTAAAAAATGAAAATATAAAAAATTAACGACATGGAAATCTACCTTACCAACTGATGGTAAAACAGGTTTTTGGAAAGTGACAATATAAAACATTACCGACATGGAAGTCTACCTTACCGATTGAAGGTAAAACAGTTTTTTGAAAAATGAAAATATAAAAATTACCGACATAGAAATCTATCTTACCGACTGATGATAAGGAATTTTTTTTTTGAAATTTTTCCAACTTTTAAAAACAGTTTTATCATCAGTAGGTAAGGTAGATATCTGCGCCGGTAATTTTTATATCTTTTAAAAAAAATTCTTTACCATCAATCGGTAAAGTTGATTTCTACATCGGTAATTTTTCATTTTTCCAAAAGCCCGGTTTACCATCAGTCGGCAAGATAGGTTTCTATGTCGGTAATTTTTATGTTCTCATTTTTCAAAAAACTTTTACCATCAGTCGGTAAGGTAAATTTCTATATCGGTAATTTTTTATATAAATTTTAATATAAAGTTTAAATTTAAAAAATTTCTTTAACATAATTCGGTAAGGTAGATTTCTATGTCGGTGATGTTTTATGTTTTTGTTTTTTTTTATTTATATTTTTTTGGTCCGATGTAAGTGGGAATCCGAATAATGTGGGTCCGATATACGTGGATTTCACTGTAAAATGATACAGTGATAAATAAGAAGGAACTTTTATTGGTAAAACTTTCGTAAACATAACCTACATTTCGTTTGTTTTTTTTTTTTGAGTATTTTTCTTCGAATTGCGACACAATATATAATTTCAATTTTTATAAAAATTATTATTATAAAACTTATAAAAATTCTAATTATATATATAATATACAAAAATTCTAGTACAATTTAGCTAATTTGCTAAAAGTCTAGCTAATAATGAATTAGCGAAAAATGAGAAATTGTTAATAAAAGCAGTCTGTGAAAAAGAAATATATGATTAAAAAGATAAAAAAAAATTAACGAAGCTGAAGTACGCAACGTTTATGATAAACGATTTTTATAAGAAATAATTTTTGAAAATGAAAAATTCTAGAATTTTTTTGCTTAAAAAAATATTTCTTGTACTTTTTCATTAATCAACAAAATTATATAGAAAAATAATTTTTTCTAGGCAAAAAAATTATAGAATTTTTCATTTTTAAAAAATTATTTCTTATAAAAATCATATTTGTACTAAAAATCGTAAAACGTTGCGTACTTTAGCTTCGTAAAAATTAAACAATTAATAAATATATACAATATATGATAAAGTGATTGAGAAAAATAGCAAAAGCCCCATATGAATCGCCACCAAAAATTAGTCCACCTATTTGGGGAAAAAAATTACAAAAATCCCTAGAAATGAAATGCAAAGAAAACAAAAAGTGAGAAATAAAAATTATTTATTTTTTTTTTTTTTTTTTTTTTTTTTAGGACCTGGGCCTCGATTTCCATGTGACAATTTTCCATTGCTTTGCACAAGGTTGAACTCTGTCGACGAAGTTGGATGAGCAATAGGACCAATTCCTCGTGAGTACGACCCAAAAGTTCACCAGCCGATACTTGTACTAGATTTCCATTTCCCGTTGATTTTACCCTTCCAGATCGTCTCGAATTTATGTTGTTCTGTTGCATGCAAATTTTCGTCAAAGAAAAAGAAAAAAAAAAAGAAAAGGAAAACACTCATTAAAAAACAAAAGCAAAAAATAATTTCACAAACTTGAAATTGATAAATCGATTGGCTTGGATGAATATTTTTTTTTTTTTTCAAGTTACCTTTTCTTTGAGAGAAGGATTAAAAAAGTTTTTTTCTTTTTTTGTTACAGGCATAAATATAAAAGTTAAAGTGATTTTGACTTTATATGTGTTTTTTGTATATAATTTAAGGCGGCGGTGAAAAAAACAGGGTTGAAAAGATCGTAAAACGTTCAGTGTGTGGTGTTATCAAAGATTTCATGTGGGTGCCATTATCCTTGTATATGTATATATATATATATATATATATATATATATATATATATATATATATATATATATATATATATATATATATATATATATATATATATATATATATATATATATATATATAGTGCGTCTTCGTTTACGATTGTACAGAACGATACAAGTACCTCGTAAGGCAAAAAAAAAACGAGTGTTTCTTGGTTCTTCAGACGACAGTTTATAAAAACTTTCGTGCGAAGAAAATGCCTTTTTCCACTATAGCAAAGTCAAGAATTTAATACACATTAATAGCAACACTTGTTATATGGCGCACTGTAAGTTGTAACTTTTCAAAACTTTTTACAATATTATACTTTCTTTTCTATTATAGCCTTTTTTAATTTCTTACTGTGATGTTTTTTTTCTGGAAAAACATTTTTTTAAATTTATTTTCTTAATTTTTTTTCGAAAAAAATATTTTCTCTGAAAAACCTTTTCGTTGATTAATTTATTATTATTTTTTTGACTTCTATATATATTTTTAATGGGAAATTTGAAAAAAAAAGAATTTTTAGTGAAAAAATGTATGTACTTTTTTTGCGTTTTTTTTTTGGGGGGGAGGGAAGTGAACCAAATTTACAAAATGATTGCAAGGTGGTTGCGGCGTTTCTGAAGACTAGCTTCTTGGACAGCCTGATTCTCTGGTACTCAACGAGAGTCTCCCCTCTCTCTTTTTTAAATTGTCTTGTGCCTTTTTCTCTTTCAAGATCAACTTCGCATCTCTGATACTATTTTCTTTCTCTCTCCTCATATGGGGAACCGGAACTTTTGTCAAATTTAAATAAATCTCTTTTTTACAAAAGACGAAAATTTTCAAAATCAAATTTTTCTCCTTTTATTTTTCATCTTCAATAATTTTTTCTAGGAAAAGTGTTTTCATTTTTTTTCTATTTAAAATTATTTAATAACAAATATTAGAAAATTTTTATTAGAAAAAATTATTTAGAAAAATTTTTATTTGGAAAATTAATAAAATATTTTATTAGAAAATTATTAGAAAAATTTTTATTGAAAAATTATTTAATAAAAAATGTTATTAGAAAACTAATGAAAAATATCAGAAAATTTTTTATATTGATAATTTTTTTTTTTCGTATTGAAAAAAATATTGAATATTGGAATATTGTAAAGAAATTTTTTTCTGAAAAACATAGATTTCTAAAGGAATTGTAGGTAATTTTAATAATTTTTTTTTATTTAATTAAAACAACTTTTTTTCCTTTTCGTTTCTATGAATACTGAATAAAAATATCAATTTTAATTTTTAATAGGGACATTCTTCGATTAAATAGTAGTTTCCAGGTCGAAAGATATCGACTATTCATTGTATTATCGTTATACTCCTCGGTTATTTTACTTTCTTCTCTTTTTCCCAATACTACATATATATATATATATATACTCTCATAAAAGTCTGAATTTTTCCATGAATGAGAACAATATTCCCTCTTTTTTGATGCGATTATATATTTAAATTTTAAAAATAAAATTGCTTCACATTTTTTAATCACATGAAAATTTCTTAAAAATAAATGGAAAAAAAATTATGGTATTGGAAAAAAAGTATATGTAATTCTTCAGCAGTAAAGAATTACATATTTTTTTATTTACAAGAAATTTTCTTTTCAGTTACAAAATGTCAAAAATTTTATCTATATAAAATATTAGTTAAAATTTTGTTTTAATAAAAAGCAAAATTTTATAATCTCAAGAGAAAAATTTGAATTCTGAAATCGATTGTTATTTTAATGAACTTTTTTTCTTTTCATTTTTTTCTTTTTTTTTTTTGACAATTTTGTTATTTCAATGGAAAGCAATCTCGAAGTCAATTTTTCTGTCAACGTTCCATATTTTCAGAAAATCCGAATTCTCACTCGTCCTATATGGATGTTATCCTTTCGATGAAATAAAGTCACGTTCAAGCTTCTCGTTCGTGCTAACCTCTTATGAATCTTATCACGTTCTCCATCTCGCTCTTATCGCTCGATTATGAAAACGGTCGGAACATCCGGAATGATCGGAAATTCGAATCTAAACTGTATATATATATATATATATATATATATATATATAAGGATAAAAGGCAAGTTGAATGCAAGGAAGTATTTTCAGGTGGACACCTGAAAATAACTTGAAATCTCCAAGAAGAAAAAAATATAATTGGATATCATATCCTATAAGATATTTCATATTTATAACAATTGAAGAAAACATTTTCATATATGTAATTCGAAACATAAAATTCATATTTTGATGGGGAAATGAAATTGGTGAAAAAAAATTCTAAAAACAAAAATTTTTTGCATCTGTACATTGAAGAAAAAAACTAGTACTTTCTAAATCTGAATTAGTAAAAATGTTTACCAATTTGAATTAGTGACTCACTTTTTGCTTCTGAATTAGTTAAATTTTACTAATTGTTAGTAAAATTTAACTAATTCAGAAGCAAAAAGTGAGTCACTAATTCAAATTAGTAAATATTTTCACTAATTCAGATTTAGAGAGTAGGTTTTACTACTTTTTAATTACTCTGAGTAGTACAATAGGTCCTCAACTGAATTTAAACGGTTCTATTAACTATATAAAAATAGTTAAACCAATTAAAAATGTAATTGGTAGAATGACATTTTGTGATTGTATTAACTCAATTTCAAAATGTTAAAACAACTCAAGATGTAAGTAGTAGATTTTACTACTTAAAGTGGTTCAATAAGCTTTACGAACATTTTTTTGGTACATTTAATAAATATTTTGCAATTGAAACTACTAATTCAAGTAGTAAACTTTACTACTGAAAGTGGTTCAATAGGCTTTAAGAACATTTTTTTGTAGAATTAATAAATCTTTTGCAATTGAAACTACTACTTTAAGTAGTAGATTTTACTAATTAAAATAGGAAAATAAAATTATTTTTTATTTATAATTGTTTATTATCAGTAGAATTGACTTTTTCATCCTCTCTCCTGTACTGGCGCTTATTTTATGCCCTAACGATTATGTACCTAACAGAGAAAATTTCTAACCGACGGGAATTGAACCCTCGACCCTAACGCTCGCTATCCGATACCTTAACCGACTAACCACGCACGCTCCCTACGACAGTCTGCAAACTACTCGAAGACTACTTTCTGCTTGTCCAATTGGTAATTTAACTATTTAAAGTAGTCATTTTTACTACTTTTATTAGTTGCTATAACTATACTTTTTAAGTTTTGACTTGTAAATTTTTCATCTTTTAATTATATTATAAGTTGTTTAATTGCATAATGCAGTAAAATCTACTACTTAAACTGATAGTTTTAATTGCAAAGAATTTTTTAATTCTACGACATAAATGTTCTTAAAGCCTATTGAACCACTTTAAGTAGTAAAAGCTACTATACTGAAAGTAGTAGTTTTAATTGGAAACGATTTGTAAATTTTACATCAAAAACGTTTTTCAAGCTTATTGAATTAATTAAAATAGTAAAAAATTCCTACTTAAAGTAGTAGTTTTAATCACAAAGGATTTGTTAATTCTACAACAAAAATGTTCTTAAAGTCTATTGCTCCACTTTCAATAGTAAAATCTACTACTCAAAGTAGTAATTTTAACTGGAAACGAATTCGCAATATACGTTTCTTATGGACCAGGAACTGCTCTTTCAAGTGGTGCATCTAAAAAAACCGTAAATTTAAAATTAAACAAATTACAGATAATTATTTATAAAAAAACATGAATTTTCAAGGTTTTTTTTTTTACTTAAGAATTTTTTTGGACAATGTACCATTTTAAAATATCTTCCCGAGGTACAAATATCGCGTCAAAAATGTTCAACCTTTGACATGGTGGCATAGATTAAAAAAAAAAATTAAATGTATAAATAATATTGTTAATTAAAGTTGAGATTAAAAATTAAAAATTCATCGGATTCACTCGAAAAGAGTTACTCGGGGGTTTTTGGGGTCGCTGATTACGAATCTGAAGTCGACTTTCAAAAATTCAAAATGACGGTTCCAATATGGCGGACGTCAATATTAAAAATTCATCAGATTCACTCGAAAATCGTTACTTGGGGTTTCTCTTTTCGAGTGAATCCGATGAATTTTTAATTTTTCGTCCGCCATATTGGATCCGCCATTTTGAATTTTTGAAAATCGACTTCAGATTCGTAATCAGTGACCCCGAAAACCCCCTTGTAACGATTTTCGAGTGGATCCGATGAGTTTTAAAATTATTTGACAATAGCTGCGTATTTGTTATTAAAATCTAAACTTTAATTAACAATATTATTTAGACATTTAGTTTTTTTTTTTAAATCTATGCCACCATCTCAAAGGTTGAACATTTTTGACGCGATATTTGTACCTCGGGAAGATATTTTAAAATGGTACATTGCCCAAAAAAATTAAGTAAATAAAAAACCTTAAAAATTCATGTTTTTTTATAAATAATTATCTGTAATTTGTTTAATTTTAAATTCACGTTTTTTTTTTAGATGCACCACTTGAAAGAGCGGTTCCTGGACCATAAGAAACGTATATTGCGATTTTTTTCTTAATGCATTTAGTTGGTTTAAAAAATTGCCAAACTTTATAGGCAGAATTTTTGTACATTTGGTCCTTAAAGGGTTAAGAAAGTTAATTTTACTACCGACCTGTAGTTATACTTTAACTACATATTTACGTAAAATCAACTATTACTTATTAACTTTTTAAAAATAGTTACATCAACATGATTAGATTAACTAAAAAAGTAGTTATTTTAATTACTTTCTAGTCAACTACCCAATGGTAGTTGAATTTCTCGGCAACATTTTTTGCATCTGTAGAAAAGTAAAAAATGTTTTTTTTTTCCTATTTAGATAAAATTAGATCTTTAAGAAAAATAGAGGGGAAAAAAAAGCGAATGAGGTGAGAAAGTTTTGTAGCCAATTGGCAACAGCCTTGATCCTCAGAGAAGCCCAAAGGGTTTCGACCCTGAGACTGGTTTTCTACTCCATTACCGGCTTCTTGTTTCGAAGTTCCCTAACCCAAAATTAAAACCATATATATATATACACTGTTTTCAAACTCGAGATAATTGGATAATTATTTTTTTTAATTCGTTTTATACACAACTTTTCAAATATGGATTTCACCAATTCAAATGAATTGTTTAAAAAAAAAAAATATTGGAAATTTTCGATAAAATTATTCAAAATCGAGAATCTATAATTCAAAATTAATGAAGAAAGGGCGAGAGGAACCTCATTGGGAAAAAGTTTTTTTTTTCTCTCTCTCTCTCTCTCTCTCTCTCTCTTTTAGTTATTAAAATCAACGTATTGCAAACGAAGGAAAGAAGAGAGAAACTTTTTAATTCCACGTTCACCCTGACAGGACGAGGAAGGAACTCGTGATACCGGAACCTACTGCCATTAAAACTTGTCGATAGAGAGCGACTTTCTTAACTCGGCGAGAACGGCGAGAGAAAGAGAGAAGAGAAAAGATTTGGGAAGAATTTGGTCGACGTCCTGCTTGATATCAAATTTTTATTGGTCATTTCATTCTCATTTTCATCTATTCTTTCTACTTTGATTTTTTTTACATCTGAAAAGAGAGTTATTATCGATAAAATTTCATTAATCGTCAATAAAGAGGGAACAAATTTATAATGAAAAATTACATGTAAAAACAGGAACAATTAAAAAAGTATTCTGAGAATAGTCAATAAATTTCTAAATTTTAATTAGTTGAAAATTTTAACATTTTTTTGCTTTTGAATTGGTTTAATAATTTTACTAATTCGACAGTAAAAACAAATTTTTTTTTACTACTACTTCCGGAGGAAAGATACATCTCAGAGCCAAATAAATATTTTTTAAAAAATAAATTTTATTTGTGCTAAATAAAAATTCAAATAATCGGTTACTTGACTATTAGCAAATAAATATTTACTTGAACTAAATAATTATTTAAATTAAATAAACTGTATTTTAACCAATAATTTCTGTATTAAAAACAAATACCATTTTAATTGACTCAAATAAAAATTATTTGATTCAAGTAAATATTTATTTGATAATAATCAAGTAACGGATTATTTCAATCAATTTTTTTCAGTGTTCAATTTTACTAATTCAAAAGCAAAAAGTGAATCACTAATACAAATTAATAACAAAATTTTACTAATTCTTTACAGAAGAAGGATGAAAGAAAATTTAATTTTACAAAAATAACATCAACATGAATCACAAAAAAAAAACGGAATTAAAGAAAATAGAAATTGGAAACAAAAATTTTGAAAATTATAATTAAATTGCTCTTTTTTATATTTTGCTTCTGAGCTGATTTTAAGAGAATCAAAAACTGAAATGTGAAAATGTAAAAAAAGATCAAAATCTTTTGGACCCACAAAAGAAATTCAAGAAGCAATAGAAAAAAAATCCTAATAATGCTGACGAAGTAAAAAAAAATTGCAATAAAGAACAAAAGAAGTAAAATACAAAAAAAGAAACAGGATGAAAAATTCAATAAACCTGATAAAATAAATATACTTTCTGATTTTGAGGAAGTAATTTTGAAAAGAAGAAGAAGAAAAATAAACGAACAAATGTCAAAAATAGAAGAAAATAAAAAAAATATATTATATATATACTTGAAAATAAAATAGAGTTAAAAAATTACTATCGTCAACCGAGGCTATTACAGTACAAGTCAATTATAATTTTAATTTTCCAACTGGTACAACATAACCTTACAAAGTAACATTATTAATTTTACATTCAAGTTAATTTAAAAAACTGTTTTGATTTAAAATATTTAAAAAAAAAAACACTTAAGTTTTTTTTAGTTATTTAATTAACATAAAATATTTCAATTTGAAATTTTTAGAAAAAAATCATTCCTAACCTAAAAAAAAAATGCAGTACTAGTAACGAAATTCCTATAATAGTAGTTTTTCAATTTTTTAAAAATTACTTACTAAATATTTAATTTCTTTATTTTGGTTTAGAAGAAAAAAAATTTTACTTTATTTTATGAACAAAAAGCAAATTTTTTACTAGTTTATAATAGCCCCAACCATGGCGATTTTTGTACATAATAGCCCCGGTTAAAGGTATTATAATTTTTTCGCGAAAATTTCAGAAGGAAAATTATTCAAAGAAGAAGAGAAACAATTAAAATCTCAGCTTTCGAAAGGGAATAAGAATCCTTGAATGGGATCCCCCTCTTTTCTCTCTCTCTCTCTCTCTCTCTCTCTCTCTCTCTCTCTCTCTCTCTCTCTCTCTCTCTCTATATATATATATATATATATATATATATATATGTACTCTCGAGCTTCTCACATTTGAAGTTATATTAAAGTGCTTGTAACCCGACAGATGTGGATGACAAGCGGGTGAAACTCGGGCGTCTCTTGGGAAGCTTTCGACAAAAGACAACTCTCCTTATCTATCCTCAACCTTACATATATATATATATTTTCCCTATCGCCTTGCTAGAAGGAGAGACTCGCGAATTCATGCTACAGGAAAGACGATTGCCGTTCGTCTGACAAATCATGATTGCGAGAAAATGCTTTCCTCCCCCCTCTTGAAAAAAAGCCTTCTTCCCCATCTCGACAATAGAGTGATTTCTCCATTTGTTGAGAGAGAAAATCTTATTGAAGCCTTGGAAATATTTCATCAAATTCAGTGTTAAAAAAAAATTTAGTACAATTCATTTTTTTTTTCTTTCATAAAAAAAAGACTTCCTGGGAATTTTCAACATCTGCTGTTTCTGCCTTGGCTTTTTTTTTTTTTTTTTTTTTTTTTATTTGTTTCCTTCAAATTGAGTTAATTACTCTATTCTTATCTCTGGGTTTCTTTTCTTTTTATTTTCAATTTTTTTTTTCTTATTCTTTGTGATGCTTTTTTCCAAATTTTTTTCCCCTTATTTTTACTACGTTATTGTACATTTATAATTGGGGGAAATTTTTTTTTAAACTAAAAACATTTTTTTGTATTAGTACAATTTTTCGATTATTACAAACAAACGCAGTTTTCATTTAACTAAATTTTTATTTGATCGAATTTTTATTTGCTTGAATTTTCATTTAATCATTTAGGTAGTTAGAATTTTCATTTTCAATAATTCTATTAGGTATTATTTTTTAAATAAATTTTCATTTTTCTATTTGGTATTTGATACAACTTCTTTTTTTTAAACAAATTACTTTACAAAATTTTTAGGTACCGAATTTTTATTTGAAAAAATTTTTATTTTTCCGAATTTTTTTTTTTTAAAACACTTTCGTATTTAAAATAATTCTCATTCAATTGAATTTTATGTGATTCAAATTTTTTAATGACAGAAATTGCAGTCCACCGAATTTTAATTGATAGAATATTTAAGGCGCCGAATTTTCATTTATCCGAAATTACAAATGGCCGAACGAACAATCGACCGAAAGATTTCGGCGCAATTATTCTGTCGATTTTCTGTTCGGCTATTTGCAATTTCGGACAAATAAAAATGCGGACAAATTAAAATTCGGTAAATTGAAATTTCAGTTCTTAAAAAATTTGAATCGCATAAAATTAGATGTAGATTGAATAAAAATTCTATTAAATTAAATTTCTTTTAAATAAAGTTATTTAAATAAAATAAAGTTTAAAAAAAAAAATAAAAAGTTGTATAAAAAGAATTTCTGTAAAATAAAAATTCAATAAAATAAAAATTCTGCCAAATAAAAATTGTGTTGAGGATAAATTCGTTTAATTAGAAATTCCGTTAAATTATAATTCGAAAAATAAAAATTCGTTTAAAGAACAGTTATAAATAAAATTTTTGAAAATGAAATTTCTAATTAAATGATTTTTATGGAATTATGCCCCAAATTTTCGTTTGGATTTTTATTCTCCTACTTATTAATATTCTTATTTAAAAAAAAAAAAAAAAATGGAAGTTAGCTCTTTTTTTCGAAAAGTGACAAATCCGAACAATTATTATAGTGAAATGCTTGCCGTGCGCGGGAAAAGATCTGAGGTTTTAAATTGTGGTCTTTGGAGGCAACGGTTTGAATTACGGTATATGTTGTTGCGTATCATGTGGAATGCAGTGAGAAGAAAGGAGGAAAAAAGAGACGTCCTATGCTGGCAACTTCTTGAGAGTAAGACAAAAGAGGAGGGAAGAAATAAGGAAGGAAGAAGAAGAGAGGAAGAGAGAGAGAGAGAGAGAGAGAGAGAGAGAGAGAGAGAGAGAGAGAGAGAGAGAGAGAGAGAGAGCAAGAGAGAAAGAAAGAGACAGGATTAAGAGAGTCGAGGTCCAGGGTCGATGCCGCGACACACGGTGGTTAGTATACCAATGGTTAGTATACTGGTCAGCGAGGGCATCATGCCAGAGATTGGAAAGACTACCTAGGAACGTAAACTTTCCTCTCAAAACAATCTCTCCTTTAAATTCAATCTTTCTTTCTTAAGAAAGAAAAATCTACTTCATAAATATTCTTTTGAATTTTCTCCACACGACACGAGGAGAATCTATTTTTAGACGAAGAATTCAATGTAGAAAAATACAAGTAGTAAAAGATAATAATGTATAATACATTGAAAAAAATTTATTTCATTCAAATAACACAGAAGGAGAAAAAAAAATCGAAATTTTTCCAAAGCAAACCGGAATATGATTTTTTGACGTATTTAACACGAATTTTAAGTCCGATTTGCTCCATCACGTCTGGATTTTTTTCTAACCTCAACATATTGCATCCGACATTTTGAATTTTGAAAATCAGATCAAATTCGTAATCAGCGATTCCAAAAACCCCTAGAACCGAAGCCCAGAAGAATTTTAAGTTACCTGTTTGATTAAACATATTTTTTGAGGTTAGAAAAAAATCCTTACATGATGGAGCAAATTGGACTTTAAATTCGTGTTCCGCCTACAAAAATATGTTAGAAAATCATATTCTGGTTTGCCTTGGAAAAAGTTCGAATTTTTTTTTTTTTGTGAACGGTTATCAAATATTTACACTTGAAGCAAATAATTTTTATTTGAATTAAATAAACTTATATTTAAACCAATATTTTCGGTTTTTATTTTGAAAATTAAATTAAAAAAGTCGATGTAATGAAAATTTTGTTAAAATTGATCTTCCTTTGATGTTTTTGATTAGAGATTTTTGCATACAATATTACAAAAATTGATTTAGCAAATTGCAAAACGAAATGTGTAAATTAATTATCGTTTACGAATGAATATCACGCATATATGTATATATAAATCTCATTTTGCGTCTGGACGCCGAAGATTGTTGAAATTTAACTATTTATTGCCTTTCATGCAAATAAATGTTTAAAATTTAATTAGTATACCTCTACCCATATAAGTACCACTATATTTATATATATACATATGTTGGCGCTGCGGATAAGGGCGCATTGTTACATTTGTATATGTTCAACAATATCCTTTACTCGAAAATACGTACGAACAAAAGGTGATGAGTTTCATTGAAATTAGAATTCCATTGAATTCAATTTTGATAAAAGAGATTATTTCACAGTAAAACGCCTCATTTTCTATATTATAACAAATTTCATCTTCCACTTTTTCATTTCAACAAATCGTTAAAGCATTTAACAAATTGTTCATTAAATCTTTTTGCTAAAAAAAAATAAAAATTAAATTGAATTTAAAGGAGAGCATGGTTATCCCATAAATTAAATTAGAATTTTATTAGAATATTTTTTTATAGCCAAATTTTAATTTTTCTATAAAGATTCTTTAAACATTTATAATTTTCATTTGACCAAAATCGAAAATGACCGAATAACCAACTGCCAGAGAATTTTGAAATTGACTAATTAGAAATTACTTTTTTTTCGGCTATTTACTACAGTTACGGTTAAATGAAAATTATGTTTTTTTTTTAAATTCTATCTGTCATTTAAAATTCGGTTAAATTAAAATTCTGTTAAATTAAAATTGAGTTAAATTAAAATCCCATCTAATTTAATTTATTGGATATTCATAAACGTGAAATTAAATCAAAATCTACTCAAGATGGAAATTATTTTTTTGCAACAAAAAGAATTTTAGTCACAAAAATTACAATAAAAAAACAAACGTTTTTGAAAGTTGACCGTTTTAATGTAAAAGTTTTTTTGTTTGTTTAATTTTCTTTTCTTTTTTTTTTTGTTAAATCTCATCTAAGCCAATCGAAAGATCAAATTTTAGCTTCTAAAATTGTTTGTTCAGCACTCACCCGCTTATGTAAAAGTTCAATGCATTCTCGGACTCTCTGAATTTGTCTTAAATCGCCTCCACCTCGATCCACTTCTCTTCTCAGTGGACTGGTCACGCTTCTTTCGCCTGAAAAATGATTTCAATTATTATTTTATCCGCGTGGCACATTTGAACACACAATTTTTATTTTTTTTTTTTATCGATAAAGCAATTCAAAAAAAGCTGTTTTCAATCTCTTTTTTTCTCCCCTTGCCCCCTTGAAACGAGAAAACTTTGCTTTCGTTAACTTAAGCGCAGCAGAGCTTTAAGTACGCTCATTAACTTTTCTGAAAGGCAAATGTACTTCCTCTCTGCGAGAAGTATATATAAGTTATTCATGAAAGGGGGAAAATTACTCGTGGCTTTTAAATCAGCTTTAATTTTAAACTGGAAAAGAATATATATATATATTTATTACTAATACTGCCGAAATAATTGATATAATAGGGTAAAGATTTTCTCAAACGGATAAGCTACAATATATTTTGTTCCAGAATCACATAAAATAGAAAAATGTTTGCAAAAAGTCACGAAACAATAAAGCGGAATTTAATGATTAAAGTGTTTGATTTATATCATTTTTTTTAAAAAAGGATTTTAAATAAATAATTATTTAATAAATATTTAAATTGTATGATTCACTAAAAACCCACGTATCACAATTACCGACATAGAAATCTGCCTTGCCGACTGATGGTAAAACAGGCTTTTGAAAAAATGACAATACAAAAAATTACCGACACAGAAATCTACCTTACCGATTGATGGTAAAGAAATTTTTTGAAAAATGAAAATATAAAAATTTACCGTCACAGAAATCTACCTTACCGAATTATGGTAAAACAGGCCTTTTGAAAAAATGACAATATAAAAAATTACCGACAGAGAAATCTGCCTTACCGACTGATAGAAAAGAAATTTTTTTTGAAATGAAGATATAAAAAATTACCGATGCAGAAATTTATCTTACCGACTGATGGTAAGAAAATTTTATCACCTTTTTCAAAACTTTTACCAACAATTGGTTATAACCATCAGTCGGTAAGGTAAATTTCTGCTTCGGTAATTTTTTATATTTTAATTTTTAAGAAAATATCTTTACCATCAGTCGGTAAGGTAGATATACGCGGCTTTCACTGTATTTAATGAATTTTGAGAAGTTTTAAGCTGATTTTTCCAGGGTGACAAAAAGACAAGACAAGACAAAAATACTTTTTAAAAACTGTCGACATTTTCCTATTTTTATAAAAATTTTAGGAAAACCACTCGCAAAATTTTTAGAAATTAATTAATTTTGAAAAATTAAATTTTTTACTAATGCTGCAGAAATAATTGAAGACATAATTTTTTTTTTTTTTGGTAAAAAAAAGAAGAATCGAACTTGTTTCATGCAATCTGTATGCAAAAGGTTAATGTTTGTTGCGGATTGAAATGACTTATTGTTGCGGAGTTTCATATACATATATACATACATAGTTTACTGTAAGCAAAATGGAATTTCGTGTTTCCCGCTCATGTTTTGTGAGTGTAATATGGACAAAATCAATAGAGAGGGCCATTCCTCGTAAGACTATACCACTACTGCCTAAAACCATTATAAGCTCAGAGTCCAATTCCCTACAAAATGAATTATTCATTACTAGTAAAGCTTTCCTTCTATTTTTGTCCGTAGAAATTGCTCAGAAAACGACATGTGATTTCATTTGTCTTCTTTTTTTTTTACTTTTACACTCAATCGGCTTTAATTTTCAATCACGGAAAAAGAAATTATTTTTTCTTCCTAATTACTAGAATTTTCAAAAAAAAAAAAAACACTACACCTTTTTCAAAATACCAGGTGGTCACTCTTTTGCAACAAATGCAAAAAGTATAACTCGAACTTGTCTCATTTTTTAGTAGTAAATACTTTTTTACCGACGGCTGATAGAACAGAATAAACTAATAAATAGTTACTAGTTCTTAGTCAAAATTGTTTTACCGACGGCTGATAAAACAGATTAGACCGATTAAATTGATAATGCTTGGTTTAAAAAAACTGTTTTACCTACTGCTGATAAAACAGTTTTGTCTAATTAAAACTATTTTACCGAGTTCCAATAACGTAGAGTTGACTAATTATTAAATACGCAATAATTCCACCGATAAAAATTATTTGACAGTTTACATACATTTAAAAGTGTTTTACCAATTGCTGAGAAAACATATTTCATGGATTACGTCGGTAAAACAGATTCAAAATAAATATTTAGTGTTTAATTGATTAAAAATTTAATTACTAATTGAATTTATTTTTTCTTTCAGGTAATAATTTCACTGACAAAACTTATTTGATGGTTTACATAAAATTAAAACTGTTTTACCGACTGCTGATAAAAGATTTGATGGATCCTATCGGTAAAACAGTTTTAAATTAATTATTTAATGTTTTATTGATTAAATTAATTAAAAATTTAATTACTAATTGAATTTATTTTTTGTTCCAAGTAAACAGTGCAGATTTTTTTTTAAATTCATAAATTTTTTTGTATGTTTACGCATTAATTCCATTGATAAAACTTATTTGTCGGTTTACATAAATTTAAAACTGTTTTACCGACTTGTGATAAAACATATTTCAGGGGTTTCATCGGTAAAACAAATTAAACAAGTTGTAAATTCAGATGTTCATTACATGAACATTTTGCTTCCTCTTTACGATCAGGAAAAAAATTTGCTTCCTCGTGGAGAAAGCAAAGTTTTATTGCTAAAATGTGAATTTCTGATTTTTTAACTTTCATTATTTCTTTAAATTTACCTCAAATGTATACTTTATATATATCGATCGATTCGTCTTGATGTAAGGAATACAATTTTATTATATATATAACCTTAAATTTTTCCATTTAAAAATTTTTTCGATTAAAAAAAATGTTTTAAAAAAAGACGATATAAATTTTTTTTTGAGGTATTTTTAAAAATCCTTTGTTCAGATTTGAGATATTAATATGATAAATGAGCCTACCAAATTTTATCTAAATCCATTAAAACCTGTTAAAGTTATCTTCTAAACAAAAAAGGGATCCACAAACACACACACACACATACACACACACATACATATGTATGGCGCAATTTTTGATTGGTCCAGCGGATGCTGAGCTACACTCACTAAAGCTGGGGAAAAATTTTCGAAAAAAAAAATTTGCCATATAATGACTCGGGAATAATGCCAAAAAATTGAGCAAAAAGTCTCGAACAAAAAATGTATGGCGCACTTTTTGATTGGTCCAGCGGATGCTGAGCTACACTGAGATAAATTTTTTAAAAAATTTTAAAAAATTAAATTTGGGAGATAATTGGTCGGGAATACCGCCAAAGTCTTAACCCGGGAGTCTCGAACAAAAAATGTATGGCGCACTTTTTGATTGGTCCAGCGGATGCTGAGCTACACTCACTAAAACTGGGGAAAAATTTTCGAAAAGAAAAATTTGCTAGATAATGACTCGGGAATTCCGCCAATAAAATAGGGAAAAAGCTTCGTACAAAAAATGTATGGCGCACTTTTTGATTGGTCCAGCGGATGCTGAGCTACACTCAGATAAATTTTTTAAAAGATTTTGAAAAATTAAATTTGGGAGATAATAAATCGGGAATACCGCCAAAGTCTTAACCCGGGAGTCTCGAACAAAAAATGTATGGCGCACTGTTTGATTGGTCCAGCGGATGCTGAGCTACACTCAGATAAATTTTTTAAAAAATTTTGAAAAATTAAATTTGCGAGATAATTAATCGGGAATACCGCCAAAGTCTTAACCCGGGAGTCTCGTATAAAAAAAGTATGGAGCACTTTTTGATTGGTCCAGCGGATGCTGAGCTACACTCAGATAAATTTTTTAAAAAATTTTGAAAAATTAAATTTGCGAGATAATTAATCGGGAATACCGCCAAAGTCTTAACCCGGGAGTCTCGAACAAAAAATGTATGGCGCACTTTTTGATTGGTCCAGTGGATGCTGAGCTATACTGAGATAAATTTTTTAAAAAATTTTGAAAAATTCAATTTTCGAGATAATTAATCGAGAATACCGCCAAAGTCTTAACCCGGGAGTCTCGTATAAAAAAAGTATGGCGCACTTTTTGATTGGTCCAGCGGATGCTGAGCTACACTCAGATAAATTTTTTAAAAAATTTTGAAAAAAAATTTGCGAGATAATTAATCGGGAATACCGCCAAAGTCTTAACCCGGGAGTCTCGTATAAAAAAAGTATGGCGCACTTTTTGATTGGTCCAGCGGATGCTGAGCTACACTCAGATAAATTTTTTAAAAAATTTTGAAAAATTAAATTTGCGAGATAATTTATCGGGAATACCGCCAAAGTCTTAACCCGGGAGTCTCGAACAAAAAATGTATGGCGCACTTATTGATTGGTCCAGCGGATGCTGAGCTACAGTAAAAAACAAATTTGGAAAAAATTACAAAAAATTAAATTTGCGAGATTATCGGTCGGGAATATCCCCAAAGTAGTTAGAAGAAAGTTCTGAACAAATAATGTATGGCACACTTTTTGATTGGTCCAGCGGATGCTGAGCTACAGTAAAAAACAAATTTGGAAAAAATTACAAAAAATTAAATTCGCGAGATAATCGTTCGGGAATACCACGAATAAAATAGGGAAAAAGTTTCGAACAAAAAATGTATGACGCACTTTTTGATTGGTCCAGCGGATGCTGAGCTACACTCAGATAAATTTTTTAAAAAATTTTGAAAAATTAAATTTGCGAGATAATTAATCGGGAATACCGCCAAAGTCTTAACCCGGGAGTCTCGAACAAAAAATGTATGGCGCACTTTTTGATTGGTCCAGTGGATGCTGAGCTACACTGAGATAAATTTTTTAAAAAATTTTGAAAAATTTAATTTGCGAAATAATTAATCGGGAATACCGCCAAAGTCTTAACCCGGGAGTCTCGAACAAAAAATGTATGGCGCACTTTTTGATTGGTCCAGCGGATGCTGAGCTACACTGAGATAAATTTTTTAAAAAATTTTAAAAAATTAAATTTGGGAGATAATTGGTCGGGAATACCGCCAAAGTCTTAACCCGGGAGTCTCGAACAAAAAATGTATGGCTCACTTTTTGATTGGTCCAGCGGATGCTGAGCTACAGTAAAAAACAAATTTGGAAAAAATTACAAAAAATTAAATTTGCGAGATTATCGGTCGGGAATATCCCCAAAGTAGTTAGAAGAAAGTTCTGAACAAATAATGTATGGCACACTTTTTGATTGGTCCAGCGGATGCTGAGCTACACTCAGATAAATTTTTTAAAAAATTTTGAAAAATTAAATTTGCGAGATAATTAATCGGGAATACCGCCAAAGTCTTAATCCGGGAGTCTCGAACAAAAAATGTATGGCGCACTTTTTGATTGGTCCAGTGGATGCTGAGCTACACTGAGATAAATTTTTTAAAAAATTTTGAAAAATTTAATTTGCGAAATAATTAATCGGGAATACCGCCAAAGTCTTAACCCGGGAGTCTCGAACAAAAAATGTATGGCGCACTTTTTGATTGGTCCAGCGGATGCTGAGCTACACTAAGATAAATTTTTTAAAAAATTTTAAAAAATTAAATTTGGGAGATAATTGGTCGGGAATACCGCCAAAGTCTTAACCCGGGAGTCTCGAACAAAAAATGTATGGCGCACTTTTTGATTGGTCCAGCGGATGCTGAGATACACTCAGATAAATTTTTAAAAAAATTTTAAAAAATTAAATTTGGGAGATAATTGGTCGGGAATACCGCCAAAGTCTTAACCCGGGAGTCTCGAACAAAAAATGTATGGCGCACTTTTTGATTGGTCCAGCGGATGCTGAGCTACACTAAGATAAATTTTTTAAAAAATTTTGAAAAATTAAATTTGCGAGATAATTAATCGGGAATACTGCCAAAGTCTTAACCCGGGAGTCTCGAACAAAAAATGTATGGCGCACTTTTTGATTGGTCCAGCGGATGCTGAGCTACACTCACTAAAACTAAGGAAAAATTTTCGAAAAAAAAAATTTGCCACATATTGACTCGGGAATAATGCCAAAAAATTGAGCAAAAAGTCTCGAACAAAAAATGTATGGCACACTTTTTGATTGGTCCAGCGGATGCTGAGCTACACTCACTAAAACTGGGGAAAAATTTTCGAAAAGAAAAATTTGCCAGATAATGACTCGGGAATACCGCCAATAAAATAGGGAAAAAGCTTCGAACAAAAAATGTATGGCGCACTTTTTGATTGGTCCAGCGGATGCTGAGCTACACTCAGATAAATTTTTTAAAAAATTTTGAAAAATTGAATTTGCGAGATAATTAATCGGGAATACCGCCAAAGTCTTAACCCGGGAGTCTCGAACAAAAAATGTATGGCGCACTTTTTGATTGGTCCAGTGGATGCTGAGCTACAGTAAAAAACAAATTTGGAAAAAATTACAAAAAATTGAATTTGCGAGATAATTAATCGGGAATACCGCCAAAGTCTTAACCCGGGAGTCTCGAACAAAAAATGTATGGCGCACTTTTTGATTGGTCCAGCGGATGCTGAGATACACTCAGATAAATTTTTAAAAAAATTTTAAAAAATTAAATTTGGGAGATAATTGGTCGGGAATACCGCCAAAGTCTTAACCCGGGAGTCTCGAACAAAAAATGTATGGCGCACTTTTTGATTGGTCCAGCGGATGCTGAGCTACACTAAGATAAATTTTTTAAAAAATTTTGAAAAATTAAATTTGCGAGATAATTAATCGGGAATACTGCCAAAGTCTTAACCCGGGAGTCTCGAACAAAAAATGTATGGCGCACTTTTTGATTGGTCCAGCGGATGCTGAGCTACACTCACTAAAACTAAGGAAAAATTTTCGAAAAAAAAAATTTGCCACATATTGACTCGGGAATAATGCCAAAAAATTGAGCAAAAAGTCTCGAACAAAAAATGTATGGCACACTTTTTGATTGGTCCAGCGGATGCTGAGCTACACTCACTAAAACTGGGGAAAAATTTTCGAAAAGAAAAATTTGCCAGATAATGACTCGGGAATACCGCCAATAAAATAGGGAAAAAGCTTCGAACAAAAAATGTATGGCGCACTTTTTGATTGGTCCAGCGGATGCTGAGCTACACTCAGATAAATTTTTTAAAAAATTTTGAAAAATTGAATTTGCGAGATAATTAATCGGGAATACCGCCAAAGTCTTAACCCGGGAGTCTCGAACAAAAAATGTATGGCGCACTTTTTGATTGGTCCAGTGGATGCTGAGCTACAGTAAAAAACAAATTTGGAAAAAATTACGAAAAATTAAATCTGAGAGATTTCCCTTTCGGAATATCACCAAAGTCTTTAGAAAAAAGTATGGAACAAAAAATATATAGCGCACTTTTTGATTGGTCCAGCGGATGCTGAGCTATACTCAAATCAATTTCGGAAAAAATTTTGAAAAATTAAATTTTTGAGATAATCGTTCCGGAATGCCATAACTGTCTTTAGCAAAAAGTAGCGAACAAAAAATGTTTGGGGCACTTTTTGATTGGTCCAGCGGATGCTGAGCTACAGTAAAAAACAAATTTGGAAAAAATTACAAAAAATTAAATTTGCGAGATTATCGGTCGGGAATATCCCCAAAGTAGTTAGAAGAAAGTTCTGAACACATAATGTATGGCACACTTTTTGATTGGTCCAGCGGATGCTGAGCTACAGTAAAAAACAAATTTGGAAAAAATTACAAAAAATTAAATTCGCGAGATAATCGTTCGGGAATACCACGAATAAAATAGGGAAAAAGTTTCGAACAAAAAATGTATGGCGTACTTTTTGATTGGTCCAGCGGATGCTGAGCTACAGTAGAAAACAAATTTGAAAAAAATTACGAAAAATTAAATTTGAGAGATATCCCTTTCGGAATATCACCAAAGTCTTTAGAAAAAAGTATGGAACAAAAAATATATAGCGCACTTTTTGATTGGTCCAGCGGATGCTGAGCTATACTCAAATCAATTTCGGAAAAAATTTTGAAAAATTAAAATTTTGAGATAATCGCTCCGGAATGCCATAACTGTCTTTAGCAAAAAGTAGCGAACAAAAAATGTATGGGGCACTTTTTGATTGGTCCAGCGGATGCTGAGCTACACTCAGATAAATTTTTTAAAAAATTTTGAAAATTTAAATTTGCGAGATAATTAATCGGAAATACCGCCAAAGTCTTAACCCGGGAGTCTCGAACAAAAAATGTATAGCGCACTTTTTGATTGGTCTAGTTGATGATGAGCTACACTCAAAAATATTTTGGAAAAATTTTCAAAAAATTAAATTCGCGAGATAATCGTTCGGGAATACCGCCAAAAAAAATTTTTGGAAAAAAGACGATAAAAATTTTTTTTTGAGGTTTTTTTAAAAATCCTTTGGTCAGATTTGAGATATTAATATGATAAATGAGCCTACGAAATTTTATCTAAATCCATTAAAACCTGTTAAAGTTATCTTCTAAACAAAAAAGGGATCCACACACACACACATACATACATCCGGACAATTGATCAGGATCTCATATAACAGGTTTCTATAAAGAAAAAAATTTGTTTCCGCCACTTTGAAAATTTTTATAAACGAAAGGACTACAAAGCTTCCTCCACGAGGAAGCAAAAAATAATTATTTAATATTTAATTAATTAAATTAATTACAAATTTAATTACTAATTGAATTTATGTAATGTTTCAGATAAACAGTGCGGATTTTTTTTAAATTCATTAAATTTTTTGCAATTTTACATTATACGGGAGTGTTCGAACTTAGTGAAAGTGACGGTCGTTTAATATATATAATATTTACTTTTTTCTTATGCTCGCTGTGCATGTCGTGTCGGATTTAAAAATTATTAGCTTCGGGAGTGTTAATTCT
Organism: Leptopilina boulardi; assembly: GCF_019393585.1. Classification (NCBI taxonomy): domain Eukaryota; kingdom Metazoa; phylum Arthropoda; class Insecta; order Hymenoptera; family Figitidae; genus Leptopilina; species Leptopilina boulardi. The sequence goes on along the minus strand of NW_026137825.1, from coordinate 4,366,587 downwards.
ACAATTTTTACAAAATTCCGAATAAAATTTTCTTAGGATGTTTAAAATTCATTTTCGTTGTTTGTCTTTCGTTACATACAAGACAACTCGTAACGCGCGCGTCCGAATTACAATTTAAAATCGCGTTCGTCTTTTTTCGCGAATATTCAAAGTTTATTTTAAATTGGGGAAGAGGGGGGGGTGGGAGGGCTAAGTCGAAATCATTATGCCAGGGACTTTCGAAAACGTCTTATTGAACGTTGAATCATTTTTCATAAATAAAAAAAAAATTATGAAAAATATTCATCTCATCTGTAAAGTTTTACTTGACAATATTTAGCCCTGATTGTCACATGCAATGATCATATAATTTGTCACCTACTAATCACTGGATTGATTTGAGAAATATAATGAATCACGCATTTGACAACACGGTTTCATATTTCCTTGTGGATCTTTGCACTGATGGCTATTTAGCCATCGACCCGCTAGTGGGATAAGACGAGGGTTACGCATACCTAACTGCACATTCTTTTCGAATTTTATTTTTTTAGTCTACGTATAAGTACACTTACACTCACACGGTAATTTTAATAAAAAAAATTCAAAAGTAATGTGGAAAAATAATCAAATAACGATGTTGAAAATATAAAAAAAATACCAACACAAAAATCTACCTTACCGACTGATGGTAAATAGTTTTTAGAAAAATGAAAATGTAAAAAATTACCGATATACAAATCTACCTTGCCGACTGATAAAAAAGAACTTTTCTTTCAAATGAAAATATAAAAAATTACTTGCATAGAAATCTACCTTACCGACCGATGGTAATTACCATCTGCCGGTAAAGAAGATTTACGTGTCGGTAATTTTTTATATTTGAATTTCCAAAAAAAAAATTCTTTACCATCAGTCGGTAAGATAGATTTCTGCGTCGGTAAACTATATATCTACATTTTTCAAAAAAAAATTCTTTTCCATCAGTCGGTAAGATAGATTTCTAGATCGGTAACTTTTTGTTTTCATTTTTAAAAATTTTTTACCATCCTATTAATTTTTTAACCATCTACAATTTGGGTTTATATAAATAATTATTGTCTGTTTTAATAAAGTAAATTAAAATTATTCTCTGCCTACAATGAAATTTTATCGTTATATTGAAATCTAATAAAAAAGGATTTTTATTTTAAATTGTATAAAATAATTTTTTTATAATGCTTATTTTTTTGGTGAGTGTTAAAAAAGTGTGCTTATTCTGACCAATAAAATAAATTTCAAAAAGTTTGCGGCATGTTTTGTTTTGCTATTTACAAACTCCCTGGCTGCCTCTTTAATGGTAAATCTGAAGATAAGCTATATATTTGCTGGTATTAAGATTTATCCTTAAAGTTGCTTTAGGGCCTCAAGAAAGAAAAGGATCTGGATCTGGACCACGGAGCTGTAAAGGACCTATCATCAATATCGGTGAGTTCTTTTTATTTTTAATAATTAATAATTTTTCTATACTGCAAAAACTGTTTTAAAAATTCCAAAAAAACGCCATTTTGGAAAAAAATTAATTTTCTATAAGACAAAAATTAGTAATAATAATAAATTTTTTTGGGGGATGAGTACAATCTTTGGAGTATATATTGGCCCAAGTTTGAATAATTAACCCTCAACCTCAGCTGAGATTCAATTTATGGTCTTCGAAGACTTTACAAGTTTAGATTTAGTTCCAGGCAGGTGGTTATTCAAACGTTTCGGGACTTGATGTTTGAACTCGAGATATTAACGCCTTCCTCGGCATGCTCTCGAATTAATTTTCGAGTTCGACTAAACGCCGAAGGCAATCTCTAAATTTCAAACTTTGAAGCATATATCCTCGCAGCTCTTAGAAAATGAAAGCTATAGAGATAATCAAAATGCAGATGCCAACTTGTCAAGGACATTGTCCTTTCGTTTGTAATTTGACGTATGTGTTTATATATATATATATATGTATATGAATATCCTTGATCCTATATATATATATATTTATGTCAAAGTTTGCTCTCAAAACTGCTTTATTAATTATATTTCGAAAATTCCATTAATTAATCTCCTCTCTATATATAAATTCTTTTTAAAAATAGTTTTGACCTATTTTTTTGCAGCACTTGGTAATGTAATTTTTATTTTTATCTTTTGGGAAATTCGTTCCTATAGAGAAATTCAAATATGTTATACTTCACATTGAAAGGGACTTTAACTACAAAGAAATTTTTAGGTTATGTTTGTGCTTTTCTTAGACTGTTACCAAAAAAAATTGATTATAATTCTTAATACAAACGTTTCAGTTTTCATTAGATCCAAAATATTCAATAAAAATTAATTTTACATATAATTAAAAATAAACATTCAATCATTAAACATAACCAAAAAGGACCCCGCACTTTTTACATTTTGAAAATGGCTTTCAGCCAAATCTTTTGAAACTCTGTAGTTTTGTAGTTTAAGGCCTCCTGAACAAAAAATCCTTATGTTAAAATTCAATCCTATGAGTAGTTTTTTAGCTACAGCACTTTAAAGTTAAAAAAATAATAACGTAAAAATAATGCATTTATGAATGTTTTCTTTTTCACTAATGAATCAAAATCTGTTAATCGGGGGTTTTCGGGGTCGCTGAGTACGAATCTGTGCTCAGAATTTCGGAATTCAAAATGGCGGACGCCCTTCCCTATTGTGTTAGATTAGGTTTGACAATTTTTTATTCGTTTATTACTTCAATTCTTTCTTCCTGTCGTACTCAGCGACCCCAAAAACCCCCGAGTAATGATTTTGAAGTGAATTCAAGTGATTTTTCGAAAGCGCGTCCGACATATTGGATCCGCCATTTTGAATTCCGAAATTCTGAGCACAGATTCGTACTCAGCGACCCCGAAAACCCCCAATTAACAGATTTTGATTCATTTGTGAAAAAGAAAACATTCATATAAATACATTATTTTTATACGTTATTGTTTTTTAACTTTAAAGTGCTGTAGCTAAAAAACTACTCATAGGATTGAATTTTAACATAAGGATTTTTTGTTCAGGAGGCCTTAAACTACAAAACTACAGAGTTTCATAAGATTTGGCTAAAAGCCATTTTCAATGTAAAAAGTGCGGGGTCCTTTATTTGCAGCAAAGATCCCTTTCAATGTGGAGCATTACATAAATTTCAAAATGTAGGAACTCTAATTTTAAAAATTAAATTATATTAATTTAGTAACTAAATCAATTTATATTGAATGAAATTAAAAAAAAAAAAATAATAAATTATAAAAGTACTTACTTGGACTGTGTAATTGTCTTTCACTGTCACTGGGACTCGAAACTCGATGATCGATTGGCGAAATCACTCTTAAATGTGATGCTGGACTCATTAGCCTTTGAGATGATTGTCCACTTGGTGAGGAAATTCTCGATTCTCTGAAATTCGATAAAATTATTTTTTTTTTTTATTCACAATTCTGAAATTAAAGCCTTTAACGAAAATGTCTTGTGAAGAAAAGGACCAAAGTAGGGCTAGATCTAAGAAGCAAAAAAAAAAATATAGGTTATGTTTTGCTTTTATAAACATAACCTATTATTTTTTTTTTCCTGAAAATAAACGGATCAACTCTCAATTATTGATGTTTATGTATCTTTATTATATAAAAAAAATTGATTTTGGTTTTATAGAAAATTATCATGAACATAACCTATAATTTTTTGATGAAAATAAATGCAAAGAGGATCAATTCTAAATGATTGAGATTTAAATATTTTTAATACAAAAAATAAAAATAAATTATTAAATAATTCAATTAATAAATTATTTTAAAAAACGAATTTTTGTTTCAAGGATAATAATTGAAAAGCAACTTTAAGTTTAAAACTATTATAAACATAACCTATAATTTTTTTTTTTTTTGCTACTTAGGTTACTTTTCTTCAATTCTACATTTATAAAATGCATAAATCTTTATGTATTAACTAGGTAAATCTCGAGTAAAAGAAAGAATAAAATACCTCGAAGCAATTTTTAGCCAAAAAAAAAAAAAAAAAAAATCGATTCGCAGTAAATATATATATATATAGACGAAATTAAGAACCAATGGTTATGATTTTAGCCTTGCGGCTTTACAAAACCACAAGAAATATTACGAGGGACAAAATAATATTGACAGTGGGCAAATAAAGTAAATGAAAGTTAAACAATGGAATAAGAAATATAATTTAAAAGAAGTGGCGAATAACGACTGCAATTAGTGTTGAAATTATCCGCAATTTCTTTTTTAAAGCCCATATATAAGAAAAGGCCGGTCCAAGAAAAATAATAAAGATATTAAAAAATTCTTCTAGAATTGTTATTTTATTAAAATAACATAATTTTTTTAAAATAGAATTTTATTTAATTTTATGTTATTTTATAATTTTTTTTTCAAATATTTCTAATTTTTCAGTATTATTTTTAATTTCTCAATTGATAATTTTTGAAAATAATTTAATCTCTAAAAAAGCAGAGAACGTATACATGAACATTTGTAATTTCCAACGATTTGAGTATATATGTATAGTCTCTGTGCTTTTGAATATAAGAGGATTTCCAGGCTAATGGTGGCAAAAAACCAATGAACGAGAGTCATTATTTCGAATCAAAGTAAGAATTTAGCGGTGCGTTTCTTCTTTTTATATAAAGTTGAAAAAAATCCGCACAAAGAATTTTTATCCGTGATGATGTGTATATATACATATTATATATATATAGTGGGGCATTCCATGTTAGATTTTCATTACAAATTTTTTTTTTTTTTTATTTGATTAGGATATATTTTTTCGAAATCTTTATGAAAAATAAAAAAATACGTATTTTTATTATTATTTTTATTTTCAACGTTTAGAACTTCAGGAATAAAAATTAAAAAAAAACCCGTTACTTCCATAATTATTATCAAATAAAAAAATTAAAAATACGTATTTTTTTTTTCATAAAAATTTCGAAAAAAAAATTTAAAAAAACCATTTCCATGTAAATCTCAGATGAAATGCCCCATATAGTATATTGATTTTAGCAGTAAGTGAATATTTCTGAAATGCTAAGTCGACACTGCAATTTTCCCACCAAAGCGTACATTTTCCTACCATTTTACCTTCTCCATATAAACAATAAGTAGATAAAACCTTTCATGTCAGCAAAATTTGTCGCGTGGAAAATAGCAAAAATATAGAAATAAAAGGAAATTCGAATTAAAATTATTAAAAATAATTGCAAAAAAGATATTTTTTTTTTCGGATTTAGAAAATTTGATCTTTCTTCCAAAACATTTGTGTGTATTTTTTTTTTATTTTTATTTTGGGTATTAATTAAATCAAATTACTTATTTGATTCAAATAATCGATTACTTGACTATTATCAAATAAAATATTTATTTGCATCAAAACATTTATATTTGAATCTAATAAACTGTATTTAAATCAATAATTTCTGTATTTGAAACAAATACCATTTAATAGACCAAAATAATTAATTGATGAAATTATTTAATAAAATAAATATTTATTTGATAATAGTCAAGTAACGGATTATATTTGAATTAATTAAATTTTTTTCGACACAGGAAAGTATTTTTAACTTTACCAACTCGCAAAATTGCAATTTGTAATCTCTAATTTTATTATTCTCACAGAAGAAGAATTATTTTTATATCCGGATGGTTTATTATTAAAAATTTTATTTAATCACTCAAAAAGTAAAGTAATCTTTTAAATATTATCTCACGATGATGATAATTTTATCTCTTTTTATTATAAGAATCATATGCATGTATATATGTTATTCAACAATAATGAAACTGTAATGACAGTTTTTCATTAACTAGAGAGATGATATTTTTAAAATTTAATTTAATTTTCATGTAAGAATGAATTTTGAAAATAAGTTAATTTTATTTCTGTCAAATTGAATCAGAGTTTTTTTTTTGTCCGCATAAATTAGAGCAATTTTTCATGAAGAATGAACTTAATTGACAAACTATTAATAGTACATGATTACTTATGAATTAATAATATATTATATCAAAAATTCTCATTGAATAAAAAAAAATAGAAACTTTTAATTCAACGAAATCTTTCATCTACTGAAAAATTACCAAAAAAAAAGTTAATTCAAAATAGAAGAGAGATTACCCTTTTTTTGTAATTATCTCTATTTTAAAAATTTGTTAAAAATAAAGAAGAAAAAAAAAAAAAATTCAACTTACAACGTTGAATTGAGTCGTACGTCACCGCTACTGGCGGCTTTTAAAATCTGCGAGTTAATTAGACTTCCATGCTCTGATTGTTTCGTCGATTGTAGTGTCGATTGATGAACCGGAAGTGGTTGCTGACGATGGCTGCTACCACTGTTTCGCAGAAGCGGAAGTGTTGACACGTGGGTTGGCGGTGACTGAGTTAGACTTTTCTGTGGTAATTGAGATGTGCTTACAGCTCTCGATGGAAGTGGATCGCGGCCAATAACTGATCCTGATTGGGATGCTGCAACAAAAATTAAAACACCCAATTAGAAAAAAGTAAAAAAAAATTATATTCGCACCGTTAAAATTCAGAACAATGAAAATTATATCAAACTAATAACAATAATTAATTGTTTATTAATTAATAATAATAATAATAATAATAATAATAATTATTATTATTATTATTATTAATGCAAAAAAAGGTTTTAACAAAAGACAAATATTTTATCTGCAATTTTTTAACATAGTAAAAAATTGCAAATTTTAATTTCTTTTTTTAAGTTATTAAATTTTGAGTGAGAGAGAGAGAGAGAAAAAAAAAGAGATAAATTTAATAAAAGTAGAAGAGAATTTTTTTTTCGTTAACCAGGAGAAAATTTCTGATTAAATCTGGCTTCTAAAAGTCGTCTCTACTTCTTTTGCTGTAGATCTAGAGGCAAAGACATGAGTGCACGGCATCGAGAGATTCGCCTCCGACGACGAATGGGTGAGTTGACTCCTTTGAGAAAAAGGAGTCTAATTACGTGACTTACAAACCGGCAACTGCGACTTTTGTAATTATCCTTCAGTGGCAAAGTAAAATTTTTACTGCCCACCTTACTCTCTTATTAGCCCCTTATTAAACTATAATTTCACTCTTTCGACTAATTCATTATATATATATATATATATATATATATATAAATGAAATTTTATTTTATATATTTTTTTTAAATTTCATTTTATAAAAAAGGTAAAATTTTTTTTTCCATTTTACTGCTCTCTAAATTTAAATTAGCAAAAATTTCTACTAATTTTTAGTTATTTTTCTCTAAAATTTTGGTAAAAAAATATTACTAAGTCAACTAGTAATATTTTAATAAAAATTAGTGGACAGTTTTACTAATTTTTAGTCAATTTTTTTTTTGTTAATAATTTTTCTTTAAAGACGCTTCTATCTCTTTAAAAATTTTACCTTTACAAAAATTGTCTTAAAAAAATTTTAATCCAAAAAAATTTCGCGTTCTTAAATCAAAGGCGATAATTACGGTCTTTAAATGCTGTGCGGACTTTTTTTCCAACCATAAGGGTATAAGCGTGCACGGAATTTGAAGATATAAAATCTGCAGCAGTTGAATTGTTATACGTGGGGAATTTCTCTTTCGGTGCTTGTATGTATATATATATATATATATATATATATATATATATATATATATATATATATATATATATATGTGTGTGTGTATTTGTTTGTACATTCGGAAACCGGAAACGCCGTCATTATTGCTGTCAGAGACAGATTTTGAACGATGCTAGAAACCTGAAATCTCGTGATCCGGTAAATGCGACAATGAGCAATTAGTGGACTTGGTTGTTACGATTGGTCGGAATTCAATATCACGTTCGCTCGACCGTTCAACATCAAACTCCAAACTCAATTTTAGAGTATTTGTTGACATAGTTCACGCGTTGGATAATGCGAATGAAAATTTCATTTTCAAAATTATTAAAAAAGAAACTAATATCTAATTAATTCAAAATTTTATATATATATATATATATCGATAATTAGCAAAAAATTATAGGTTATGTTTATGATAGTTTTTACCTATAAACTGCTAGGTGAGAAAAAAATTACGCGTTTAACGCTTTTCACGGTCTGTCAGACCTTTATTTTTATTATTTTTTTATTTTAAATTATGTAATAACAACTTTTGTGTATGAATATTATTATTAATACAAATAATAATAATAAAATAATAGTAATGATACAATAAACATATGTCAACCATAACCAAAAAATAATGTAAATAGAATGTGCGAGGAGAAAAAAATCAATCGTTCGAAATATATATTTATATGTATAGAATATGCTACATGAAGGGAGCAAAAAAAAAAAAAATGGTAAAAGGGTGTAAAACGTTTTGCTCCTTTACAGGCGCCTATGAAATGAGAGAAACTCAACATTGCCACTCCCCCCTTCACCTCTTGTCCCAAGTTTCAGTTTCGGAGGGGGTTGACGACTGTGTGCTTTCATGAAATACATGGGAATCTCTCGTGAAGCTCATGCATTTCAAATGAAAGCTGCTACACTACTGCCACGTGTGTCACTGCGCACATGGCACTGCACACAAAATTCATACTGCACTATACCTCAGCAACGTTAATATTCATTCTAGAAATGTAAGCTCAAAGCTTTTCTCGTTCGTTATCTCTTTCTATCATCGCTCTCTCTCTCTCATTCTCTCTTCATCTTACTTAAGAAAAAAATTTTTTTTCCAATTATTTGAAAATCGAAATTTAATTTTTTTAATTAATATTATTATTATAATATTTTGATTATATTATTATATACTGTTCTATTAATATTTTATTTATAAACTTTTCTCTTTCATTTCGAGTGTTTGAAAAAAAATTAATCTGATGGGATTCGAACTCATGTCGTTGTTCTGACAATGGGGTGCTCTTTACCACTGAGCTACTTTTTGTTTTGGAGAAATAGTTTTCTTTTCGAAGTTTTCGCTTTGAATATTATTTGAAATAGAAAATTTTTCAATAAATAAGTATATGTAAGTAATAAGTATAATTAAGTATTAAGTTAGTAAGTTAGTGAGTTAGTAAGTAAGTAAGTACTTATATAAGTAAAATACTTTAAATTATCTTTCAATTTTTATGAAAATATACATTTGACAATATTCAAAAAAAAAAAAAAAAAAAAAAATTCAATTTGCATGACATTCTTGGCTGACAAGCAATTTCTCGTAAACTTGAGTGGATTCCCGCACACTCCGAATCTACTACCCCCCTGCGCTTCTCTCGTATATATATTGCATATACGTCAACGGTAAGCGCCATTTGTCTTTCGTTCTGAATTCCGGCACTTTACCGGAGCGTTATGCATTCCCGCACGGTGGGGAATCCCATAAGTGTCCACAGTCGGCAATATAAGAAAAAATAAAAAGAAATAGATAAGCACGTGAAACGAAACCAAAAAAAACTTTTCTGAGATTGAATTTCAGAAAAGTTATTTCGTTGACAAAAGTTTAATATTTGCTTATCACAATAATGAATCCTCGATCATAAACTGAAAAAAAAATTATTTATAGTTTAAATAATCACTTACTTGGCTATTATCAAATAAATATTAATTTTGACTAATAATAATAATAATAATAATATTTTCCACTACTTTAAATTTTATAAAATTTGATATTTATTTCCTTCCGTATATCAATAGGGGGCCGTTCATATACCACGTGGATAATTTTTTACTGATTATTGACCCCCTCCCTTTCACCCTTAAAGGATCCACGTGGTATATAAACAGCCCCATAATTACTGTATTTAAAATAAATACCGCAAATAATAATTATTTTCTACAAATAAATATTTACTTGATAAATAGTAAAGTAACCGATTATTTGGAGTCAAATAAATTTTTTTTATAGAAAGTTGAAATTGAAATAGAAAAATATATATATGATTTTAGGAAATAAAAATGTCAATGATTTTTCAATGATACCCCCCCCCCTTCTTCTTATTCTCTCCCCATCCATACATAAAATTCTATTACCTATGGGACAAAATTTCTTTTCTCATCCTCTACACAATTTTCTGATCTGAAAATGTCTCTCTACACTTTTCAAGCTGGAAATGCATATTTCATATAAAAATACATTGAAAGCCTTGTGCAAATTTCGAAGCGCGCGATGGGTTCGTGAATTTTCTCTTGGAAAACCCAATGCAAAAGAGAGAAAGAGAGAGAGAGAGAGAGAGAGAAGTTTTGTGCCGCAGTTTTGTAACGTCCCGATTTTTCACCGAGGGAAAAAGCTTCTCGTTTCTCTTGAAATTGTACGATTTCATTTCCTGCGTTTCGAGCAAAATTCTTGTACGAAAAAATTTATAACTTCACTGTGTGTATAGTAACCCTCTCCCTCTCTTTCTCTCTCTTTGTCTTTTTCTTTTTTCTCTTAGAAAAATAGCACACGAACTATGTCGAGTTACTGTGCGGGGTAATTTAATGTTTCCCGGTGATAAAACGGAAGCGAGGCACGAGAAAAACGAACGGATATGAGCGTCAGGAAATCGAATGAAAACAGACGTTGTAGAGTGAATGGTCATTCGATGCTTTTAATGGATTAGTATTGGCGCATAACCTCTATATAGCGAGAGAGGACTAAATGCTTCTTTTTTTTCTCTTATAATATATGTACACAGGCAGAATAAAAAAAAAACGGAATTATTTATTTTTCCGGGAAAGCATTCCAATTTTTTTTCCAATTTTTGAATAAAAACGATTTCGTTTTGCAGTATACATATTATAATATATAAACTGTGTTGGAGTAATAAACCAAAAAAAAAAAAAAAAAAAAATTCTAAAGAATAACATTTTTAAAACCATTTTAATTTTTCCTTTTAGTACTAATAATTGTACACTCAGAGAAAAAGTTAATTTGACTTAACCAAATATTTAAAATAACCCATTTTGTTTGTCACAATTAAAAAGTTTAGTTAATTGAATTAAAAATTTGGTTCATTCAAATAAAATTATTCAATTGATTTAATTGAATTAACCAAACGTTTGTTTAACTGTATAGCAATATGTATTTATTTGGTTGTTTAAAACAAATTTTTCTCTAAATGTAATAAAAAAATATAATAATAAAAATAGTAAAAAAAATAATAATAATAATAAATTATTAATATAATATTAGTTATATTTTTAATAGTAATAAATGGAAATAATACACAATCACTGATTTTCTATGTCTGACTATTTCGCATATTTCCACTTGCTGCGTGCGCTTTTACATATATAATTTCAGTAGATAAAGCATTTCAGCCAGACACATGCTAAATTTATTGTTCGATTATAGTTGGGAATTTTCACGTATTTTTTTCACGTATTTTTTTTTTTTTTTTGCAAATACATCTTATATTGGTGGTCTTTTAAAAACAGTATTATCGCGTTTAAAAATTGATACAAATATCTATCTCTCCATAAAAAAAATGATAAATAACCGTTTATTCAATTTAAAAAAACAAAATTTAAATCTACAAATAAAAAATGTCTTTTTTGGAGCGAAAAAAACGAAATTTTTTTAAGCCGAAATAAACTGTCTGGTGGAACGTTTTTTTTTATCACTGCAACATTTTTATATTCTTTTGTGCGTTTTATTTTGGAAAAAAAACAATTTCAATTTGAATCCTAATAGAAAAGAAATAAAAGAATTAAAAAAAAACAGAACAATTAAAAAAATACGGACTATTTGAAAAATACATTCGCTATAAAAAAATTTTTTGTCGAAACTAAATTATTTGGTTGTCGTAGCCGAATTTGGGTTAGGACAACAAATGACCAGTTAGTTTTTCTGATCAATCTATTTTGTTGTGTTAACCAAATTATTTTGTTGTATCAAAATTTTGGTTGAAATTTAAAAATGTTCAAGAAAAAAATTTTGTTCGTCTGTCAAAATTTTTGGTTGAAACAACTACAACTTTGTTTCAGGCAACCACAATGTGGTTACGACAACCAAAATTTGATTACGACAACCAAAAGTTGGTTATGACAACTAAAATTTGGTTACGACAACCAAAATTAATGTCTAACCAAACGATTTTCTTGCAAACACAAAATTTTTTTTAGTGTGAGATGAATTGAAAAATTTTGTTTGGAAATAAAATTTTAAAATGCATATGCTATATTACGTTGAGTATGTAAGTTAATCGAAATAAATATAATTCATAGGGAATATTGAAAAAAAATGTGAAAATTAAAAATAAGCTTCAATATAAATTTTTATGAACATTATATACCGGAGAATGTGACAATAAATTGCATTATAAATTTGAATAATCGTTTATTACCTTTCTTCGATTTCGCGAACGAATGCAATAAAATTTATTGCAACACGACATGTTATATTATATTATATGCTTACTGAATCAACATTTATGATCCGAGATTAAACATTCCATTTCATCTAATAGTTTAATCAATCAATTTGACGCTTCACAAATGTGCTCTTGGCGAAACAATAAAAATTTATATATTGTTATAGAACGTCAAAAGTATAAAGCAGAGGCAAAAAGATTTTTTAAATTAAAAACTTTCTTTCTGTCAATATAGTAATAGAAAAAATAATTAAAATACAGTCAAAGGAAATAAATTTATGTATAATAAATTTTTATTTATATTTTGTATGTGTGAAATACATAGTAAAATTCAATTTTTCTTGATAGAAATAATAATGACAAAATGTAAATAGATCAAGATTATTCTTATAAAAGACCCGGGCTCGTTGGCAAACAATCTCAATTTATCATCAAGAGGGTCGTTATCATTCTCAAAGCGTTCGATAGCGAATATTGTTCACAAAAAGAATATGCTTCATAAATATAAATGTATATAAAAGTCTCATTAATTATTTTAGTAACAATATGAATTGAGAAAATAAAAATTTTAATATTTATATACTTGAAGATCAAATAATTTTCAAATGAAGAGGAAATTCGTTTTCTTTCAAAAAGGTCAAGTATCTTTTTTTATAAAGTGAAATAATCCCCCTTTTTGAAAAAATAAAAAGAAAACTATTAAAAAAGAATTTGTTTACCTTTTTTTTTTGAAGAAGTTTTCCTCTTCTTTAAGAAAAGAAGAAAATTATTTGAAAAATTTTCTTGAATTTAAAAAACGATGTAAGAATGATAAAGTGAAAAATATTAAGCGAAAAAAAAGAGAAAGAAACGAGAAAGATCATGCGGTTATATTATAAAAAGAAGATGAAGAACAAGAAAAATTATTCATCTATTCGAAACGTAATCATCAATATTGTTCACATAGAGTGAAAGAAAACAACTATCTGCAGTGAACGAAAAATTATTCATGGCGAGTGGCAATGTGGTTGAATAATAACACACACCATCCAATTCTGTTCGTTTGGTGTGAGAGAACGATCGTTGAAAATTTTTTGGTTCACGGTATTCTTTTCACGTATCGCCAACTCAACAATACTATGAGAAGGTATAACGTCAACGAGTAAGAGGCGAAATATAACAACATTTTTCAAAATTATGATACTATATATATATATATATATATATATATATATATATATATTATTTATTTGTATAAAGAGTATTGAATATCTATTAAAATAGTTTTCCACAAAATATTCAATATAAAAATCAAACTCTAAATTTTATTTAGTAAGAATTTGTTCACTAATTTTAATTAGTAAAAATTTCTACTAATTTCTCACAAAAAATTAAGTCAATTACTACAAATAATAGTAGTAAAATTTTAGTAAAACTTTAGTAAAAATTAGTTAATAATTTCTACTAAATTAGTGAATGAATTTTCATAAATTTAAATTCAGTAAAAAATAAATAAAAAATTTCTTTGTCAAAATGCCGATTCTCTGTATAAATTGATAAGAATTCGAAGCACGTGCCATTGAGGCTGATTTTGTCGTCAGTATATATAACGGTACCGATAGTACATATACACAGTGCAGTTGACTTGTCGATCCCGTTGCCACTCGCCACCTTGTAATACGTCTAGTAGTTACATACCATTGTCTGCTTGCAATTCGCATAAATTATACGCAAGAGTGCAGTATATGCGAGGTACTAATTAATTCTCAAAATTTATATATAAATTGAGATGCGCGTTCAGATTATAAATTATACCCAAATGACTAAAACAAATTTTGCTTTTACTAGTGTGTATCAAACACACTCGCTGTTTAATTTCTAGAAAAAAAACCAATTCAAATTTTCCACTTTTCAAAACATTTGTACGCGTGCTAAATCCGAATCTGATCTCAAAAATGACCTAGCACGTCTTTTTTCAAGATATTCTAAACTAAAAGTGCAAAAAGGACGTTCTTTAATCATATTTGAGGTTAGGTAACATCAAAATCAACAGTTAATTTTTTTTCTAAAAGGTGATTATGATGTTACCTAACCTCAAATATGGTCAAAAAACGTCTTTTTGCACTTTTAGGTTAGAATATCTCGATAACATGACGTGCTAGGTCATTTTTATAAGGACAGATGCGGATTTAGCACCTCAAAATATTTCGGAAAAGTAAAATCTGATTTTTGATTCTGAAGTAGGACAAAATTTTTTCGGCCTACGATATGATTTAATAAAGATGCATGCATGCAATAAAATCAATTTAAAAAAATAATTGGTAGCATTGAGAAATAATTTATTCTCTTTGTATACATACGAATTGTTATTGCTTTCTCATGGAGGAAGTATTTGACTTATAATTAATCGAAGGAACTTGAAATTAAAATTTTACCATTGAAATGAGAAGTATATATGTGATTCAATCAATTACGAAACAAATTGTGATTGAAAAAGAATCTCATTGTGTTTTTTTTCTTCACTGTATACTTAGAAATGAATCTTTTCTCATTCTTGTTTTATATTATGAAATAATTCATGAGAGAATTGGTACACATAGAAATGTCAGACTTCTCATATAACATTAACTGTGTCACTTGACAGTCTTCCCCACCCCTCCTCTCTCTCTCTCTCTTTCTTTACTATTGAAACTCCTCTTAACTTTATAATTAAACTCTAGAAATTATACGATACTTCATCTCTCTCTGACAATTGCACACATACAAATTTCTCTTTAATTACTCTTTAAATTTCCTTTAAAATTATTCTTTTGTCTTATAACATTCATGATGGCTCATTATGTAATTTTCTCACAAGATTGTTAAGTCAAGTATATATATATATATATATATGAAAAGAAAAGTGGGTTGAGCTAATGAGAAAAATGTTACAAGTATGGGATTTCGAGATATTTTAACCTAAAAGTGCAAAAAGACGTTTTTTGACCATATTTGAGGTTAGATAACTGAAGTAGGCCAAAATTTTGTCAACCTGTGTTATGAGTTACCAATACTAAAAATTAGCTATCCGTATAATACACTGAAAAACGGGGTTTGGTTTTAACAAAACGTTTGGTTGGTATTTAATCAACCAAAAATTTTTTGTTGCCTCTACAAAATTCTTATTACCACAATCGAAATCTCAAACAACCTTTGTTTGACAGAATCAGATTTTGTTTGATACAATAAAAAATTAGAAACAAAGAATTTCTGTTTCCTTAACCTTGTAACAATCAAAATTTTGTTTTGACGCAACAGAAAAATTCAGTTCCTTAAATACCAATCAAATGTTCTGTCATCAAAACCAAACTCTTTTTTCTGTTAAAACTCATTTTTCTCCGTGTGTGTGTATATAAATGAGATTCGATTGTCAATGGAATTTTAATATTTCCTGTTTCTGGCCGAATGCCAATTGATTTTGATTGTTGTTATAGCACACTATATATATACATATAATGGTGCATTCTCACACGCAATGGCGCAATGACCTAACCTCACACACCGCATCCAATGCAAAACTGAACGTTTGTTCAGATTCTGTACTCGTTTGAACAATATCAAAGGCGCAGCGTCGAACCATCGCATCATCAAGCTACGTCAAAAGATCCTGACCATCGATTACACCCTAGTCAGAGAGCCAGACTAACCCAACATACAGAGAGAGGCAGAGAGATGAATACCTCTCTCACTCTCTCTTAGGGGACACCAACGAGACCCTTCATTCACAAGTGTCAGAGAGGGGTTGCTTCCAAGTTCATTTCCTGTTGGGTATAGTGGCAAGGCTTTGTCAACAAACTTCTACTCGTTATATATTACATTTTGTTCATTTCTCTCTTACATATATACATTTTCAAACGGAATTTCACTTGCATTGATAAGGGTCTGTACATGTATTCTAATTAAAATGCTTTTATCATCAACTGTGCTCACTATTCCAGATGCAAATTCTCTGTTACGGATTCTCTTTTCCACTTGTTCTTTTTTTTTACATTAAGAGACTTTGTACTCTAAATACATATTAGAATTTTTTGTACCAAAGTACAAAACAACATTATTACCGGTTGTAAAATATAATAAATATATAAGCAATCGAGCGCGAATTTTTTCATTATGTACATAAAATTGAGATCAATCTTTGTACTATACAGTTTTGGTAGTTTAGAAAAATATTGTAAGATTGGCTTCATTGTTCTTATAGATATGTGGAATTTGGTAGATACTCATCTATAAATTACTATATTGTTCCACTATTCATTTTTAAAAATTCTCTCACAGGCTTAAAGAAAATTTTCTTTAAAAGCTAATATGTCACGTTGCGAAGAAATAATATCCGCCCCGAGGAGATAACTCTCACTTCTAGAGAATATTTTTATATTCCATGAAAGATATTTATATATATATATACAATTTTTGAATTATTCATCGACGACATATATGCATTGTGACAAGTTCTTATATATACTAAAGTGCATATATATATATATATATATATATATACACCTTTGACATCAATGCTACTTCATATAAAATATTTTCACGTAAATAAATTCACAACTTTATCCTGCAAAGGGATATTCAAATCGATCCACAAATTTATCTCTCTCACTCTCCTTCTCCCAGTTTCGGATAGCATCCTCACATTTAATGAACCTAACTTTCAGTGTACTTTCGGTGTACTTTCAGTATATATGAAAGAGTTATGAATAGGTCTCGTAAATTTTTGTCTAAAAGAAGAAAAATAGGGAAAAAAAACAAACACACACACACACACATTTATATACATATTGCGGAAATATGTAAACGGAGACGTATTCTCCCTCTGTTTTTATAATAAAAAAAAAGAAGTATTCACAAAACGTGGAATAAACAAGAAAAATAGAAGGGAAAATGAGACCTAAACCGAAAAGTTGTTTGTCATAAAAGTTTCTTTTTCTGACATTATCTGCAATGCCCTTCCATGTAAAATAGAGAAGATGAACAAAGGGTATAGTTTCGATACAGGCGTTTACGCCATGAATCGATTATATATATATGGTAGTGTTCCACAAAGAGCCCCTGAGGATATATCGAGGGTGAATATCGAATGCAGATAACCTGTCTCGGTTAAACTCTATATATACGAAAACGCTTCTGTTGATATTGCGAAAGGAAAGTCTCTATAGGTTGTTTTTTTTTGTTTTGTTTATCTTATCATATCACAATACTGTATTTTTATGAGAAAATATCAATTTAACCGTATAGGTAAATTTTAAGAAGGAAAAAAAAACTGTAAAAAAATCTTTTATACAATTGTACAAATTTGTAAAAATCATTTTACTTTTTCAATATATAATTTCTTATCCGAGTTATCTACTTTCTTTAACTCGGAGTTTTAGGTATTTAAAATCAAAACTTTTTTTTACCAATAACAATTTTTCCAATATACATTAAATGGAAACAATTGTAGAACATTTGTTGAAAAATATTTTTCCAGTTTTTGAAAAAGAGTATCGATATCGTTGTATATTTTAACAAGCAGAGGATTTAAAAAAAATACGTTATATAACTGTAAACAGTGTATGGTTCGAGTGTTGTGTATAGATATGCGTATGCGTAGGAATGTTTTTCAACATGAGCGAATGGTTTTGAAAATTTTGAGGATTACATATATATGGCAGTAGGGGAATAATTCTAAACGATAACTCGCAGTGTTGAGTATCGATTGGCGATATATATATATATATATATATGTGGTATATTCGCTTTTCATTGCTTTTCGAAAACTAGACACGTTTGGCTCGTATCGAATGCGTTTTCCTACTTTGAGATTACTGACCCGTTTAGTAAATTATTTTCAAATGTCGAATTATTGAAAGTTATGCGCTAAAATGTAAATTTACTACTCTATTTATTCCTTCAATAGATATACAAATGTTATCTATCTACTTTCAGTAATTATTTAAATAAAAATGCTTGTATTCACTCACTTCTAAATTTGATGAAAATTAATTATTTGTATTACCAACTAGTGCGAAATTCAACACGGTTAAAAACTGGTTCAATATTTGTAAAAATAGCGCCGACTTTTGGCAAAAAATACTAATTAACTAATTAATTCATAAAACAGGCCAACAAAATTTTGGCCTACTTCAGAATCAAAAATCAGACTATACTTTTCCGAAGCATTTGAAGTTCTGAATCCTAATCTGACTTCAGAATTGACGCAGCACGTCAGGTTTTCGAGATATTCTAACCTAAAAGATGTTTTTGGACCATATATTTGAGTTAAAAAAATTATAACTTTTACTATTGTTTAATTTTTACAATCGAATTAGTAAAATTTTACTAACTCAAAGCAAAAATTGAGTTACTAATTCAAATTAGTAAATAAATTTTACTAATTCAGATTTAAAGAGTGCCGCAATTGTTATCATAAACGTTAAAAATATAATTTTACAATAAATAGTTGATTTATTTTTAAAATCCTTGTTAAAAGAACACAATAAGTCATTATATGTATCTGAATATATAAAGAAGCATGAAAATTTATACCGTGAGCGTATATCGTGATCTTATATAATATGGCTGAGTCCTAATTGCCACAATTTTCAATTTAGCGTAACACAATTTGTGCGCAAGATCAAGATTGAGATTTTATCAAAGACATCCTTAATTACAGGTGTTCATTACAGAAAATTTAACACGTTATATATAACTTTCGTCTAAAAATTAGATAAAAGAAAAGAAAAAAAATGCATCTTTTATGCATTTAATTATTAATAAAACATTATAAAGATTAAAAAAAAATAATAATAATAATAAAATTCTTAAAGAAATACTATTTTATTATTGCACGTATTGGATTAAAAGGCATTAGAAGATTTAAAATAAATACAGTATTATCTTAATAATAATAATAATAATAATAAAAATAATATATATATACGGAAGATGTGCATCATGCGCATATATATTTTTTTCCACAGAGATGCACTTTACACGCTCATGCGCATATGAAGCGGTTAAATAGAAAGGAAGTGAGAGAGAGAGTAAAAAAAAAATAAAAAAAATGTAAAGAAAAGCAGAAGAGGAAAAGAGTGAAAACGTGTTTTATTGTATCCTAGAGCTATATTTTCTCTCTCTTTCTCTCTCTCTCTCTATCTTGGTTATACTAAACTAGTCAGATCCTTTCGTGCGTATTTAAAAACGTGATTATGTTTTTTCTGCGTCGAGACTCGAAAATCCAAGGACTTTTTCATTTAACATATGCGGTAAATTTTTTTTTTTTACTTTTAACAAACTTTACATACATTTTATATAAGAATTATACTCTCTTTGTAAAATTTTTACTCTTCTATGTTTACAGTACCGCTCAGTATATTTTGCCCACCCTATACAGAATTTTAGGCGTTGCAAAAAGTTTTATATTTTTGTTTCTAATAAAATATAAAACTTTTTGCAACACCTAAAATTCTATATGGTGGGCAAAATCTACTGACATGAGCAGCAATGTGAGCCACAAAAATTGTTTCTTTGTCATTTTTGTTTATTTACATTTTTGCTACTACTTTTTTTTCTATTTGTTTTCTATTTTTTGTATTATATTTTTTCTATTTTTTCTTTTTTTTAATGTTTTTTTTTTATTGCCCTTTTCATATAGAAAGAGTATCATTTTGAGTTGTTGAAATAAATTTATGGTTAGAGCTTTCAAAAGACGTCGCTTTGTATCCGGTTTTGAATCATCACATTATAGCGATTTCCTTTCAAAACGGAAATCGCCAAAGACCGTTTTCCAATTTCCTGTACATACATACGTATATGTATACAAACTTGCTTTTCTTTAACCTGTTCGAAATTACCCTATTAGGACTTTGTTTCCATTTCAACGAGAATTTATGTCTCGTCTTGACAACTGTATATATACATATATATTAAAAACTAACATTTTTCTCTTCTTTTTTACATTATTACTTTTTTTTTAATATGAACGTAAAAGAATATCTCATTTTCCACTGTGGAGAAATTTTATTTAAAGAAACATTTTTTTTTACTTTAAGAAATATAAAAATTCTCTTTCTATAATTATTTTTATAAATAAATATTTGTCAAATAATTAAAAGAAGTATATTGTAAAAAAATAAAATAATTTTGTGGTTGATGGTTCATTATATTGAATCATCTATGTGATTTTTTTTTTTTCAACGAGAAAAAGAAATCCTTTGATATTTGAAGATTTTTACGATAAGACATTTTCCAACAAACATTATATATATATTATCTTTTCAATACCCTTTTTTTGCCCCTTTCTCGCGGACCCCTTTATTATTAGACGAAATGCTTTTCAATCTTTTCAGCAGCTTATTTTCTGTTAGTAAAAAATTTGTCATCTCTCAAAAAAATTGCAGTTTTTTAGTTTTATTTTTTTTCCCTAAATATTTTATAAAGAAATTAATTATAAATATTTAAGAAAAAAATTTATTATAAATAATTTTTAAATATTAAAAAAATAATAAACTAATAAAATTATTTCGACGTTGAAAAAAAAAATTATACATACAATACTTCAAGTATGAAAGTTCACCATTCGGAAGTGCAAATATTGAGAAATAAACATCAAAAGCAGAGAACGCGTTTTCCTCTTTAAAAAAAAAAATACAAAAAAAAAGAAAAAAAAATACACAAAAAATACAAAACAAACGAGGAAAACTAAACATCATCAACATCAGTGCTACAGTTGCGGACAGACGATTCGCTGAATTCATTATGACCTCGCGAGAGTCTCAAAACACACCTGCAACTGTAATTTCTGTAATTGCTTGCGTATTCAATGAAATTCTCCCCCACATACATTGTACACGTTTGTATATAATGAGAGTTTAACGAAGTTTAATATCGACTTTTACCTCTTCCTTTCCCTTTCATTTACTACCGAATATACATATATATATATATATATATATATATATATATATATATATATATATATATATATATATATATATATATATTTACACCATTACAATGTACAAAAATAAAAAAAAAATAAAAAAAACTTTTGAGATAAAGCGCAAATATAAACAGAAGTGAATAAATAATGAAAAAAAAGTAGAATACATAAAGTGA
Source organism: Leptopilina boulardi (assembly GCF_019393585.1). NCBI lineage: Eukaryota > Metazoa > Arthropoda > Insecta > Hymenoptera > Figitidae > Leptopilina > Leptopilina boulardi. Next base: position 4,345,108 of record NW_026137825.1, on the reverse strand, counting down.
AAACGAGATAATACAAATATAACATCAGTGAAATTCACAACGTTTACGATCAACTTAGAAGAATTTTTTTTTGTGCGAATTTTAATTTTTTTGACTAAAAACATTTTTTTCAATGCTTTTCGATTAATAATTTTTAAAAGAAAAAATTTCAGGCTAAAAATTTTTTTTTTTGGGAATTATTCATATCGTGAATAATTTTGGATAATAAACTAAATATAAAAAAAAACATACTAAATATTTGAAAAAATTAATAAAAAAAACATCATTGAATTACTTTTTAAGTAAAATTTTAATTGACAAAAATTAAAATACATTTTCTCGTTAAATAAATTAACATTGAATAAAGTCCTTGAAAATTCGAGTCCTATATATAAAATGGAATTTATAGAAATGTGGAAATATTAGGACGTCACTATATATATAGACTACTCTTGTGTGTGAACTCGAAATTCCGCCAACTTAATGAACACTGTGACATCTGTTTATTAGAATCATTAGTTATGCTGTACTAATTCACTTATATGTATTTATGCGGAGCTCCAATTTCTGTGAAGCTCTCGCTTTTGACTAATCGGTTTATCGCCTTATCCGCTTATATTATTTCTAATTAAATTGTTTCTTAACTGAGAAATTTTCTATAATATAGCAAAATATAACTGATAAAGACAAAAAAAATATTGTTTATTTAAAAAATAATTTCTGTGAAAATTTTCGCGATTCAAAATCATTATACAAAATATTCATTTTCTTATAAATTTTGAATTTATTTAAAATTATAAAATTTAAGACACATGATGAATAAGTTCTAAAAATCATTTGTTAGAATTTTCATTTAATAGAATTTGAGACGAATGTTGTTTGTTCGATTTATTATTTTGCAGAATTTTCATTAAACGAATTTTCTATTATATAGAATTTTTATATAACCGATTTTTCATACTACAGAATTTTTGTACTTAACCGTAAAAAATTATTAAACAAAATTTCTAATTGATAGAATTTTCTTTTGTCCGAAATTGCAAATGACCAAACAAACAATTGAATTTTAGCGCAATTTTTAAAATCAACCAATCACAATTTATGGATAATTTTTTATTGGTTGATTTTAAAAATCGCTGCGCCAAAATCTTTCTGTCGATTGTTTGTTCAGACATTTGCATTTTAGGATAAATAAAAATTCTATCAATTAGAAATTCTGTTCAATTATTTTTAGGTTAAATATAAGTTGTTTAGTATGAAAATTCTATCAAATAATAATTGGAACAAATAAAAATTCGAAACGTCCAAAAACTGCCCCTATTGGTGAAATCAAACAATACGTATTTTCTCATTCTTTATAGAAATTTCGAAAAAAAAATGTTTTAATAGAAAAGAAATTTTGAATTAAAATTTCCCTGGGAATATCCCATATTTAATATTAATTATTTATTTTATAATGAATTTGTATAAATTTATATAATTTGATATCATATATTATATATAAAAATACGAAATAAAATGATCAACTAAGGGGAATGAAATCTTAAATCGGAAGTACAAAAAAAATTTCAATCTTAGTTTCATGTGTTTTCAATTTCAATCACGTTAACTCATTGAGAATGGTTTTAATGCAACAAACTGCAACATTTCCTCTCCCATCTCTCTCTCACTCTCTCTCTTTTCTCTTTTATTTTTTTTTTCTTTATTTTTTCATCCATTTCTTCTTCTCTTTTCTCGAAATGTTCTCGTCGGTTGCTCGCATAATGTGTAGGTAAGTCATAAAAGATTTATGAGAGCGGAAGACTGATGTGTGTGTGTACGAGTATTTCGCAGGAGAATTGAGCATTTACGTCATTTAAGTGAATTAAAAAATGCTTTCTATTTCTTATTTTCCTCTTTTTTTTGTTTTATTTACGAAAAGCTCTTAGACATTTTCTTTTTTGTTTATTTACGCATATATATATATGAATAGTTTTTGCTTTTTTAAAAATATTTTTTCTCTGTACGTTGAAAAATTTTCACGTACAATTTTGTCGTATCTTGAAAAAAGAAAGAGAAAGAGATGCGTCATATATTGAAATAAAAAAGAGTCTTACAGAAGGAAAAAGGATTACAAAAGAAAGAAATAAAGGGTCGATGTAAGAATGAGAGAGAAAGAGAGAGAAAACTGGTTTTCAACATAATCTGACTTGTAAATGCAGCACTGCGCACAATGAACAGGAAGAAATACGTGTGTCATTTTTTTGTTGTTTTTTTTCTCATATTTTTGATCGTAAAAATTGTATTTGTTTAGTACAACAAAAGACGACTGTATATTTCTCTTGTTGAAAAATTTATGTAAGTATTCAAAAATTCGAAATATTAAAAAAAAGTGATTACATTTTGTTTTTAGATTCTATAACTCTGAAATAGAATTTCATTTTTGAATGTATTTTACTCAAAGTCAGTGAAAAATAATTAAAAATCAAATTCGGAATCAGCGACCCCAAAAACCTTTAATACTATTAAACCATATTTTTTCAAAATTGTTTTTTTGAGACTGTTTTGGGCTCATAAACAATTTTTCGACTAGATTGCAAAGGGGTTAGATACAAAAATTATTGATTTGAATACAGTTTATTTGGTTCAAATAAATATTTATTTAGTCCCAAACAAATATTTATTTGGTCCAAATAAATATTTATTTAATATTAGCCAAGTAACGAATTATCTGAACCAAAAAAATTTTTTTTAAGTTTATGTTTTAAACAGATTTAACTATTTTTTATTACTCAGAAAAAATTTAATTGATAATCAATGAAAATTTACCAAACTTTTAGTGTAATTTCATTTGTGCAAATTGTGCATAAGAGTTTACGAGAAAAAAAATTTTCTAATATAAAAATTAATTAAATAATTAATATAAAAATTTTCTGCTTGTCCAAAGAATAGAAACTAAAGAAAATAGAAGATTGAAGAAAACTAAAAATCTTACGTTAATATAATTATAAAAGTTGGCAAAGTGGGCATATAATTACACATACGGAATGAAATTTTCTTAAGATTTGCGGTTTTTCTCAGAAAGGTGATGCGGTTTGTGTAATCCAATAAAATTTCATAATCTCCCTTGAATATATATATATAAGATGGAAGATCCGTTAGAATGTCATTAAAGACGCTTTCTCTCTATTTCTTATCCTGATCTTAGCGTTGTATTGTCTTATTTCACTTCAATTTTTTTTATATCATATATATTTATTAGACTTTTAAATTATTTATCGATTTATTCAGTACTCACAAAGAAAAAATATATGTATTTCTTTTTTTTTTTAAATATATATGTATTTTTTTGTGACAATTTTAATCAAAAATAAATATTTTTGCTTTCAATCATCGCGCAAAAAAACAAATTTAAATCCCCATGATATATTCAAAAAAAATCTACGCAATATTATCTCATTTGATTTTGATTCGGATGAGTCCTCTCTTTTCTCATTTCCATTATATGAATTTTATACTTTCGTTATACTTTTCAAAAATGAGAGAAGAAATTAATTAAAATCTTTTTAATTTTCGTATTATTATTCAGTTGAAAGCAAAATCTACGAATTGAATTCTTTCGTGATTCTCTCTCTATATATGAGCGATTCCACGTGAGATTTACATATGACATTTTAAATTCGGTAAATATATTTTTTTTCGATCTTTATAGAAAAAAAAGGTTTACTTATTTTTTTATAAGTGCTCAAATTTTCAAGTTATGCATTTTTAAAAATCTGATTTTTTCGAGTTTTTTTAAAATACACCTAATTTCAATGACATCTAACTCTACAAGCATTGAATTTACGAATTATGACCAACATACAAAAAAGTTTCAGTTCTTTAACGATTTTCAAAATATGTTAACGAAAAAAATTTTTTTGAATTTGTTTATAAAAAACAGCGATTTTTTATAAACAAATTGAATTTTTTTAAATTTATAGGCGATTTAAAAAAAAATTTTTTTTATTTTTACACACATGAAAATAAGAGGAAAATTTTTTAATAAATTTTGTAGTGGGCCTGATGATCCTTTTGTTTATATAATTTGTTTAAAAATTTTTTTTTACTTTTATTTCGTTTTTTTTTTATTTTTCGAAATGAAAAGTGTTTTGGGCACTAGGATCTGTTAGTAAACTCATAGAAAAGCAAATTAAAATACATTTTATTTTGAAAAATAAAAAAAAACGAAAAAAAGTAAAAAAAATTTTTTTAAACAAATTATATAAACAAAAGGATCATCAGGCCCACTCCGAAACTTATTACAAAATTTTTCTCTTATTTTCCTGTGTGTAAAAATAAAAAAAAAATTTTTTTTCTTTAACATATTTTGAAAGTGGTTAAAAAACTGAAACTTTTTTGTATCTTGGTCATATAATTCGTAAATTCAATGCTTATAGAGTTAGATGTCATTAAAATTAAGTGTATTTTAAAAAAACTCGAAAAAATCAGATTTTTAAAAATGCATAACTCGAAAATTTGAGCACTTATAAAAAAGTATAAAAATACGTAAACCTTTTTTTTCTATAAAGATCGAAAAAAAATATATTTACCGAATTTAAAATGTCATATGTAAATCTCACGTAGAATCGCCCATATATATAATGAATAAATAATCTTTTCAATCGGAAAAATGGTTATTTAAATAAATTATTATTTAACAATGTTTCAATTGATATTAATATGAGAGAAATTAGCAAAAAAATTCAAAGTAATAAAAAATTTATATTATTGTAAAAATGGAAACAGTAATTTTTCCATTATTTTAAATAAATTTTAAATTTACAATTATGTATTCAATATACATTGAAATAAGAATTCAAATAATCTGTTACTTGACTGTTATCAAATAAATATTTATTTGTATTAAATAATTAATTGATTAAAATAAATATTCGTTTGGATCAAATAATTATTGAATGATTCAATTGGTATTTGTTTCAAATTTTTGATTATTTTTCTATTTTAATGTTAAAAAATTAAATTTTTAAAAAGAATTAATTTTATAATATTAATTAAAAAAAAAAAATTTAAGAAAGAGAGAGAAAAAATGAGTACTTTTTTTTAATAATGCAAATGACGTTTTCAATTAAAAGGTACTTGAGGGAGATTTGCGAGGTACATTCCTCAAAATCCGCGAGAGAGAAATTTCATTTGATTGAGAATCTGCTGAATTCAGCTAAGAGGGGATCATTAGCTGTATATAGCATGTAAACCAGCCTTTTGTTCATGCCAAAGTGTGTTAAACAGCAACTACCGCAGATATCTATAAACACCCGTTATATGTTAACAGTGCCAAGCCCATTTAACCGAAATGTGCCAACGATAAATTGATCCTAATTACTTTATCATTTTTTTTTTTAATGTAACAGGTTACGCATTCGCTATTAACCTTTTCACGATTTTAAAAATTCTTATATAAAATTGAATATTTACATGCTTTCACTCACCACCTTCCATTAATAGTAGAATTTGTCAAATACATACCTGTAACAAAAAAAAAACGAAACATTAGAAATAATTAAACATTTAATGTTATTTATATTATATAATATATAAACAAATTTTTCGTTTATTTAAACGATTAGAGTTACATAATTTTTTAATATAATTTAAAAATTTTTTAATCTTAGTTTATATTTATAATTCTAATGATATTGCAAATAAAAATTACCCATTATATAAATAACACTTCAACAAATATTTTCAAGAATTATGTCAAGAGATGATTGAATTTACAAAAAAGAAAAAAAAATCTCAAGACTGGCTACAATCCAAAGTTCATATTTGTAAATTTATTTTAGGAATTGCGATTTGATAATATAACAAAAATAGATTGTTCTCGTTTTGTCCCGTTTTGCTTTTTCTTATATATGACAATTTGATGGATATTAAGGGAAATTTCTTTGTAGATAATTAAATTTCAAAAATTAAATAATATACACTTCTTGTCTTCAAGATGTGGAAGATCTTTTATAATTTAAAATTTAATTAAGAGACTTATGTCATACTCGATAATAAAAGTCTTTTTGATGTTACTTTATTAACAAAAAAGAATTTAATTATTACAATCCTTTTAATAAACAAAGATCTTTGTTCAATTATTAAATATATTTTCTCTTTGAGGCATATTAGCAAATTCATTTTGAAAATGGCAATTTTTAATTTTATTTTTTGCTTTTGAATTTGTAAAATTAAACTAATTAATGGTAGACAATACATTTTTTACTATCTAATTATTAAAATTTAACTAATTCAAAAGCAAAAAGTGAGTCACTAATTCAAATTAATTACAATTTTTACTAATTCAAATTGAGAGAGTTGATCTATTTCACTTTAATAAAAGAAATAAACAAAAAATATTATACAACGGTCTGAGAGACCGCTATAGCAGTTTAACTGTTAAATAAAGCGAAATTAATTTTTCCACACGGAATAGAGAGAGAGGGAAAAAGGGAGTTGTGCGAGAGAGGGAGTTGTGCAAGAGAGGGAGTTGTGCGAGAGAGGGAGTTGTGCGAGTGAGGGAGTTGTGCAAGAGAGGGATTTGTGCGGGAAAGGGATTTGTGCGAGAAATGGAGTTGTGCGAGAGAGGTAGTTGTGCGAGAGAGGGATTTGTTCGAGAAAGGAAGTTGTGCGAGAGAGGGATTTGTACGAGAAAGGGATTTGTGCGAGAAAGGGATTTGTGCGAGAAATGGAGTTGTGCGAGAAATGGAGTTGTGCGAGAGAGGGATTTGTTCGAGAGAGGGAGTTGTGCGAGAGATGGATTTGTTCGAGAGAGGGAGTTGTGGGAGAGAGGGATTTGTGCGAGAAAGGGAGTTGTGCGATAAATGGAGTTGTGCGATAGAGGGAGTTGTGGGAGAGAGAGAGAGAGAGAGGTGTGAGATAAATAAAGATAAACTTAATTTGAAATGTTTGATGAAGCCGCATAAACGTGCTTTTAATTTACCATCGCAACCGTATGTGTGTATGTAGATATAGAATTAGGGTAAAATTGAGTGAAACTTTATAATATGATTTGGTACGGGGTGAAAACGAACAATCGAAGGCATATACGAGTCGTTAACCATTGTTGCGAACATTTAACGGTTATCCAGATTCGAAATTGTAGGAAAATCTATTCCCCTTCTCATCCCTATTCCATTCTTCAAAAAGCAAGCCCCAATTTTCTCCAGTGTATGAGTATGTGTGTGTGTGTGTGTGTATGTATGTGTCTGGTATAAAAAGAGAGGTAGTTAACTTTTGTCACGTGCTACGATTCTGAATTCTCGTTCAAAATACGTCGAAAGTTGAGTTGAACCCTGGGGTTTCCCTCCTTTTGTGAATGGACCACCCACCCTCCCCCTCCCTTTCACATGTTGTATGTAATGGGGTTCATTGTCCCAGGTTGGAAGAGGTATTTCCCCCCATTGTCATATTGTATGGCTGCCTGTGACATTGTATATGTCAATACACTAAGGGACCTTGTAATGATAACGTAGCTTCATTTATATATATATATATGTAAGTAATGTCCTTTTTTGTTGTTATTTTTATTTACCTATTTATTATTTACTTGTTATTGTTATTATTATTTTATTTATTTATTATTACACGGAAAAAATTTAATCTGTAAATTAAATATTTGTGATGCGCACTGAATAAATTGACCTAAGAAGCAAAACATTTTAGGTTATGTTTTTAAATTTCAATGCAAAAATATGTACAAATAGGATAAATTTAATCCTCTGAGATGTTAAAGGTCAGTAATATATTTTGTGTCTGTGCAAAATGTTTGTTTATAGCTGTAATATAATATAATAATAAAATAGATAATATAATAAAATTATATAAATATAAATAAAGCCGTTTAGGACAAACAGTTAGAGAATTTTTTAAATCTAATCTTCTGAATTGACAAATTTTTTGCAATGTTTTGTGTAAAAAGACAAATTTTTCTAAATTCCGTAAATAGTTTTTAATTTAACAAAATGCGGGAAATGTATGTACATCAATAATTATCAATTCATTAGGAATTAATTATTTGTTAGTCTTTCTAAAGAGGATTTAATTAATTATTGAATAACACTCGTTGAAGATAAATTGGTACCAGCCTTCATATATATATATAAACACGAACAAACAATTATGGTCCTCGCTTTTGTGCAATTAACATTGATTTAGCATGCCTTCGAGAATTAAATAGGACATATTCCCATGTTGAAATGACGAGGTTAAAAGAGCTCTCTCTCTCTCTTTCATTTTTATTTCTAGTTCAACAAGATTTATCTCCTACATTGTACAAATATTTATTTTTCATATAAAACAGCCTTCAATTTAATTTCCGTTTCATGTTTTTTGAAAAAAAATATAAAGCAAAATTACAAATTTACATTGAAAAAAAATAGTAATTTTCCATATTTTTTTGATTTGGAATTTGTTATATATTTTTTTTCTAGAAAAAAAGAGAATTGAAATATACTTTATATACTTTTGATACAACTTTAATTATATATAGTTGTAATTAAGAACGGGATATACAGTTGTGCTTTCGCGTATCGTAATTTTCTATATACACACTGGGTTACTGGTTCTTTTACGCTTGACTAACTGGCAGCAGGTTGACCGTATAGAAATTCCAGAATGTAATCTTGAGAAACGGGATTAGAAGCTCTAATAATGTATATCTCACACAACCTATATTACTTCTTTTCCTTTTTGCGAATATCGAGCTTAACTTCCTTTTTACCTTATCTACTGTGCAATCAGTGCGCGAGCCTTTTCAATGAGATTATCCTCTTTTTTTTTCCTCATCTTATTTTCATCCTATTCATATATTCTTAAACCGGTTTTTATCAATGTTATATACTCTTTAAAAGTTCATATACCTATAATAAGCGATTCTTCAAAATTCTAAACGATGCAAAAATTTTTTAATACACTTCGATTTTACAATGGCATTTTAATTTTTGCCAAAAAAAAAAAAACAGTAAAAAAATTAAATAAATTTTTTACGTAAAAATAAGAATTTAAAAACAGGAAAAGAAAAGTTAAATAAAACACTAATGTGATTAAAAATAAATTAAATCATTTTTACATTAATTGAATTTACTTATTCTTTTTGTAAAATTTTTTATTACTTTTTATATATACACGAAAAACTCCTGTTTTATTTGAAAAAAAATCACATAAAATATTTATATTACACTAGGTATAGTAGTTTAATCAATCAAAAACAGTTGATTGAATCCGTCATTCTTCAAACTGTGATATATATATATGTATATAATAGATAGAATTTTACTAATTGACAATCAAAATTTCCCTAACGGAATAACAAAAATTATTTATATCTAAAATAATCAAATTTCATTGATTTGTATAATCCGAATGTCCATTGGTGATAAATTTCTCTTTCAAGCCTTCAGTTTTAGTTAATTTTAATTATATATCAATTTTTTTTTCAACTCTGTTATTACACTCTCAAGTTTTATTTAAAGTTTATTTTTTCATTACAATTAAAATAAAATTTGATTACCTATTTATTTTACATAATTAAAAAGGAATGTTTTACAAAGTGACAATTTTTCTTTTTGAGGCGTTTTTAATTAGCGGCACTAGCGCTCCTGCGGGGAAACTGTTACAACTCAGTTGAGAGATTAATTATTACAAATGGCGGCCTTGCGCATGCGTTTTCTGCTTAGCAGACGAAAAATAGTGAAAATTAGAGTGCGTCAGATATATTAATTTTATTTTAATGCGATTGTCATTTCAAAAATTAGAAAACATTTTTTATATCCCAAAGTGAAAAACAATTTTTTCTTTCACTAAAAAACAACCATTTATATTTTTTGTTTCATTTTCTTCTTTCTTTGACAGTTTATTTTTTTGTGGTGAATTTTTTTTTACCGTGGTTTTTATATTTGTAGCACAAAAGGATGTACTTTTTTTTTTAATTAAAACGTTGGATATAAAAATAATCGATTGTATAAATAGAAGTTTCCAATTTCTGGTTCTCTGGTATTTGAAGCGTCATGCACGGTTAACCATACTACGACACAGTTATCTTTAGAGCAATGAGGTTATTCATGATGTGGTTCAGGTACTATGTGTGTATATATATATACATCTGTGTATAAATATCGTGTGGATGATGCATTTGCATCCAAAGTAAGAGATCTCTCTCACACATACACAAACAACTGGATAAGGGTCCCTCAGATGTTGTTTACTTCTGGCAACCAAATGCCTCAGGACATCATCTGAAAATATTTCGACCTCGTTCAAGGTCATTTACAATAATCCCTTCCGCTTTTATTTAAAAATTCAAAATGGCAGATCCAATATGGCGTCCAATATAGCCTACATTTCAATCCCCCACAAAAATGTAATTACAATAGTAACTTAATTATGACATAAAATCCGCGCCCTTTTATTCGTTCGACAGTAGAGATAATCGATAAAAATATATAATTTAAAAGAAACGAATTACTAAGTCCATCAAACTTATTTCTGTATATAATTTTATATATAGCAATAAAGTATTCCTTCATTTTATATATACATGTAGGTACATTGAGCAATAGAAAATTAGAAAGGTTTCTTAACAAGAAATTCTAGACGTATACGCCTGCAGGGAAAAAGGGAACTGGAAATTAACAAACTTCTCACTCTCCCAAATCGATTTATATTATATATTAAACGGAACAAGTTTTGAATAATAATTTTTCGTGATAATAATAAAGCCAATTTAATGTGCGCAATGATATTTGGTGTTATATTTACAAATAATAACCTAAGTTAACCTAAACTTAATCTAACTTAACCTAAAATTTACCTAATCATAGTCTAACCTAACCTAATACAATCTCACCTAATCTAACTTAAATGAACCGAAAATTAACCTAATCTAATACAATCTAATCTCACCTGACTTAACCTAGTCGAAACGTAACCTAACTGTAATCTAACCTAACTTAACCTAACTGTAATTAAACGAACCGTAATTAAACCTAACCTAATAGAGTAAATCTAAATTAACATAGTCGAAAATTAACCTAATTTAACCTAACCTAATACAATTGAATCTAACTTAACGTAACCGAAAATTAACCTAACCTTAACTTAACCTTACCTTAACTTTAACTTAACCTAACCTTAACTTAACCTAACCTTAACTTCACCTATCATAATCTATGAGGAAAGAGTGTTCTGACATCTTTGATTTTGTAAAATACTTGTAGATACGATATTTTTATCAAATACAAAAAAATAATATCTGCATTAAAAAAAATAATTCAGATTTATTCCCTATAAATGAAAATCGAAAACTATAAAAAAAAATTTTATAAATTATAAAGGAAATAGGAATGCATCGTCCTTTGAGGATTTTTTTTTATTATTATTATCATTTCCGTTCGTTGGAGAAACTTACGTTTAGATATATACGATTGCCAAGTGGAACGACTATATTTACTAAGGTATACGGCATGTAAACCGACAAGCGTGGATTAAATAAGCGCGCGAGATTAAATTACATTCGAAATATAGTGTATCCTCTTCGAGTTCTAAAGTACAAATTCGCTGACACGATCGCGTATCTTTCTATTCATCAGTAAATAATCCCATTGCTGTCCAGTTCAACCGAAAGAAAAAGGAAGAAAAAAAAGAGAAAAAGAGGAAAAAAAGAAAAACCCGTGTGGTCTTGTAGAAAATGTTAAGAATTCAAGATTACTATTTATTTCTTCTCTTAAATTTTTACTGTTAGCTGCAACAATTACAAGAAAGAATAAGAGAAATTTTTTTACTGGCTTAGATCCAATTAAAAAAAAATGAGCTATATATTTTAAAATAAGAATGAGAATCCTCTAAAACGAAGATTATTTATTATTATTTATTTTTATATCTATAAAATATTTCATTTTTTTACTTTTATTTTATAAATATAGAATTTTTAATAAAAAAAATATATTTTCAAATCTGTGTAAAACTAAAATTGTAATCTCTCTCGATGAATGTTATTGTTTTCCAATTATTACAAATGCAATAAATTTTTAATTTTTGAAATTAAAAATATATTGAACTGCTAGGTGTTAAAAAATGACGCTTAGTACTTTTCACGGTCTGTCAGACCGCGATTCTTTTTTTATGCAACGAAAAAATTATTTAACTGCAACAGCGAAAGGTTTTACTAGAATAACAAAAGTTTTAATTGTTTCAGTTAAATGTTATAATAATTATATTATTATTATAATTAATATTATAAAATTTACCCAATTTAAAATTTTCAAAAAATTGTCACAACTATTTTTTTGTAAAATACAAAACTAATAAAAAGCTAAAAGTTTCTACTGTACTTTAAAGAAAATTAGTAAATAAACAAAAATCAAAAATGCAAAATGTTTGACAGCGGTCTGAAAGACCGCAACAGTAGTTTGAAGGTTAAAAAAATATAATTAAAAATTTTTTATTATAAACTCAATTAAAATGTTAATATATATATAAAAAAAGTTTGAAAGTGAGAAACTTTACAAATTAACTTGTTTTGAACTGGAGAATAAAAGTATAATGAAACTTTTGGTGTTGCATTACTAATTGCCCCGAAACAATAATAAACAGTGACTAACTAATTTGTGACCACAGACGAGCGACGACTTGCGCAATGGTGACCTCATTTTACCCGCTAATTCCACGCAATAAATTGTCCTTTCCGGTCCACCGTGTCCTGTCTCCGTTTTGTGCGTTCTCAAACGAGAACGAGAACGACCTCTCCCTACATTATATGTATATATACATTTCGCTCTCATTCTCTCGTGTATGTCGCGCTCTGCTACGCTCTCATTATATCCCAACCCTCCATCATTAAGTGTCTCCTGATTTAATTGCAATTCTACGTACACGTGCCCTCGAGTTGCAAAAAAAAAATTCTGATTACATCCGCAAGGATCTTTATCATAAATGTGACACAATTAACTAATATTTTAGAGCAGAAAAAAAATTACATATGATTTTGTCTCTTTCTCTCCAGACCGCATTACATGACTTTTTATTTAAAAGAATTTTAAATTTAATTGCATTTTAATTTAACAGAATTCCCATTCAATCGAATTTTATGTGATTCAAATTTTTAAATAATCGAAATTCCAATTCACCAAATTTTTTATTGATAGAATTTTTAAGACGCCGAATTTAAAAAAAAAAATAAATTAGCAACATTATAAAATAATTAAATAATTATGTAACGTCCCGTGTATAATTTGAGCATATAAATGTTCAAATAAGATTAGTTTAGGTAAAATTAGAATTTTAAGTGTTTCTCACACTTCGTCGCTGTTTTGAACGTTTATTTCTAAACAAACTACAAGTGTAAATAATCTTAAATTAAATAAAAGATATCAGAACGTTCTCTTCAAGAAAACAATTATTTCTAAAACGTCTAAAATTCTCAAAACCTTAAGCTCAAAATCAACAGTTCCGAAAATTAAAATAGAGAAGAATTGTATTTTGAAGATATCATTCTGATATCTCCTGTAAATAAAGTCAGCATAGTTGAATAATCTAGCGTAACTATCTAAATATCCCGAGCACCGATGCACTCTTGCAAACAACAAGACCTAACTATTTTTTATGTAAAGTATGAGAATGAGTGATTTAATTATAAATAATGAATAATAATTGTTTAAATGTTTAAATTTTATTGTTAATTAACTTTAATTAATTTTGATTTCTTTAATTGGATTTAATTATTTAAAATATTTCAAGTTTTTATTATAAATTAATTATTTCACAGACAAATCATTGTGTATAATTGTTTATAAATATTATTTGAACATTTGAATTATTATTACTCATTTTTGATTATTATTAATTTTTAATTCAATTATTTTAAATTACTTTTCAAACGTTTTAGAATAATTTTGTTAAATATAAAGAATATTCTATACTTTTATAATAAAAATTAAATTAACAAACAAATTAAACAATTTTAAATAAATTTTAATTATTTTTAATTATTCAAATTAATTTTTAATCATTAATTAACAATTTAAGTATACAAAATTCTTTATATTTTAAAACTTTAATAATTAATTATATTTTATTGTTAAAAATTATTGTTAATAACTTTTTAACTAATAATATTAATATTCATAATGTTTAAATTAATTTTTAATATTAATAATGTGAAAATTATGAAAAACTCAGAAATTGGTTGGAAAACTGAATTTTGGCTCCATCTCTTGAAAACGGTCAAAACTTTAAGCCCCTTCCACTTGAAAACTCCCCTAATTCAAGTACGCCCACGCAACTTCTTATCTCTCAAGGCTGGGCCTGAAGGGCCCAATACCGTCACTGACCTAACCAGTTTTTTCCCATTTTCTTTCCTTGGATCCAATCCTTGTAATTTCCCAACCTCTTTTTCCTCCACTTTGAGACCCATTATTTTAAAACATAGTTCCATCCCTAAAAATAGGTAGGGACAATGATATAAAAATACGAACCCCGTTGAGAAGTCAGTCAAAAAAAAACAGTCACAAAAACAGTCACAAGAATTCTAAAAAAACTACTTCTTCCTCAAATTCTTCTTCAAGTTCAAGTTCAAGTTCAAGTTCAAGTTCAATTAAATTTCATTTTTTCTAACAATTTTCCAAGTGTTAAATTTAAATTGTATTAAAAATTTCCACGATTCAAGCCAAAAATTCAACGCTTTTTCAACCAATTTCCGAGTCTACAAGTGCCAATTTGTTTAAATAAAAGTAAGTCTTATATTAAATTGCTGTCTAACTTTCATCTAAATCTTTTTCTTGTCATCTCTAAATAATTCCGAAGAATATTAATGCGTTAATCGTGTTCTTATTTCTTCAATTTCCTTGTCGTATTTTTGTATTTACCATAATTTTCATTACCTTACCTAAGGATTTTAATGCGTTTATCGCGTAATTATTCCTTTAATTTCCCCGCGAAAATCCCTATTTACATATATTGATCAATTTGAATCGTTCCCGAGTTAGTGGACGCAAGTCTAGACTCGAAACATAAAATAAGAGAATATTTCCGAATATTCTCTGAAATTTATACTTGCGTTATGCATCCGACGTAACATAGGGTAAATTTTTGGAGGCCCCGGAGGGATAGTTCAAATTGATCTTTATAAAAAAAAATCTTCTTCTTTCATCTATTTTCTCTCTAATTATCTCAATTTTTTTTATAAAAAGTATCATTTTATTTATTAAAAATTCAGTACAAATGAACGTTACGTTAATAAATATGTTAATTGTGAAATATTCGTATATTCGTATAAAAATTACCGAAATTTAATAAAATTGAAAATTCCCTATAAATTGCTAGAATGTTAAAATGAGAATTTGTCATTATAAATTGAAAAATTAACACTATTTCAAAAATTTCATGTACATTGGTTAATTTGGAAAGTTTCCGTAAATTACTAAAATGCTCAAAATCTAGAATTTACCATTACAAGAATGAAAAATCAACAAAATTTAAAAGAATTTGTGTAAAATTGTCAAACAAATTGTTATTTAAAAAAAAAAGGAAATTTCATTTTCTAAAAATTAAGAATTAAATTTTTTAAAAAAAAACTTTGTTTTAAAATAAAACTTAAATAAATTTTCATTTTCAATAAAAACTGAAATTTATAAATAAATTAATAAAATGTCACATTTATTAATTAAAACTTGTGTTAAAATGTGCGTATGCAACATATTAAACTGTTAACATACATAAAAATCCAGTTGCGATTTCGATTTAAAGCACCCCATTGACAGGCGGACGAATCGATAGGCGCAATCGATATATATATATATCGATTGTCAGAATCGATCCCTTACTCTCGAGAGCATGCCTCTCGCTGTACGTGCCTTTACAGTAGTACCGCACTACGGCTGACTACGCAAGTCGGTCATCGGCCATTACTACTGCGCGCGACGACAGCGGGCCCCGCCAAGCTGCATCGCGCCTCTCGCGGTCTCCCCCCGCGAATTCCCCCTCCACCTCGCGCTTCATCTCGCGATCGCGAAGTTTTTCGCGGTTTTTAATAGAAAATTTGAATTTTAACTTATATATTGTAACTTCTCTTCTATTATCGCGATTTTGAAAATTCTTTTTTTACCCTTATTCTATTTTTAATTATAAAATGATTATCCCTAATAATAACCTTGTTAATGAATTAAAAAAAAAGATATTACTAAATCAAAAATTCTAAATCCAAATGTTATAAATTAAAAATTCTAAATCCAATTATTCTAAATCCAAAAATTCTAAATCCAAATGTTATAAATTAAAAATTCTAAATCCAATTATTCTAAATCCAAAAATTCTAAATCCAATTATTCTAAATCCAAAAATTCTAAATCCAAAAATTCTAAATCCAAATGTTATAAATTAAAAATTCTAAATCCAATTATTCTAAATCCAAATGTTCTAAATCAAAAATTCTAAATCCAAATGTTATAAATTAAAAATTCTAAATCCAATTATTCTAAATCCAAATGTTCTAAATCAAAAATTCTAAATCCAAATGTTATAAATTAAAAATTCTAAATCCAATTATTCTAAATCTAAAAAAATTCTAAATCTAAAAACTCCGAAAAGAGAGTGAAAATAAAAAAAAATTTTCTAAATACTATAAAAAGAGAGTAAAAATTATTTCTAAACAATCACCAAAAAAAAGGGGTTGTCGTCGTAGCACTTTATTAAAGTGTGATTCAAATTTTTTTTTTTAAGAAAATGAAAATAATAAATTCCCTATCTTAAATAAATTTTTCTAAAATAAAATAAAAAAAAAATATAAAATAAAATTGAATAAATAAACTCTAATTAAGAGAGTAAAATTAAAGAAAATCCTAAAATGAAACTTTAAAAAAAAAGAGAACGCAATTTCCAAAATTAAATTGTTGATTTTTCATTTATATTATTGGCCAATTTTCTTTTTATTTGAAAATATCGATTTTGTCATATCATAGTATTCCTTGTTTTCTTTAAAATGCCTTTTGTTAGAGCTGACTTAGAAACGTGTCCGTATGACCAGTCTCATAGAATAAGTCACGCGAAAATAACTAATCACCTAATTAAATGCAGAAGAAATAATGAGCCACAATCTCGAGAATTAGTCTTATGCCCCCATAACGGTGGTCATTTTGTCCCAAAACCCGAATTCGAATTTCATGTAGCGAAATGCGTTAAACGTGTCAGTTGGGTTACTCTTAATTAGAATCTAAGAAACTCATTTTGAATAAAAAAAAAAGGGAGAATTATTTATTTTTATTTTATGTATTTTTCTTTGTCTTTCTAGTGTCAGGATATACTAGTACAAAGAAAAAATTAACGAAAACCCAGCGGAAGGTTATCAATAGGAATTTAAAACAGTCTCTGGGAGACAAGTGGCTTCCAGTAGCTGAATTTAGGAAGGCAAAAGCGGAAAAATTAAAAAGGATAGAAGAAGAAAAATCGAGACTGCCCGAATCCGTAGAGCAGAACGAGCCATTAGTTAAGAAGTGTGATTTTAAATTAGTAAAAGGGCAAATTCACCCTGAAGTATTCAGACAATTAAATCTTGATGCTAAAATAATTTTATTTCGACGAAGCCTTTGTAATCATAATAACAATCCTAAAACCTGTCTCACTTGCAAAGATCTATGGAAAACTAATTACAAAATACCGAGAACTAATGTACAACGGGATATAGATTATAGAAAAGTCTTATAATACAGTCAATTTTGTTTCATAAAATTTCTTTTGCTATTCATTTCCTTTTTTTTTTCCTCTCTCTCCTCTCCCCTAATCTTTACAATTTAAACTCTATGAATGAGGGAAGAATTACAAGAAGTCAGGCTAAGGCTGATCCTATTTTAGCAACAGAAATCGAAGCTTTTAATCCTTTTATTACAGGAAAACAATTAGATCGATCTCCCTGTAAAAGTGAAAATAATTTAGAAAATTTAACAACCTCAACACCAATAGTGGAATCTCAATTTGAATCAAATTTTCCTAATATTTCATTATCAGAAAGTTCATTTACTTCAGGTGAAACTGTTAGAAGACAATTAGATTTCAATTCGAGTTTTAATGATATTACAACTATTCCTTTTGGAAATACGAACGAAACATTAATTGAAAAAAATACTATTGACAATACTTTAATTGATAATAATCTAACGTTACAAGAAAATTTAAATTTTACCAACATGGCTTTAAATGCAAATCAAACGGTCAGTTTAACTGATGCCTTAAAAGCAGTTCCAGAGTTTAATGGAACTAATATCCCTATTAATATCTTTTTAAGAGGATGTTCAGAAGCTAAAAGTATGGTAGCAGCAGCGGCTGAAGGTAATCTTGTGAAATTAATTAGAACCAAAATTTATGGTGAGGCCCAAGAGACAATTATTGGACAAAATTTTGAAACAATTGAAGCTTTAGGAAATTTCCTTAAAGATATTTATATAGTTAGCCGAACGGTTAAACAATTGTTAGGAGACTTAGGCAATGAATATCAAAGGGAAGATGAAAATGTCATAACATTCGCAAATAGAATTCGAGATATAGGGACGCGAATTATTGAAGCTCAACGCACTTTCACCGGTACTGTAACCGAAGATTTTATAACTGAAACCCAAGCTGATATCGTGGACAGTTTTAAAGAAGGACTCCTTCCAGAAATCGAAAACAAAATGCCAGTGAATGCTAACATTACTGAATTAATAAAAAGCGCAATTAAAATCGAAAAAAGATTAGTCACACAAAAAGGTAGGCGAAATAATTTAATTTCAGATTCAAAACCTGTAAGAAGGAAAGAGATTTTTACATGTCAATTATGTAAAGAAGAAGGACATGAAGCAACCGATTGCAGTCTGCGTAATGATAAATTTTGTAATAACTGTAAAAATAATGATCATAATACTCAAGATTGTCAGAAAAAAAATAATAATACTAATATTATCTGTCAAATTTGTAATAAACCGGGTCATAAAGCATCTGATTGTTTTAAAATCAAACCTTGTATAAATTGTGGAAAAACGGGACATGATTCTAAATTTTGTAGACAAATGACTAATTCTAATTCCTTAGTTTGTCAAATTTGTGGTAAACCGGGACATGAAGCTAAAACATGTAGATCTCTTTCTAATTCTAATTCTGTAGTTTGTCAAATTTGTGGTAAACCGGGACATGAGGCTAAAATATGTAGATCCCTTTCTAATTCTTTAGTTTGTCAAATTTGTAGCAAACCAGGACATAATGCTAAAACATGCTTTAAAAATCCATTTTATAAACCCGACAATATGCAACAAAAGTTTCAAAATCCGTTAGAATCGCGATCTCAACTACAATGTCAAAATTGTAATGGTATAGGTCATACAGCGGCAACATGTCGACGTCTTGTTAATCAATTATCGATGAACCCAACTCAAATAGTGACTTGTAGATATTGCAAAGGTATAGGTCACACATTAGAAGAATGTAGGAAAAGATTATTTAACAATCAAAGATTTCAGGGAAACGGCCAGAGTCTCCCCCTTCCGAGCGCAAACATGGAGACTCAAATAACACCAATGCGCTCAGTGAATGTGACCGAAACAGTAGACCTACCGTGCGAATTAACGTTGTAAACGAAACACAAAGAAAATTTTGCCCGTACATTGATATCAAAATTAATTCAGAAAAAGGTATTAGTTTACTCTTAGACACAGGAGCAGAAGCTAATCTATTAAAACAAAAATGTATTCCAGAATCTCAGTCAATAAATAAAAATAATATCTATAAAATCTTTGGTATAGGTGGAGAATCTTCTGAAACTTTAGGATCAGTTAATTTAAAAATAGGAGGATACATTACTGAATTTTTAATTGTTCCAAATAATACACCAATTCCATATGATGGAATTTTAGGCACTCAGTTTTTCTTAACATCCAAATGTAAAATCAATTTCTTAACACAAAAATTAGAAATAGATAATTTACGTGTAACGTTAAAAAGAAGAGAAAGTATCATTAATGAAACAAGGGATATTTGCAGTGTTGAAGATATTAATGTCTTAGGTAGACTGCCTTTTATGACAATTAATCATGCTCTAACTCAAAAAAGGAGTGACTTTTTAATTGACACGGGTTCAGAACCAAATGTAATCAAAGAACGTATGATGATTCCAGGAGATCCTTTAATAACAAATCAAAAACAATTACTCAAAGGAGTCGGTAATAATCTTATAGCAACTTTAGGATGTACTGATATATATGTTTATGGAGTAAAATCTACTTTTCAAGTCGTTTCAAATGACGTAATTATGCCTACTTCTGCCATTCTTGGTGCACAATTCTGTCAGGATGCTAAAGCAATAATCGATTTTAAAAATGCAATAATTACTATAGATCATCGAGAATTTCCTTTCCAATATAAAACCCGCCAAATTGATGAAAAACAAAATAATGATAATTTATATCACAATCTACAACCATTATCTGAAGCCAATGATGTTAAAATCTTTGCTATAGACGTTGTTCAACCAACAGATATTGAATTTGAATTTAATTCCTTTCAATCTTTAAATAATATTGAAGAGAAATACATTTTTCACGTTAATGCTCATGATTTAACTAAAGGATTAGATCCAGAGGTAGAAAACAATGAATTTTATTTAGATCCTTCAAACCCTTATTATCAAGAAGACCAAGAAGAATTAGAACAGTTAAAGAAATGTAATATTGCGGAATTTTTACGTCTCGACCATTTAAAACAAACAGAACGGCAACATATTCTGGATTTAGTGGAAAAATATAAACATATGTTTTATTTGCCGGGAGATGATTTACCGGGTACCAATGCCATTATGCATCGAATTCCAACTATAGATGATATTCCTGTCAATACAAAACAATATAAATTTCCTCATGCTTTAAAAGAAGAAATAATAAAACAAATGAAAGAATTGTTAAAATTAAAGATTATTAAACCTTCCAATTCTTCATATAATATTCCATTATGGATAGTACCAAAAAAACCGGATTCTCAAGGTGTAATAAAATGGAGAGTCGTTCTAGATTTCAGATGGCTCAATGAAAAAACCATTAGTGATAGCTATCCCCTCCCCAATATTACTGAGATTTTTGACCAAGTAGGGGGCGCTAAATACTATACAATAATTGATTTAGCCAAAGGATTTCTTCAAATCAAGTTAGATCCACGGGATTCTCATAAAACCGCTTTCAGCACACCATTTGGACACTATGAATTTACAAGGATGCCTTTTGGACTGAAAACAGCGCCAGCAACTTTTCAACGACTTATGGATACCATACTTGATGGACTTCAAGGAGTAAAATTATTTGTATATTTAGATGACATTGTAATTTATGCAAATAGTTTAGAAGAACACGATCAGAAATTTCACGAGTTAATGGAAAGACTTGTGACAGCCGGATTGAAAATACAAACAGATAAGTGCGAATTTTTAAGAACAGAAGTTAATTATCTAGGACATAAGTTAAGCAAGGATGGTCTTAGTCCTGATTCAAAGAAAATTGAAGCTGTTAAACAATTTCCAATCCCTAAAAATATTAAAAAAATTCGAGAATTCTTAGGCCTTGCGGGATATTATAGACGGTTTATTAAAAATTTTGCACAAATCGCGAAACCTTTAACAAAATTACTACAAAAAGATGCAGAATTTGTTTGGGATGAAAAAACTAATCTTTCATTTGAAACTTTAAAAGATCTTTTGTGTAATGCTCCTTTACTTCAATTTCCGGAATTAAATAAATCTTATAATATCACAACAGATGCATCAGGTTACGCAATCGGAGGTATTCTATCTCAAGGAGAAATCGGCAAAGACAAGCCTATTGCTTATTTTTCTCGCGTATTACGAGGACCCGAATTGAACTATGAAGTTTATGAAAAAGAAGCATTAGCCATTGTAGATAGTACAGAAGCTTTCCGATCGTATGTATATGGCCGACAAATTAACATATACACTGATCACCAACCTTTAATTTGGTTCAAATCAGCAGATTTAAATACTCGTGTTCAAAAATGGCGTTTTAAATTATCAGAGTATAATTACACTGTCTTTTACAGACCTGGAAAAATAAATACGAATGCAGATGCTTTATCAAGAAATCCCTTAGAACCTACAAATATAAATATTGTAACTAGAGCACAACAAAAGCTATTGGAAAATTCTACCCCAAAAAACGATAATGATATTTCAAACCAAAAAGATGTACCTCAAAAACAAATACCTAATAATAACAAGATTAAATCAAAAACACCATGTGAAGAAAAAGAAAAAGCGCAAGAAATAAATGACTCATTAATAAATAATCCTTCTGTAAAACGTTATCCTAAGCGAAATTTAAATAAACAAAAACCTGCTTACGAAGAAAGCGAATCCGAATCGGAAAAAGAAGAAGTAGCTGGAACAAACCCTTTAAGACCTCTCCCAATCAAAGCTAGGAAAAGAAGATGGTTAAGGCATGAGAGTGATAGTGAATCTACAGATTCATCAAGTAATGAGGAGTTGCTAACAAATGGAAAATTCCCAAACCGTTTAATAACTAATATTACAGAAATTCATGAAACTATTCAACATCGATTAGGTAATATTATGTATTTTGTAAATAATGAGGGTACACCATGTGATGAAGGTGCCTTAAAATTAAGTGAAAATAATAAAATTTCTGCACGTCAAACATTAGTTGTAGGTCGTGTAAATGAGATTAAACGAAAAAATAATCGATTTCTATTTTCCTTATGTTTAAAAGAAAAAGACCCCATTTCAATTAGCGAAACTCAGAAAAGAATTCATGAATTATTTAAAAATTTGAAAAATCGACTTATTGCATTAAACCAATCGGAAATTTCAATTGCTAAAAGTAGAAATATTGAAAATTTAGAATGGAGAGAAATTTTAAAATTAATAAATTTAGTATTTAAAAATTCTAAAATCTCAGTTTTAATCTGTACGGGAAAATTAAAATACGTACCTATTCCAAAAAGAGACGAAATTTTTTATGAACATCATAATTGTCCTATCGGAGGACATAAGGGAGTATCGAAAACTTATAATCGTATTAAACAAAATTATTATTGGGAAAAATTAAAAGATGATGTTACTAGAAGAATCCAACAGTGTTTAGATTGCCAATTAAAAAAATTGGTCCGATTAAAAACTAAGCAACCTATGGTGATAACGGACACACCAGGCATCGCTTTGGATAAAATCGCTATGGATATTGTAGGTCCTCTTAAAATCACTTCTAAAGGTAACGAATACATCCTTACAATTCAAGATTTGTTTTCCAAATTTTGTTTAGCTGTACCACTCTCTAATACATTATCCAGCACTATTGCTGATGCTTTCATTAAGAAATTTATCTGTGTCTTTGGTGCACCAAAAACTGTTTTAACAGACCAAGGCAGAAACTTCTTAAGTGAATTAATGACTAGAGTAGCGAAAAGATTTAGAATAAAAAAATTAAGAACAACAGCATTTCATCCCCAATCTAACGGTTCTTTAGAACGATCCCATCATTCCTTAGGTGAATTTCTTAAACAGTATACAGATGCTGATAATGAATGGGACCAATGGCTCGATATAGCCATGCTTAGTTACAACACAAGTGTGCACGAAAGCACAAAACATACCCCATATGAAATCGTTTTTGGTCGATTAGCTAGACTTCCCTCGTCCGATCCTTTACAAGAAGGTGATTTAGTCCCAACATTTAAAGGGTACATAACAGAGTTAGTAGCGCGACTAAACGGTATTCAAAAACTTGTTTATGACAACCAAGTTCAGTCCAAAGAAAAGTCCAAGGAATACTATGACAGAAACATTAATCCTGTTAATTTCAAATTAGGAGATTACGTTTTTCTCTTGAGTGGTCCCAAACCCGGTAAATTTGGTAACCATTATGCGGGACCTTATAAAATAATCGAAATTTTGAGCAAAACAAATGTAAAAATTCAGATCGAAAAGAACCACAAAGTGGTACACACGAATCGATTACGAATATCTCACATTAACAAAGAAGCTAAAACCCCATTAAATAAAAGACACAATCATGTTGATAGTGATTAAATAAACTTATTATTAATAAGAAAACAAAAGGTTTTGTTACAGAATGATTGTTCTACTTTTGAGTTTTCTTTTCCTCATTCCTTCCTTCTCAGTGGGAATGATTGGATACAATTGTGGATCAGGAGAACTTAATGTAACGACAATTTCGTTACTTGAAGTAGGTCAATGTGATGTCCCCAACATCAACTTAAACATAACGTATCCATACATACAACTACTTCAGATTAGTGAGTATTCTGAAGTAATGGTAAGGCAGTGTAAAGTTGAAGTACGACGAACGATATATCGTTGTGGAATGTTTTCCCACATATCTGTAGTGCATAACGGTGTGAATGAATACATAATGGAAACAAATAAGGTTGATTGCGAGAGTGCACACATAACCGGGATTTTAAAATTACCAAATAGCCATGTAATCAGCGGACTTCGAATTAACGAAACTATTACTCATCCAATAACAATAGCTGGAAGTCTTGAAAATGATGGTTCATGTCAGGGAACAGGTTATTCGGATCCCTATGGATCATGGAAAAAGGTAGTTGTGCAAGCAACAGTCAAAATAACTTTATTAGAACACTTAGCTCGCGTGAAACTAGAGTCGAATACAATTGTCCTAAAATCCGGAACTAATTGTCGTTTAGCAGAAGAAAAATGTGTAGATCAGGAAGGAGGATATACATATTGGAATACTGTACAACCGCATTCTTGTAAATTCGACCAATATAGTATTTTGTATGAAGGTAGAGCCAACAAAATGGTAGATCACGATATATATAATCCTCAAACCATTTATACTGTTAATAAAGGCGAAGTTACATTTGCTTTAAATACAAAATCAAGCGAATATATATGTGGATATTTAATCTTAAAGACGGAACACCCCAAATTATTCATTTTTGAAACACAACTAGGTACTAGCTTTGTTAAAAACACAAAAATCGCGATCTCAAATTTAGACTTATTTGCATATGTAAATTCCAAGTTTATTTATGTCGAAAAACACATCAGGAAACAAATGAAACAATTGTACGTCGATATTGTAAGCCAAAAATGTTACTTGGAGCAACAAACAATTAAAAATTCGTTATCTCTAGCTACTCAAGCACCAGACCAATTCGCGTTTGATATTATGAAGGGTCCAGGGTATATGGCATTGGTTTCAGGAGAATCAATCCACATTATTAAGTGTACCCCGATGGAAGTAAAAATCCAACAAGGAGAAAACTGCTACAATGAACTTCAAGTGACCGCCAACAACAAAACATTTTTCCTTTCTCCAAGGACACATGTCCTAAAAACCAGAGGAACCCAAATCCAGTGTAATTCTCTTTTGCCATCATACTACCTCGTCAACGAACATTGGTATAAAATACTACCACAAGTCGTCGAAGCACTCCCACCTGCAGTGATCCAACCTTCCAAGCCCAACACGTGGAAGTATATCAACCCCGAGGATTTGGCTACCAGTGGAATCTACACCGAGAAAGAAATTGATCAACTCAACGATAAAATCATGTTTCCTGTAGAGAAAACTGCAGTTCTAAATAACTTAGCTATGAGTATGAGTGGACATCAAATCATCTCTACCAATGACAATGTTCTGAATCTATTTAATGAACAAGTTGTCGAAAAATTCGTAAACAACACTTGGAATAAGATGTGGGATAAATTTATGGTTTTCGGTACGGCAAGTGCTGGAGTTTTTGCAATCTTCACCATTTTTCACCTCCTCAAATCTGTGGTGAACACACTAGTCCATGGATACACTCTTCATTCCATCTATGGTTGGTCCATTCATCTATTAGGTGCAATCTGTGGGTCTGTAGCTCATTTATTAGTACATCTGGGTACTCGACCACCCCAACCTGAAGATGTTCCGTTACAAGAAGTCACTTCGCAAGAAACGAAAGAAGTCCCAGCGGCAGAAGCTCCTCCTTCACAACAACTATATCCTTCAAATGAACTACAACAACAAAGAGGATACTTCAACTTAAATACTTAATTTTGGGAATTGAGTTTCAAGAAACCAAAGCCTACCTCAAAACTTTTCATCCGCAAATATAAAATATCTGTACAATTTTTTTTTTTTGTTTGGTCACTTTTCGTCTTTCATCCTCAAGTAACCATTTTACGGCTGGGGTGTAACGTCCCGTGTATAATTTGAGCATATAAATGTTCAAATAAGATTAGTTTAGGTAAAATTAGAATTTTAAGTGTTTCTCACACTTCGTCGCTGTTTTGAACGTTTATTTCTAAACAAACTACAAGTGTAAATAATCTTAAATTAAATAAAAGATATCAGAACGTTCTCTTCAAGAAAACAATTATTTCTAAAACGTCTAAAATTCTCAAAACCTTAAGCTCAAAATCAACAGTTCCGAAAATTAAAATAGAGAAGAATTGTATTTTGAAGATATCATTCTGATATCTCCTGTAAATAAAGTCAGCATAGTTGAATAATCTAGCGTAACTATCTAAATATCCCGAGCACCGATGCACTCTTGCAAACAACAAGACCTAACTATTTTTTATGTAAAGTATGAGAATGAGTGATTTAATTATAAATAATGAATAATAATTGTTTAAATGTTTAAATTTTATTGTTAATTAACTTTAATTAATTTTGATTTCTTTAATTGGATTTAATTATTTAAAATATTTCAAGTTTTTATTATAAATTAATTATTTCACAGACAAATCATTGTGTATAATTGTTTATAAATATTATTTGAACATTTGAATTATTATTACTCATTTTTGATTATTATTAATTTTTAATTCAATTATTTTAAATTACTTTTCAAACGTTTTAGAATAATTTTGTTAAATATAAAGAATATTCTATACTTTTATAATAAAAATTAAATTAACAAACAAATTAAACAATTTTAAATAAATTTTAATTATTTTTAATTATTCAAATTAATTTTTAATCATTAATTAACAATTTAAGTATACAAAATTCTTTATATTTTAAAACTTTAATAATTAATTATATTTTATTGTTAAAAATTATTGTTAATAACTTTTTAACTAATAATATTAATATTCATAATGTTTAAATTAATTTTTAATATTAATAATGTGAAAATTATGAAAAACTCAGAAATTGGTTGGAAAACTGAATTTTGGCTCCATCTCTTGAAAACGGTCAAAACTTTAAGCCCCTTCCACTTGAAAACTCCCCTAATTCAAGTACGCCCACGCAACTTCTTATCTCTCAAGGCTGGGCCTGAAGGGCCCAATACCGTCACTGACCTAACCAGTTTTTTCCCATTTTCTTTCCTTGGATCCAATCCTTGTAATTTCCCAACCTCTTTTTCCTCCACTTTGAGACCCATTATTTTAAAACATAGTTCCATCCCTAAAAATAGGTAGGGACAATGATATAAAAATACGAACCCCGTTGAGAAGTCAGTCAAAAAAAAACAGTCACAAAAACAGTCACAAGAATTCTAAAAAAACTACTTCTTCCTCAAATTCTTCTTCAAGTTCAAGTTCAAGTTCAAGTTCAAGTTCAATTAAATTTCATTTTTTCTAACAATTTTCCAAGTGTTAAATTTAAATTGTATTAAAAATTTCCACGATTCAAGCCAAAAATTCAACGCTTTTTCAACCAATTTCCGAGTCTACAAGTGCCAATTTGTTTAAATAAAAGTAAGTCTTATATTAAATTGCTGTCTAACTTTCATCTAAATCTTTTTCTTGTCATCTCTAAATAATTCCGAAGAATATTAATGCGTTAATCGTGTTCTTATTTCTTCAATTTCCTTGTCGTATTTTTGTATTTACCATAATTTTCATTACCTTACCTAAGGATTTTAATGCGTTTATCGCGTAATTATTCCTTTAATTTCCCCGCGAAAATCCCTATTTACATATATTGATCAATTTGAATCGTTCCCGAGTTAGTGGACGCAAGTCTAGACTCGAAACATAAAATAAGAGAATATTTCCGAATATTCTCTGAAATTTATACTTGCGTTATGCATCCGACGTAACAATTATTAGAATATACCTAATAATAATTACAGATATAATTATTATAATCATTGTAAAAGAAAAGTATATACTTCATTTGATTTGTAATTTATTTATTTTTAAGCATAAATTAGTCAAATAATTGAACAATTATTATTTTATTGGTAAAGCAATTAATGATAATAAAATAATAATTAGCTGTTAAATATTTATTACAATAATTACAGTGATTTCGGATACTAAAATATAATTATCATTATTTAGAAACAAAAAATTAGTTCAATTTGATTGAAACATTAAATATTTAATAATATAATTAAATAATCGTGGAATGTTTTGACACAATTTAACGTCCGTTATATTTTTAAATTTATTTTTAAATCTACTCGTTAGTCGAGATTTATGTATTGAAAAATTTTCATTTCAAATTTTGACAGTTTTGTTTTCCAATTTTACAAACAATGAATCATATTTTATAAATTTAAAAAAAACTTTTATTTTTTAATATTGAAAAAATAAAAATTAGTTTTTATTAATTTATTTAAAAACAATTCATATTTTTTTGTAAATTTTGCTTTTCACCTTTCTGTAAAAGTGATACTTTTTTTTTATTATTAAGTTACTTTTTCACTGTTCTCCGAAAAGTTTCACAATGCTAGCAGTTTTTTTTTTTTTTTTTTTTTTTGACTTTGTTTCACAATTTCACTTTAAACTTTTTTCTATTAAAATTTAGACAAATATAGAAATATTGGAATTTTTATATCGCGTTTAAATTGGCGAAACTTTTATTATATTTGACTTTTAAAAATTTATCAATTGTTTCAGGAATTGAACAATATATAAATGAGGTTTATGAAGTTGTTCATTTCCTCATATTTTTATGCGTAAACATTGCTTAACCTGTAAAATACGTAAACGAGAATTTTATTTGCGATACACACAATGAGTCATTAAAAAAAAAGTTTAATTTTCGTTCATTTTTTCTAAAAATCATTAATCAATACATATTATTTATTTATTATTTAATTAATATTAATTTAATAATTTTTACTAAAATATACAGGTACCAAATTTTTATAGGAAAAAAAAAAAATTCGAGACCTAAAAATTGTGTTACGTAAAAAATAAGTCTAAAAGTAAATTCCATCGAAATGCTAATCCGAAAAATGAAATTTCGTCTAAAAGAAAATTTTATCCAATTAAAATTCTTTCAAATGATAATTCTAACTTATGTATATTTTATGGGCTAATAATGCAATCCAAATTTTAGGTATTTTATTGAAGCTATATATAAAAAAAAGTAAAAGTAAAAAAAGTTATAAAAGTTTATTAAAAAAAAAAAAAAATAACAAAAATGTCAAAAAATAGAGTAAATTTATTTTTTAAAAACGACTAACGTTAAAATTGATTTTCAAACTATGAAAATATTTGACAAATGATTTCAAAGAGAAAATGTGTGTTTAAGGTGAAAGTACACACAAGAAATTTTTATCGAAACGTCACTCGTCGCATTGCGTCGATGAGTTTCAACTTTTACAATTTTCCTCGCAAGAGAGAGAAAAAGATTGAGTGAGACTCGGTAAAGATTTATTTTTGTCGGTCAGGAGAATGGCCATTTTGAAAAATACATTATGGAATTCTCGAGAGGTTTAGTTTGAGAGGTTGGTGCGCTTTCGAGAGCAAATAGAGTTAGAGCGTTTTTCCGTTAGAAAGAAACTAATGTTCCATTGCCAATCGAGGTCAAACCTCGCACGCATCTTTCACTATACTAACATTTCTCGAGAATCGTTTAATATTAAATTTCATTCACTTATATCCTACCAATTCTCATTCATATATATATATATATATATATCGATTTTAATTTTTCATCAAATTTTTTCCGATGAAAAAAAATTGCGGGGGGCAATCATTCCTAACCTAAAAGAAATTGAGTAATTTTAATGAAATTTTTATAATAATAATTTTTTTAATTTCTTAAAAAATGGTTATCCCATAAAAAATCATAAGTTAGAATTTTCATTTTTCGAATTAACATTTGTCAGAATTTCTTTTTTAAAGAATTTTTAATTAACAGAATTTTTAGGGTAATTTTTATTTGATATAGTTCTTAGAACGCCGAATTTTTATTTGTCTGAAATTGTAAATGGCCGAACAAACAATCGATTTTGGCGCGATTTTTAAAATCCACCAATCACGCGACATTTGACGCTATTCAATAATAATAATAATAATAATAAATTGAGTAATAAAATAAATATTTTTCTCCAAATAAAATTACAAATTATATTATTTTCATTTTATAAGGGAAATTCATAAAAATATTTTTATATCGATTGTTGTGGCGATACCGGTACAAGAAGTAAAAAAAAAGTATGTAGAATAAAGAAAAAAATAATTAAATGATGACTTTTTTTTGTTAAAGAGTCAACAATAATGTATATGTATATATAGTATTTGAACTCGTGCCGTCACGCGGAAGCAATGAAAGGATTTCGCTCGCTAGACACTGTCGAGTCTTTTTAAGAGGCAACCGTGACCCAGAGACCACGCCTTCAGGTTTAAGGCTTTTGTTAGATACTGAGCCTGACAATACGAACGAAACTCCACTCGCAATATTCTCGAGTCGCTGACATAATTTTCAAAGCAGGACATAACATTTCTCTACAAAATAAAACAAAAAAAAAAAAAAATTCTACAACTTTTTCTGTGGCTTTATGCATTGTGCATCAAAAAATCCCTACATTTATTTTAATGCAACTTTTTTTTTCTGTGACAAAAGACAAGTTACATTCTAATTATACGTGGATCGTATTTTTTTCAAGATTCTTAATTGTAAATATTTTTTTCGTAACGCATGAATGAGTTCTAAAAATCAATTAGAATTTTAAATTAATAAAATTTCATTAGATTCAAATTTTCATTTATCATAATTTTTATTTGGTCAAATAAAATTTTTTAGTAGAAAAATTATCGAGAGAGAAATAATGTAATTTTATCTATATGATACAATTTCTATTATCATTGTAATATAAATTTCTAAAAAGAATATTGGATTATAAAAATTTAATCAAATCCTTTCTTTAAAAATATATATTATAATAATTGTTTCAAGAATATGTTCGGTCGATAATTATTATTCTTATTACTTATTCAAATTCTACTCCTATTCGCGCAGTGGTTTTATTTTTGATACTTTTATGAATTTTTAATAAGATTTAGAAAATTACTTCATTGGTACGTTTATATACATATATATAATTATCGAAAATAGACCTAGGTAAAGCACTCCAAAGCTTTATGAACTTAATATTGATATGCTAAATAAATTCCAATTTAACTTCATGAATATCTTATCAAACTATTGAATATTAAATTGGATAATATATAAGGGAAATATTAAAGTCAAATTAATATCAAACTGAAATATTGTTATTTTGTAAGTACTGCATAATTTGCAAATTCATTGTTACTATATAAAATATACATTATTTTTATTTAATTATCATTTTTATAATTATCAATTTTTTAATAATAATTATTACTATTATTATAAATATTATTGTAATTATTAGACTGATTATTATTATTTATAGAATCAATGTAGGTTCGATTATAGGTTATGTCAAATTATTTTTTTTATATGTATATATATATAATTACGAAGTTCATTATACACCAATAATAATTATTTGATACAAATAAATATTTATTTGATAATAGTCAAGTATAACCGATTATTCGGATGAAATAAATTTGTTTTTTCAATGTATCAATTTTTTCGGGATTTAATGATTCGACAAATGACATGGACATCTCTCTTGTGTATAGATGTGTTGGCCTTAAGAAAGAGAGAGAGAATATATCCTCAAAGGAGTGTTTACAAACCTCTAACGACGTAGAATCTCTTTTGACGAGAATCAATTAACGATGCGACGTGTATATAAAGAGGGTGTAGATTTCAAGGACGTCAAAGGGTGCAAAAGACTTGGCTGCTGACGACGACCTTAAAAAATTATTCACCTTATATACTATAGTGCCGACGAAATCTCACTCCAACAATTCTCCCCCTCTAATCCTCATATATATGCATGCATTAAAGATCGCAATAAAGGGGAACGATCACTTCATTATAATCTCATATTTTTTTTATAATCACCCCAAAAAAAATCAATTTTTCTTCACTTTATTTTCCTAACAATTATAGAGTAATTAAAAAAATATATATAGTTCCAAGCAAAATTTAACTCAAAGAAAAATAAAATTAAAAGACGGAACAAGCAAATATATATCTATATTTTTTGTAACTAAAGAAGGAAAAAGAAAAAAAAAACTGAACCAAGAAAACTTGGGGAAAGAAATGAAATAAAAAGAATGGTTCTTTAAACGAATAATATAAGTCCAAGGGATGAAGATAAAAAATAGTATAAGCAAATAGTGATGAAGAAATAAGCGCAGTAATGAAGAGAATAGAAAATGGTAGAAATAAAAAGGATTTAAAACTTGAGCGCGGAATAGTTTAAAGAAACTGGTGTGTATATATATATATATATATATATATATATATATATATATATATATATAGGTACTCGAGAAACAGAGAAAAATACGCGAATTTGAATAGCGAATAAAATTAAATGTATTGAAACTCATTCCTTTATATCATGAACGATTTGACTCTCGCGAATATAAAAAAAATTAACCGAGAGAATCTTAACTTGCGTGCGGCTTTCTATTGGTATGTTTTTCTAAAATTCATTCCATATTTTTTTGCAATTACCATATTATAGAATTTATTTTTTAATGTATTTTCATATTTATAGTTTATAATATATTTTTTAACTATAATTCTTTTATTAATAAAAAAAAAAATGTGTATGTACAATCAACTTTGTAGTTTATTATTACCTAACCTAACCTGAATCTAAATTTACCTTACCTAAACCTAAAATAATGCAATTTAACCTAACATAACCTAAATCTAATCCAACATAACCTTAACCTAAGCTTATACAATCGAAACTAACCTAAAACAATCAAACCTTTCCTTAAACAATCAAACCTAACCTTAAACAATCTGACCTAACCTATAACAATCGAACCTAACCTAAAAAAATCGAACCAAACGTAACCTAATCTAATACGATTTAGTTTTGGAACCCTCCGAATATTGAAACTATTCACAATATGAAAAAAAAATCTATTTTATGATAGTATTGTCATGTTTGAACGATATACATAGAATGACAATATTTAGCGAATAAAAAGAATTTGTAGCTTCTCTTTTTATGAAAGTTAATAGAGAAAAAAAAAATATATATATATATATATATATATATATATATATATATATATATATATATCTGTGCTGAATAAAATAGAGACGAAACTATGGCAGTAAAGACTAGTTTATAGTCAGTACATTCTTTTGAATCATATACGGTAGCTCCGTAGCAGGAAACGATCGACGATCTCCCGGTGCAATAAACTAGAGCGAGTAGATACTGGTATTTGCCATAAGTATCGTGTAAAATATTTATTACGTAACTG
Source organism: Leptopilina boulardi (assembly GCF_019393585.1). Classification (NCBI taxonomy): domain Eukaryota; kingdom Metazoa; phylum Arthropoda; class Insecta; order Hymenoptera; family Figitidae; genus Leptopilina; species Leptopilina boulardi. The sequence goes on along the minus strand of NW_026137825.1, from coordinate 4,311,516 downwards.
AAGTTCCATCTTCCTATATATATATATATATCAGCAGAAGTCGAGACTCTTCTTTCGTTGTGGCTTTTCTATATATATATAGCCAAGATAGAAAAGGGCCTTAAGAAAACAGGAAAATCAACACCATAGACCAGCAACAGGTACATAATACAAATGACCACACAAGTGCCTCTGACAAAAAAAGTTTCATTCAATTTTTTATTCTTATAAATGCTATATACCACTACAATACAATATCCCATGAATCATATTATATACACATATTCAAGGTGTTTTTTCATTACATCGATTTTTTTTTCTTTCAATATAATTATATAGCTTTTTATTCAATATCGCTTTGTTATATAATTCTCATTCATTTCATATTTCATTTCTACTATTATACGAATTATTATGAATATATATTTGTATTTTTTATTTGTTATTTGTCGAATTTTCATATTTTTATTTGTCAATCTATATTCATCAATTTTTCATATTTTCCTTTTTTTATATTTCTATTCACTCTTTGTTACAGAAGGGCTTTTTTATTCTTTTTTTGGGGGGAGGGCATTCTACGTGAAGCGAAAAACCTCGATCTTTGTTTGTTTTTACATATTGCTTTAACATATTACAATTTTATTTAAAAATCTATTAATCTATTATTTTTATCAAATAACGAAATAGAAAAATACGTATTTTTCCTAAAAATTTCGAAAAAAATATTCCAGGAAAAAAAAATTATTGAATGTAAATTTCACGTGGAATGTTCCATATATATTGAACAATTATAATCGTAAAATAGAAACAATGAAATATTGTATATATTATTCGCGATAGAATTGTGAAAATTTTCGTTTCTATTACAAAGACAAAAAAAAAGTGACGAATATAAATATAAAAAAACGGGTGAATCGATTTACAGGAGATAGAGAGAGACAGATATTTGTTTCCGTTATGAATCCAGTTACGAGTAGAGTATGACAAAAAAATTCCAAAAGGAGATATACGATTTTCGAGACTTGAACCGTATGAAAGGTGAATTTTTTTTTTTTTTGTTTACATACTGATGAATAAAGGGTACGTTTTTTTTCTAATACATAACTTTGACTTTCTCAAACGAGACTTCTCGGCCCACACGCTATACGACTTTGAGGACGTCGAACAGGTGCACTCGAGTCTGACCAATACCGATGTAATCCCCTATTCTTTGAGAATGTCATTTGCATATATTCAACTCTATATTGAATCCAGTCAAGATGCATTTCCCTTTCCCATCGACATAACTGTTTTATATATATATATATATATATATTATACGCCTATTAGGTGCATTAAAAAAAAGGTTTTCACTATTTTCAAAGAAACGTATGAATAATAAGCTCTAAAATTACTTTGTTAACATTTTTATTTGACAGAATTATTTAGTATTTACTTTTAGCCGAATTTTTATTTCTTCAAATTATTATGTAGGTATAATTTATAATTATTTTTAAATAAATAAATAATATTTCGAGGAAGTAAAAAATTGGGCTAAAAGTAAATTTTCTAGGTAATGAAATTCTGTCAAATGAAAATTTTAACAAACTGATTTTAAAGCTTAATCATATATACGCCTGAAGATTTTCACTATTTTCAAAATGTCTCTTAATTAATTTTTTTTATTTCTATATAGATAATAATAAATTGACAACGCTGTGAAAAAAATTGTAATATATTTTTTTAAAATGTAGTGAAAATTAGTTTTTTCCAGTATTGCGAAAACTTTTGAAATTATTTTTAGAATCTTAAAAATATTCTAAACTATTTTAATAATGAAATGTATTTTTCTTAAATGGAAACTATTTTTAAATTGTTTTTCAAATGTATAAATAATATAACTATATTATTTTCACGAAACGTTTTGTCTTATTTGCCACTTTTAGCAATAGAGTATAACCGCAAAATCGCAACTTATACGTGGCTATCTGACCCCTTGGCACTTCTTGGAATCTGTTTGACCCTATTTTCAAAACTAGGACCGAAGACGTGCTACTTTATGTCTTTATTATATGTTTCTAAACACTTCCAACGACTCTTCGGGTAAAAATCACACGATATATTATAATTATTTTAAAAAAGTAATTATTTAAAATTAATTTTAATTTCCATTAAGTGGGACAGCTGTTTCACTAAAATTTTTTCAGTGTACTTTCTAAATTAATTTGAATTTAAATTTCTAAATATTAACTTTCCAATTTGTTAATAATTTTTGTTTTTTTTTTTTTTAAAAGAATGCAAAACCGGTATATACAAATACTCGCGCGCAATAATTTGACCATTCATCATCGACATTTCGAGTACTCTCTATTTTAATTTCAAGACCGATTACAGTGGTTTCTATAATCCGTTCGTGATCCCTTAAATCCTATACACACGAGCACTAATTGCGCACATGGTGTTCATCATGCCCGAAATAAATCAAACTTGAGCATTCACAGGTGTTAGACTTCGATTTATGAGCGTGTTATATATATACACGATACGAAAATGAATTAGTTTTCTTGTATAAAAATAATTCTCTTTTATATTAAAGATACAAACTTTCATTAAATCATGTATATTTCATATTTTATAAAATTGTCTATTAGTTGTTTTTAAACTTATTATTAATTAAAAGCAATAATAATCAGTATAATAATAATAATAATAATAAAAATAATAATAAAAATAATAATAATAGTAATAATAAATATTAAACCTGCAATATTAACCAGTCAAATATTGGAATATTTACAAACCCCTTATATTAATGCTTTTACAATAATAAAAAAAGGCATCAAACTTAAAGGAAAGTATATTTATATATACCCCAGGAGAATCTATACATGAATGATTTTTGTTTTCATAGCGCGATTTAAATTTTTCTCCCCTCGTTTCCACATCAGAAATCACCCTTTATTTTTACTTCATTGCACAAATATTTTCTATTGTCCTTCCCCGAGGACAAAAATTCACAATTTTTTTTGCAATCAGTAATTAATAAAAATTCTCTTCACATATATTTCACCATTTCAGTTTCTAACCTCTTTCACAATTCCGAATTTTTTCCCAATTAGAATTATAAATTAAAATAATTTCTGCATACAAAATAATATCTTTTAATTTCATTCAATTGAAAAGTTTCTCAAAAAAATTTTTTTAACACAATTAGTTGAAGAATTTGAAAAATATATTAATTCAAAGATTCGAGGTGGGAAAAAAAGTTGTTGCGTTCATCAATTAAATATTAAAACAAAATGTGGCGCTACGATCGTTATTTGCCTAGTTGTTTTTATAACCTCAAAATTATTACTATCTTCTCTTTTTCAGTATTTTTTTTTTAATCAAAGAAATCTTTTTCATTGATTTGATTTTTCATCTAAACCAATAAAATAAATCTAGTAGGTATTTAATTTTGAAAAATGAAAAATAAATTTTCTCGTATAAATTGAATACATACTGAATTTTCCAGACCAGCAACTACTGCAAATGAGCCCAACTTTTCCTCCCATTTTGTTGTGTGTATATATGTATATGTTGAGCACACAAGACAATCGTTCGCAGACTTGTTATCCCTCTTCTATGGAAAGAAGACGTGGAACGACACAATTTCCAATAAAACAAATGTCGATCACTTTACACACACACATGAACCCACACACATTTATTTATATATAGGAAACCCCATCTAAACTTGTTCAGACTCGTCACGCTTTTCCGGGAAAATGTCGACAGTCCTTTGGATTTCGGTCGGGTAAATTGAACAAATACACTTGCAACAAAGCTTCCGTGTTGGTTTTAAATGGTCATTGTCCTCGCTCAGTGTCAATAAACAAACTCCTTATTTATTTCCATTTCTATTTCTCTAAGTGATTATTCTCTCTCTTTTTTTCTATTTCTAATTCTTTGGTCATTCCTGTATATATACATTAATTTTTTTGTTAATTTTGTTCTTAATTTAATTAATTTTTCTTTAATTAATTGTTATTTAATTTTATTATGATTTTCGTTATTATACGTGATGCGCTCTGAAAAAAGGGACCAATAAGAAGCAAATAATTTTTAGGTTATGTTTTAAAATTTTTATCTGAAAATTCACAACAAGGATCAACTTTTAATACAAAACATTGATGTTTGTCTTGGTAGCATTCAAAATATTTAATAAAAACTGATATTGATATTGCATAATTAAAAATAAACTTTAAATGAAGGTAAAACTTTTGTAAACATAACCTGAAATTTGTTTACTTCTTAGGTCCCTTTCTTCAAATATAATAAAATATTATATATTTTTTTAAAATATGTATTATAAATTTATGTATTATATTATATACAAGGTGATTTTTATGTTCCGGACCTCCTAAAAAAAATTTTTATTTTCATTTTTTTCGTTTTTTAAAGAAAAATCGAATTAAAGAAAATTGTAGGGGGTCCGGAACATAAAAATTACCTTGTAATTATTATTTATATATATTATATTATTATTATTATAAATATCATATTATTTATGTATTATAATATATATTGTATATTTTTTTATTATTTATTAATTTATTATTTATTGTACATATTTTTCCAAGAATTTATAATATTTCCCTGAACAGACCAATAATTTTTAATAGAATTAAAAAAAAATTGCCATTTTTTTTTAAATTTAAAAATAGTAAATTAAATAAACAACTGAAAAAAAGTGTCGTGACAGATGGGGTTAATTGACTTTTTAAATTGATTCCATTTGTATTTATATGCAGTTTGAAATTGAGAAAATCGAGTTAAATAAATTTAAATACAAAAGAAAAACTACCGTTATTTTTTAAATTCCCGCGGGTAATTTTTGAATTGAGATTTTTCGATTAAACAAAAGAATTGACCGACATTCTTTCTACATATTTCTATTTTACTACTGCACTACACTTGTCTTTTAACTAGCTCTCACAAATCAATATGTGAAAAAGAAGATTATAGTTTCTATTGAATTAGCAACGTGCATTGACTCGAGGAGAGTCAGTCGGTCGCAGTGTCATTACTTCATCAAAAAAAAAAAAAGAAATAAAAGAAAAAGATAAAACCCCGCCAAATATCACGACATTAAAAAAATATTTATAATTTTCTATATTTAAAAATTTATTTTTAAGTTGTTTTTTAATATTTTCTTTAAAAAATATTTTATTGAAATTTTTTTTTTTAACTTTAGAACTATTTTTCCAAAAATTTTAAATTTGACTTCAAAATGTATCCAACAATATTTCTTCATTGTTTACATTAAAAAATAATTTCTTTGCACTTTATAAAAAAAATAATGCGAAAATAATTATTAATAATTCTGCCCTAGAACGGAAAAACATACCCAAGTGACACGTAATTAGTCATTTACATATGTTTTTTCATTATAGGACACAATTAATAAAATTATATAACTAACTGAAGTCTAAAAAATTTTTTTTTTGAAAACACTTGTTTAAATAAAAAAAACACCATTTACAAAAAAAAAATTAATCACTCAATTTTTTACCAGGTAAAATAAAGGTCAAAGACCTGAAACGCGCGAATCGGTTTTTTTTTAAAAATAAAAACGAACCGGTCTTTTTTATATTTACGCGAATGAAAGCCGAAAGAGATTTTTGTTTATCGTTTTTTCTTTTTGGTTTTTAATATCGCGTGTTAAAAGACGAGCTTTTCCAAGTGAGTGAAATTAAATTTTATATTTTACCTGAAGAAGGGGAAGGGGAAAAAGCACATTTATTGAAAAAAAAACCACCGGTTGAATAAAAAATTTTTTGACGCAATTCGGTTCTCTCTCTCTCTCTCTCTCTATATATATATATATATATATATAAACAACTCGACTCGAAACGCTCGCGCGTCTAGCATATACTGAAAATAATGTCGTCCGCTACTCGCTCGTCCCTCGTTTGTGCCAGCGGCGTTGCCAGTTCGTTGGAGTATGGAGAGAGAGATATATTTTTCGTACCTTTCGTTCATATTCCACGGGGGCCCTATTGTTTTCAAAACTGGTGCAATTTTCTGCTCACAGGCGTCACAACACAAAGGGAACCACTTTTAAAGGGGCTGAATTATTAAACGTAGGCGAAAACAAAAAAAAAAAATGATAAAAATCGGTCTCTAATTTTCTAAATTTGTGCCTCTTTTTTTCTATATATAATTATTTACAATATTGTTTTCCTAGAAAAAAGAACGGGTTTTTTTTTAGAAGTTCGACAAACACTTAAGCAGTCAAATTATAGCTTCAACTAGTAAAATTAAACGCGCGTAAGCGCGCCAAATTGAGTATTTAATTGTTTGTTATAAAGAAATTAAAGATTAATATTATCAATAATAATTTAATTTATTAGAATATTATTACATATTAAATGATAATAATGAAAATTATATGTTTACAGGCCTCGAATTATACGACTTTTTCCGCCTTTTTTCAAAAATACGACTTTTATCGATTTTTCAATTAAAAATTATTTTCAAATTATTGTATTTTGTCCGCATTTTCTAATAAATTTTTACACGGAGAGACCGCCGGTTGGAAAAATTACTAAAAAGATTTACAAGTAGCGGAAATAAGGTTACTTTGTCATATATTGCTGTAGGAAATCGAAAATTCTATTAGCAGCATACTTAATAAAACCTGTATACTATAGTAAAATTGCACACAAATTGGAATAGAAATTACTATAGTCTACAGCAATGTTTGACAATGTAACCTTATTTCCGCTACTTGTAAATTTTTTTAGTAATTTTTCTAACCGGCGGTCTCTCCGTGTAGTGATAGCATCTAAAATTTTAATTACAAAACACTTAAAGTTTCAATTAATTTCAAAAATCTCAATTTTAAATCTTCAAAAATTCAATTAAATTTAAAAAATGTTTTCCAAAAATTGTTTGATAAATTATTTTTAGTTGTGTAAAATTTAATAATTGTTTGAAAATTAACTTTATTAATTAATTAATTAAAACTTTAATTTCTGCTTTCTTCAGACTATGATACCTTCAATTTCTAAAATTTCCAGTCAATTATAGCTTCACTTGTTGATAATTTAAATCAATGATAACTTCAACTGCCGCGGAAGCATCAGTCAATGATAGCTTTAATTACTATGATAATTTCAGTCAATGATAGCTTCAAATTCTAATTTTTCGGACTGTGATAACTTCAATTATTGATAATTTTAATCGATGATAATTTTAATAGTTGGATTTTTCAGTCAATGATATCATCAAGTACTGCCAATTTTAAACAATGATAACTTCAATTGCTGAAAGTTTCAGTAAGAAAAAATATATGATATTGAGATAAATATTAAATGTTATGTAAATAAATAATAAATTAAAAAAAGAAATTATTTTGGATCAAGTAAATGACAATAATAAATAAATAAGGAAATTTTGTATAGGGCTCTATTGGGTAGACAATGTGACGCCAATCGAAATCTATAGATTAATATATAAGGAACGTGTGGGAGTGAAATTAGAATTTTAGGCAAACTATTTGAGAAACCCTGCAATCTCCTTTCCAAGTCAAATTCCTCTTTAGGTTATTGGACCAGGGCGAATTAATATTCCCTTTCTAATTAAATTCGCTTATTCCCCATACCCCCATTTTTCCCTTAATTTAACAGTTTTCCCCAAAAAAAATTTAAAAAATGTTTAATTTTAAAAATTCACTTTTTTTTCAAAATAAATATTTATATTCTGATTTTTAGAAAGATTTTTACTCTCTACCAAAAAAAATATGTATAGGTCAGAATTTCTCAAATTGATCACCTAAAATTTTTAAAAAGTAATTAATTTTAAATTAAAATTTTTCAGTTAAAGCCGAAAAATTATTTTAATTAGAAGATGTTTTTTAAATTTTGAATAAAAAGGTTTCGATAATTATTAAATTTCATACAAAATCTTTTTATTCAACATTTAAAATTAAATCAAAGATTTTAATAACTAAATTTATTATTATTTTTTATTATAATAATGTAACGTAGATAGATATTATCTCTTTTACATGAGGTTCAATAACTAAATTACAACATGACTAATAATAAATTTTTTTATTAATTATAAAATTTTTATTTTATATAATAATAATATTTTTATATTTGTTAATTTTATAATTTATTTTAATTTTATTATTTTTTTCATATTTTTAAGTGACACAATAGATGTGACTAAATTAAAGTACATTTGATGAGGACACAGAATTCAATGTCGAAACGCACTGATAACAATAAAAAAAACCATTAGAACAAAATTTAAAAACATCTTTAAATTAATTTTTTAATGTTAAATCGATATTTTTACTTCTACTGCAATTAAAATAAGTTTCTGACAATATTATTCAAAAATCTTTTGTTAATGTAAATTAAAATTTTTAGATGTCTTAAAAAAATAATTCTCAGATTCAGTTGACAAATTTAAACACTGATAAATAATTAATTTTAACATTGAAAATTAAATTTGTTAATTTTAGACGATTCGCTTTATTGAAATTCTAACCCGTATATTGTAAATAAAAAGTTTTTGAAGAATAAAAATATTGAAGAAAAAAAAATTCTGTAAATGTTTTAGCTATTGCTAAATATATTAGCAACAGGTATACATACATACATACATATATATAGAAAGAAAGATTGTATCGCAATTGTTTCATCAGAGAATAGGCGCAATATAATATTCAAAACACTAAACGGCCGTAAAATATATGCAAATTATCCGAAATGCCAGCCTCAATTGAGTTGGCAAATTATTTAATCGACAAGAGCGCTATTTTGCATCGATAACAATATTTTGACGATCCATGTCAATTCAAATGCGAAACAGAAGGAATATAATGGTAAAAAAAAAAAGTTATGACTCTGTCAATCACGCATTGAATCCTTCAAATTTTTTTTTTTTTTACAACTCATTGTTCTTTTTTTTAAAATTTTATTTTTATCAATTTTTTTCAGTAAAAAAAATTCATCGTAATTATATTCTAAAAATGTTATGACTATTGATTTTGTTAAAATTACGACAAAAAGAAAATGAATAGAGATGTTCAATTTGAAGGAAATAAAAGACGATGATGGTAAATTGACTCGAATGACGAAAGTGACATTTAAAGTTTTATCTCTCTGTGTCGATATACGCGGTTCTTGTAAAGAGAGATTGATAGATAGTTAAGAGAAAGTGTGTCCATTTCTTCATTTACAAAAGCCCTAAATTCAATTTTTTTTTTAATAGTATCATTTTTCTTCTTCATTTGAAAAATTGTATTTTATAACATTATAGGGTCAATTAAGTATCTATAAATTTTTTTTTACTATTGCTATAAATAATACAACATAAAATCGAATATAAAAAAAAATTCTGTATAAAAGTAGAATTTTATATATATATATATATATATACATAAAAATGACGAATAAAACTAAATCATGCGCATAAAATGTGTATCAATTTATACGAAAAAGAAAAGTAAAAAAAAACGTTATACTTTCACCTTTAAAATTATATATAACAAATAATATGTTTTATGTATTCATAAAAGAATAACTATAAAAAAAACATTAAAAATAATTGTATTAGAGATATACTAAAATTAGGAAAAGTAGGCTTTACTAATTTTAAGAAGAAATGTTTTTTTAATACTTCTAGATCATAAAAGTCGGAAGTATTCTGATATACACTGAGAGAAATATTTCGTCACTAAAATATTTTATTCTGTTAACCAAATTGTTTTCTTGTCGTAACCAAATTTTCGTTGGAATTTAAAAATGTTCAACCAAATAATTTTGTTGGTCTAACCAAATGTTTGGTTAACATAATTCTACAATTTTGTTTCAGCCAACCAAAATTTCGTTACGACAATATCAAAATTATTGTGTATAATTAAACATAACGCAAGAGTTAAAAATTTTTTTTAAAAAATAAATTTTGAATTTTGAAGAAGCACTGAGTAAAAAAGTAGCATTTTTTTAGTATAATAGCCCCGATTGACCGTAATGTAAAAATTTATAAAAGAAAACAAAAGTAATTTGGAAACTAAAAATATTAGTTGAAAAAATGATGAGTTGGACGTTGAAAAAAAAAAAACAAATCGATCGTCAGAATAGTTCGGAGCCAAGTTTCTATACATATACAATATTGGTTAAGAGGAAAGGTCGTTGTTAGAAGGCTCATTGATATTTAATGATCCATAGTATATAGAGTCCAAGTAGCGACCAGTGACCTAATCCAAACCATAGAGTTCAATTCCTTGTGTTTGCCTTTATATAGACTTATATATATATACATATCAGAGAGGGCACACGAGTATCGACATGTAACTTCCAACACTCATTACAAGTACCAACAAGTTTCACGTGGACAAGACTGGAACTTGGCTTCGTGGCTACTAATGTTATTGAACTCAAAGACAAAGTATCACAGCCTATATTTATATATAACACCGTGTAAATCTTATTTCATTTCAAAATATCCTCCAAAAAAATATTACTCATATTGAGAGAAAAATTCCTCTTCTTCTAAACAATTATGTTATCCTCTCAAAATAATATTATTTCCCAATAAAAAGTTTTCTTAAATTCAAATGTGACGAAAATAGAGCTTTAGCGTTTTCCTCTATAATTAAGAGTATTAGTAACTAGTAATTTTTAATTTTACCCTCATTATTACTACTACTATTTTTTTTTATTATTATTATCTAATTTTTATATAATACTTAAATTCAAGTGTGACAAAAGTAGTACTTAAGCGCTTTCCTCTTTAATTAAGAGTTTTTGTAACTAATAATTATTAATTTTATTATCATTATTCAATTTTTAAGTCAGAAAGAGATTGCCTAGCGTTATTTGAATGGCTTTATTATACAGGGTGTTCCAAAAAGTATGGAAACTTGCAAATATCTCGAAAAGTACGAATTTTTGTAATAAATATTCAAGACAAAAGTTTTTTCAAACAAAAAGATGTACATCTTTGAAACAAAAAAATTGGGCCCGGAGCCCAATGTTGGGCCCTACAATGAAAAAAGTGGTTTTCTTAAATGAGACCACTAATTTTCAGTATCAAATTCGTAATCCCCATGAAATTCTGCGTTCAGACATGTGGTATAAGTGCCCAAAATATTTGGCCCAATCCAAGATATTGGGTCCAAAATTTATCAACAGATAAATAAATTTTAAAAAATCGCATCTTGGAGAGATTTTGAGATCACAGGATTAGAAATTGGAAGCTAATTTTCAAATTGGGCATAGAGCCCAATGTAAGATTCCGCAGCCCAATATGAGGCCCACAGTAAAAAAAAATTAGTTCTCTTAAATAAAACCCATTAATTTTCAGTATTCAATTCGTAATCCCCATGAATTTCTGGGTTTCTGGGACTTGTAGTAAAAATGACAAAAATATTGGGCCCAATGTCTAATATTAGGCCCAACATTTTTCGTTAAATAAATAAATTTAAAAAATCGCATCTTTAGGAGTTTTTGGGGTCACAGGATTAGAAATTCGAAGCTAATTTTCAAATTGTACACAAAGCCCAATGTAACATTCCCTGTATATGACAAGTTGCATTTTGCAACTTTTAGATTCTAAGAGTACTATGTACAAAAGGGCTTGACCCGTATGTTGTTAAATAAATACATAAATTATTGCTATTATTATTATTATTATTATTATTTATATATATTTTTTTTTATTTTTACTAATATTATAATTATCAAATTTTTATGTAACATTAATTTTGAAATTATTCGCAAAATTGTGAAATTATTTTATATGTATATATTCCTTCCGGTGGGGAAAAGTTAATATTATGAAATATTTGGAGAATATTAATATCAGAATATTAAAACGAGTAAATCGTTATATATTATGCAATATTACTGAAAATATAATTGCGCAAATGTTTGATGAAAAATCGGAAATGGATAAAAAAAAAGAAGAGAAACTGGTTTTGCGACCTTAAGGTTCGTCTGCATTAAAACTGGACCAGTATGGTCTTCCGGAAAGGTCAATGAACTTATTAGGTCAAAACATGTACATATATGGATATATATATATGTATATATATATATATATATATATATATATATATATAGTGGGTGAAACAGGATTCAGAATATGTCCACCACTTGTATATTTGGAATACACATGATTTGCTCTCCAGAACCACCTGGGGCTTCAAGAATCAAAATCCATAAAGTATATATATATATATATATATATATATCAAGAAATTAATTATTCGCCAGACAATTTTGCATATTCTCTTCATATGAAACTAAAATGTATTCAGAATGGTCATTGAAACTTTAAAAAAAAATTCCTGAGCTTTAAAATGGTACTAATCTTTTTGTAAAAATATATTAATGTAATATTTTTTTAATTTTTTAGTAGTAAAAAAACAAATTGTTTTATAAATAACTGTATAATTAATTGTATAAATAATAATTATTTAAAATAATATAAAACAAATATTTTATAAAAAAAAATTTATCTCTAACCTTAGCATTGCAAACGATGTATTGTAATATTTTGAACGATAGATTCTGCCGATGAAAACACTTGCGATTTAAAAAAAAAAAAAAATTCGAACACTCCCGAAACGTACGTTTAAATAAAGAAACAATTTTTTTTTTCTATTGAAATTTAAGCGATTGCGATTTAAAGAATTTGGAACACTCCTGGAATTAAGAAAAAAAATTACTGAAATGACTATATATATAAAAAAAAAGTTTAATACTCTAAAATTATTTCGTTCGCGAATTAATAAAATTCCAAGCACTCTCGCTATGTTATTCACTAGAAATTTTGTTAATTAAAATTTAGAAAATTTACACTCAGTTTGAAAACGTTTAAACAGATCGATACACAAATTGCAACTGATTCTATTATATCGTTGGGATTTTCAAACCACGCATTGTTTATGATCTTCGGCTTAAGGTCATCATACCCTTTGTATTTCAATGTAAACTTGGATTGCAGGTATATAAAGGTAATAAAATTCCACAATCATATCGACACAATAATTATTATTTTCTTCAATTTGAAATTCAAAATTTTCAAAATATTTTTTTTTAAACAATTTTTATTTTTAGTTTTTAATATTTTTTAATTTTTAATATTTCAATATTGTTAATATTTTTATTTTTTAATATTTCAATTGTTAATATTTTTATTTTTTAACATTTCAATTAGTTAATATTTTTACTTTTTAATTTTTTAATTGTTAATATTTTTATTTTTTAACATTTCAATTAGTTAATATTTTTACTTTTTAATTTTTTAATTGTTAATATTTTTAATTATTAATATTAAGAATTATTCTTAATATTTTATAATATTACTTACGTAAGTGGAATAATTTTTCTAATACCGTCATTTTAAAATTTATTGTAAAGTACTGCTTTTGTTACTAAAAAAAAACAGTAAATTTTCCCATAATGCATTACTTTTCCACTCTGTTGGAATACTATCGCAAATATAAAACAACAATATAATTTAAGTACAAAAATATTAAAATAAAATGTAAAAATAGAATATATAAAAGTATTAAAATATTTATTATAAAATTTAAAAATAGTGTAATACTAAAAAAGTGTAATAAAAAAAAGAAAATATACATATATTGAAAAGATGAATTTTAGAAAAGAGATGAATTTTTATAACTAATATATTTCATTTTTTAAAAGCGAATAAAAATGAAAAGTAACAAAAAAAATTGTTGAAAATTGAAAATAAAGAGATAAAGGAAAGTAAATCCAGGAAAATTGAGATAATACAAACTTTAATAATTGTAAAAAAATGTATACAACTCTCGAGTGTCTAACTCTAGATGTATCAAAATTTATTATATATATATATATATATATATATATATTTATCTAATCAGTTTTGAATATTTCACTATTTACAACTCATAGCCTAAATCAACAGACTACCAATATAGTAAAACCGATTGCACTAATCCTTATTTATATATATATATTTATAAAAAAAATTTTCTTCTAAAGAAAAGAAAGAAAAAAGAAATAAAAAATCAATGGCAGTTTATCGTCGCACAATTCCTGACGTTTTTTTTTCTAATTGACACTTTTTTCAGATTCTAAATTAAAAAAAAAAATTATCCAAATATCGAAAATACTTTTAAAAACTCATTTCAATTAATTTTTAAAATAAGTTCAATTATTTCAAAAATTAACACAAAAAACAGAATCTGAAAAATGTGGCGCAGAAATAATTTAACCGCTAAAAATTTCTTTTAGATTTTAAATTATAGATAACAAATTTTTATAATATAAAAAAAATTTCCCGTATGTACACTTTGTTTAATGTAAAAAAAAAAAATTATTACTGACCTATTTACATCGTTAGCTCTACCTAATTCTAAGTCATAAAATTGCGAAATATCGCTGTTTGAAAATAAACAAAACTCGCTTGAGCAGGATTTCCCGTATTTTTGTCCAAAAAAAAAAAATTAATTGAAAAAAACTAAAGGATAAAAATACTATTTGAAAAATGAAAAATAAGGGAAATTCGCTTTGTCAGTGATTCAAATGAAAATTCCGGAAATCGGAAATAGAATAAATAGATCCTGACAAAATATATGTCAATTAAGATATAAAATATAAATCCCAAAAATAATACTTGATCATCAATGATTCATTACTACATAAATTATAATTATAATTAAGAAAAAAAAATTGGTCATTATAATTATAAGCAATAATAATCGAGTGTGTTAAATATTAGTTTACAAAAAAAATCATACACACGCAAAACTCGCACGCAATCCCAAGCCGTGTTCCAACTCACGAATCCGAGTTTTTTTTTTTTTTTTTTTTTATAATGAATGTCAAGGTTCAGACGAAAAGAAAGCTCTACTTAAATATTTTATTTTGTCTCAAGGAATGAGAATTTACTTTTTTAAAATTATTTATCATTTTTTTTAAATGTCAGTTTCAATTAAAAATAGCGTGTCTTGACTTTTTTATTTATTCATTTTTCGTTTTCAAAAGTCGATCACTTTTATTCTGAATAAAAATTGTTTCATGTAAAAAAGAAACAATTAATTTTTTTTTTTAAATTAAAAAATCAAAAAACACGAACCGCTAGTTGGAAAGCGGGCCTTGGTCATATTTTTTTTATTTTTGTTTTCTCTTAAATTTCATGGCTAGTAATGGCGTTTTCGCAGGTACTTTGGTAATCAGCAAAGCTGGACGTAGTTTGCATAATTTTTTTTTGTCGCTCAAAATAAAATATTCAACGGTGCTTTTCTTTATCAAAAACGAGCTTTGAGATTTTTTTTTTAATGTTAAATATAATTTCAAAAAAAAAAACGAAACAAAATGTTAATTTACAATTTATTTTTCAAAGGCCCTAAGAGAAAAAGTGTCAACTAGATTTGTTGAAAAATTCAAAAACAATTTTTTTTCTCTTTGTAATTATTAATTTTTTGAATAATAGCGAAATTTTAATGATAAAAGTAGAAAAACATTCTCATTATATTTTTAAAATGAAAAAAGGTTCTTTCTTTTAGAAAAAAAAATTTCTAACGTTAAAATAGAATTTAGAATTTTTTTTTCAATTTCAAAATATTAATTTTAATTATAAAAATAAAAATATTAATTGTAATAACGTTTCATCTAAATTTTAAAAAATGTCATAAATGTTCTTAAAAATGTAAATCGACTTTTACCTGTTTAATTAATATTTGAATTTAATTAAAGATATTTAAAATATTTAGAAACTATATTTAATTTCGATTTTTAGATATTTTCTACTTTTTTTTATTTATTTTACTCAAAACTATTTTCTGTAACTAAAAATCAAAAAAATTGCTTCTCATTAAAAAAACTAATAATCAAAATTTAAATTATATTAGAAATTTTATTACTATAAATATATTGGAAGATAATAAAATTTTTTATTTCAATTCGAAAGTAAATTCTACTCATAATCTCTTATTTAACGTCAGTGAAATTCACAACGTTTATAATCAACGATTTTGAGAAAAAAAATATTTGTTGCAAATATTATTATTTTCTAATTATATTAATTTTATTTTTAGACTAAATGCAATTTTTTTCTGTTCCCTCAATATAGTTAAATATAAATTATTTTTCGATTAAGGAAATAATAGGTACAAAAATTTTTTTTTTGTTACATAAGTAAAAAAATGTATTTTATTTATTTAGTAAATTAAAATTTAGTGAATTTATTTAAAATTTATTATTTCTTAAATCGAAAAAAATTTATATTTCTTAAAATAATAATTTTTTGACTGAAAAAATTTTTGCAATTCTTTTCGATTAATAATTTTTTAAAGAAAAAAATTGTAGGCCAAAATTATTATAAAAATTATCATTTTTTGACCGAAAACATTTTTGCAAAATAATAATTACAAAAAAATTATAAACCATATTTAATATTATAATTTTTTGATAGAAAACATTTTTACAATGAAATTTTTAAATTAATAATAATTAAACAAAAATACACCAAAAATTATTTTCTGCGTGAAAAAATTTTGTTTTCTTTTTCAATCGTTGATTATAAACATTGTGAATTTCCTCCCCGGTTTTATTTGAGAAGAAAAAAAATATCACTTTTTCTCTTAGGTCCGTATTATCAACATTAAAAAAATATAAAATCTGTGACAATTATTTTTTGGAGAATTTGAAGAGATTTTTGTTTTGGAGAATTTTTTTTTTTGTTCCCCGAGGTAGCAGGAGAGATGAACGTCGAGTTGGAACACGGCCGAGGTCCTCTCACTTCCTGAACACCACACCATCAGTCCTCAAGAGCCACTCACCTGTAGCCCTCGTTGACGATTCCTGCATATCATCATCATCATCATCATCAGATTTTTTACGATCATCTGGTGGAATTCTCTTGGATTTGATTGTTGTCTTCGTCATTGTCGTCATCGTTGTCGGTGATGATTCTTTGCCGTCTTGGCCTGTAGATACTCGATCGTTGATAGGCAACCCTCGCCCCGAATCCGCCATCGATGTGCGCTGCTGTTCCTGGAGTAAGCAAGCGCTCGACAACAGGTCCCATTGACGGAGCTTTTCTCGATCGAGCTCGAACGACGTCGTTGTCCGCGTTCTTTCCACGCTCGATCCACTCGGGGGAAGGTTGCCTTCCACTAAAAAATGCTTCTCAATTGTATTTGGCTTTCTGTACGCCTCATTTTTTGAATCCCACACATAACCACCGGCACCAATTCTATCCATTGCTAAAGTTTCATAGGCATCGTCTTCCTCGTCTTCATTATTTCCCATTGATGAATTTGCATTTTGATCCAAATTTTGATTTTGTTCATTATCATTTGATCGTCTCTTGACTCTCGTTGATCGATCAATGTCTAAAGTACCCGATATCACACTGTCATTAACGTAAATTGCACCGCGAGTGATTTTACCTCTTGATTTTAATTCCGTTCTCGCCGGTCTCGGTGGAGTTTCCAAATTATCCAATGATCTTGCATGACGAAGACTCACTCTTCTGAGACTCTCACGCCAGAGGGAATCCTGTTCCCAAGGATCTTCGAATGTTCCCTGTTGACTCCTGATATTTTCCGTCTCAATTCTTGTATTTGTATTTGCACTTCTTTCGACAGTTGTTGTTTCATTTAAAATTCTATTCGCTCTATTTCGTTCCTCAACTAAATTTTGCAGTCCCACGTCATCCAATAATCCTTCCAATGATCTTGATCGTCTGTGCGATGTGGTAACAATGGGAAATTCAGGTTCTAATTGTTGACTACCGGATTTATCCCTCAGACCATGGGGGTATAAATTTCTTGTACTCACATCAGGTAATGTAACATCGGGTAATGGATCCGTGGATTTAACCCTACGCAATGTATCGGCTTCGTAAAAATTTCTCTTATCAACCAATCCAACTTTATCCTCAGCCAAAAATTGTGTTGTTTTTCTCAATTCGGCGGCAATTCGTCGTGCCTCATCAATATCGTCGACTTGAATTTGTCTCGGTAGTTGTCGTGCAATTGGATTAACCATTCTTCCAATGTCATTTCGTTTATTGATCGAAGTATCGCCGCGTTGATTGTTGAGCTGTGGTAATCTCGATGTGTGAAACAATGATCTTGGTTGTGTTTCAGTAGTTGCACCCGTTTGCAAATCAGAATAATAATAAGGTGCATGATCGGCAGTAGCCAAATAAATTTGTGGCGATGTTTTTGAATCTTGACTCGACGATGATCTTTGATTTGGCGATAGGGAATAACGAGCTGAATCCTGACTCGCTGATCGTGAATGATTTTGCAGAGTAATTGGTTTTGGAGAAATTTGCTGTGGTCTTGATTTGTAAATTGGACTCTCGACCTCGGATCGTGTGACAGCTGGTGAACCACGAAGGGGAGAGAAACTCAAAACGTTCTCATAGTGTGCATCGCCGGTGAATGATTGTGAATGTTGATGCGATGGTGGAAGATCAGAGACACGCATTGAGGGAAGACTACTCGCTGAACTTGTTTTGCCTCTTGTACCATAGGTGAATGGTTGATCGAGATTCATTTTATCCTGACATGATGTTTTTTGTAATTTATCAGCCACCAGCATATTCTCATTGAAACCATAAATACTATTGTAACTTAAATCCTTGGCATAGAGATCAACGTTGAATGCATCCCTAGCTTGCAATTCCTCGAGATATTGATCAAGATCAATACTCGCACCATCAAAACGACTACCAAGTGATTCGAGTTCATCAAGACTATCCAATACTTCACAAACATCATCACTCACCGGTCTTCTTTTCAATTGTCTATGTCTTGCTTCTTCAGGATTTTTTAATTCCGTCGAATCACTTCCCGTACTCTCTAAAGAGACTCGACTATCCCTTGTTGATTCTGTAGACTTCCGTGAAAGATTCGTGCCTGTTTGTTTGTTCTGTTCTTCCTCCAAATCCTCCATTGGTGGCGGTGACGTTGGAATTGGAGGCGGTGACACCAATTCACTATCCGATGAATCGTGAAGTTCAGCAATTAGTGTTCTACTCGCTCCTAAATAATATGAAGCTGGTCTAAATGTATCGGAAAGACTGAAACGTGGATGACGTGGTGCATCAATTGAATCCAAATCCTTCGACGATTCATCATCAGCGTCAGAGCTATCTGATTTTAATGCAGTGAGAATATCGGGAAGTTCAGAACGTTCAGATTCTCTTTTTTCACATTTTTTTACTTTCTCCTCATTTTCAGCGAGTTGATTCACCTCCATGTAAACTGGTTCCATTTTATTATCGGTAACACAAACAAATTCATAGTGCGCTGTTTCAAGTGTTGAATAATCACCATCGATATTTGGTGCAAGTAGTGAACGACCCAATCCATTTTGTGTCATTTCAACATATGAACTTTCCTCATGATCCAATGTGGCAAATAAACTTTCCATCATTTTTGGCGTTGGTGTTGTGTCATCTATATTAGGATCGAGAATCGATTTACGCGGTGACATTGGTAGATAATGATTTTCCGGCGATGTATCCTCTTTTGTATTATTTTCACTTTCATCGGAAAATTGATCACCATGAGTCACTAATGATTCTGTCATACTCAAACGAGTGTAACCTGATGTTTCTAAATCTTCCACCTTTGAGGTCTTACGTCTTCTTTTTCGATCCTCTGGTTTTCTTCTTATTGTTCCCGTATAGCTATCGACTTTCTCTTCAATCACTTTTAATTTCCCATAATTTTCTTCTTGCTTCTGATAATCATTTTTATTCAAATAATCAGATTTAGATTCTTTTTCCTCTTGATTTTGATTTAAATAATCAGATTCCAATTGATAATTTTCCTCCTCAGTTTTTTTACTATATTCATAAATTTTTTGATAATTCATTGAATTATCAGTGAATTTTCTATAATCTGTATTCTTTTGATATTCATTTAAATAATCACGATCCTTGTGATATTTATCATCTTGTTGATAATTTTGTTTGTATATTTGAAATTTTTGAAAATGTGAATCTTCCTCACAGCTTTTTTCCGGTTGATCTAAATCACTGCCAGTGTCATAGAGAAGTGTTTCAGTGTCACTAAAAACCCCACGGTGTTTTACTTCCTTTCGTTTATCATCATCCTCCTGTTGTCTTATTTGTTGTGATTTTTTTTCAAAATCCGCTAGTAAATCCTTGACAGATTTATTTTTCTTATTCACCACTTCGTCGTCGTTAATTGGAGATTCTTGGGTGAGTGCAAATTCTTTGATAGTCGTTGGTTTTCGAGTTGAGTCCAATTTCGAAACATGAGCCTCAATTGCTTGTGGTGGAGAAATTTTCAATGGCTCTTGCATTGTCAATGTCTCTCTAACTGGACTTGAACACAATTCAAATGATTTAATTCGACTTTGTACCAAATTTACTGTATCAACAATTTCCTCATCTGTTTTCAAATATTTTGTGGAATTATCTAATTTTTTCTTCATCTCCCAATATTCGTTATCGTCTTTTGTTTTCCATTGAACATTTTTTGTTTGCCAAGTTTCACCTGGTATATAACCAGCTAGTGTACTGAGTTTTCCATCTTCATTTCGTGTGACAGCTTGGTTTGAATAAGCACTCGGTGTTTTTAAAATTCCCGAGGGCTTCTTTGGTGTTTCATGATGATGTTGGTGGTGATGTTGTGAATCCATGATATTGTCCTTTTTCGTGGAATTTCTCTCCTTTGTTGTGGTTGATTTTCCTTGGAGGTAGTTGACCTCCTCGTAACCGGCGTCCGGCGGAATTCCACAGAGAGTTGAAGGGTTAACAATACCGGCGACACTGGACTTGTGAGTGTTGTTGACGACAGTTGTTGTGGGTGACCGATCCTCTCCAAAATTCCGGGGGCTCCTTCCTGTATGCGAGGGTCTACGCGTGCGCTTCCTCCGGACATCGCCCAGCTCTGATTCGTTATCAAACAGATACATTTTTTTTTAAGTTACTTTTATTTATTTTTTTATTTTTAATTCCGATAGAATTTCTTAATTACCCACAACCAGAAGATATTTGTGCAAGTCTCTGCATTGAGAGAAAAAGAGAAGGAGAAAATGATCTACTTTAAACTTATTTATCAAAAGCATTGTTCTTCCAAACGCTTCCAAATTTAGAAAAAAAAAATAATTAAAATCCTTTAAATTACAAAGAAAATCCTAATAAATTTCCTATTCAAAATTTATAAAATTGAAATTAATTTCTAAAAAGGTTACTTAAAAGCAAGGATAATTGATATTAATTTTATAATAATTTATATAATTTTACAATAGTTTGTATAATTCATAAAATTATATAATTTATTTTTAAAAATTTTAATTTAATATAAATAAATAATTTAAAATAAATGAAAATTGATTTTATTTGTCAAAAAAAAATAAAAATATGTCTCGATGCAGAGATTGAAATTAAATGAAGATTAGTTGTATAAGAAACGAGCTTGAGGCGATGACGTTCGCAGGACGAGAGTGTTAGTTGACCTAATGACATGCCATGCTTCCGACGACCTTCAAAAGCATCTAAGTTGTTAATTTTAATCAGACCAGACCCACCATCGCCATAGAGAAGGAGCCCCGAGGAGAGAAACTGTCGTTGATTTTTTTTTTAACAAAATCTTGTTTTCAATATCTTCAATTTAAAAAAAATATATACTCTCTCATTTATGATAAAAATTGAAAATTAATTATTAAAATTTACAATTATTTTATCAAATTTAAAACTAAATATTGGAAAACGCCATTAGAAAAGCCACCACGAAAAAAAATTAAAAATACTCATTTTATTAAAAATTAAATAAAATAAAATTAAATAATTAAAATTTAATTATTAACATAAAAATGTTAATATCAAAAATTAACCTTAATTCGATTTTAATTATCTTAAATATGATATTTATTAATATCCCGAATAATTAAATAAATAAATATTAATAAAAAATATAGATTCCAAAATCTATGTTAATTAATACCAATTTACTATTAATAATTGTAAATGTAATACTAATTATCATTTATTGAAAATTAAAATTAATTTAACGGTAATTATATTTTTTTAAATTTTTCTAAAAATGTAAAAAAAAAATTCCACGTACGATTATAATGAGACATTAAGCAATTTGTTAATTTTTCTGTTTTTTAAATACATACATAATACATATTTAATAACATTTGTACGTGCAACCTTGTTAGTCAATAAAAGGCTGAGCGAGTTTTTTGTTTTTTTTTTGTTTTTTTTTTTTCTTTTAAGGTCTGAAAGCAAAAAAGAATCGAGAAAGAAGTTTTTAAGTAGATAACGAGGGAAATGAATTGTTAGAATTTCCAACCTTTTGTTAGTCTTTTTTTCGATGTGTGTGTTTTTCAAAATAGCAGTTCAACGATTCTTTTGCTCGAAAAAAAATAATCCTCAACAATTAGTATACTATAAATAAAAAAAAAAAAAAAAAAAAATTCCAATTGTTTTGCTGGACAACAATTGACGTGAAGAGAAAAGTTATAAAGCTTTATCGTCTCGTCCATTTGGATGCAAAACTTTAGTTTGACGAACGTTGTTAAAACTTTTAACTACGTAACATATATAATTATATACATTACAGAGAAAGCTTCCAACTCTACTAATGGGCACAAGATTACAAAACGAAAGGAACTTGGAACTCGTATTTCGAACTCGTAAGTGCAAAGTTCGTTTTCAAATGAGTTTATAATTCTTTTTTTTTTTTTTTTTAAATTTGGAAGCGTTTGTAACAAACGATATACAGTAGTAACAAATTATAATATAAAGCCGAATTTTGAAATGCAAATCGAATTTGTCAAAATTACTAAAAGAAAATGGTTCCAAATTTCTTTTTTTTTTAATGGAAAAAAATGAAGGCGTTATTTTGTGTGTGTTTGTGTTTTTTTAGATGATAAGTTCAGGTGAGGAAGTTTCCCTACCTTCGTCATCGCTGGAATAACTGTTGTAGCGCGAAACGTTGGTCGCAGATCTTCTACCATCGGAGCTTTTACTTCTGACGTGCGGACGATGAGTTTCCTCTCTTCTTCTGGAATGACGTGCTTCAGCGACAGAAGCTTCATGAGCAGCCAAATCAAGTAGAGCTTGTTGTTTATAGTAGTTTGATAACTCGTTTTGTGCTGTACCTCTATTTGTTGATCCAGAGGGCTTTCTAGTCAGTGGCGACTGCAGCATTCGCTGCTTCCACTCCAAAAGTCGCTTCATCGATTCTTCTCGCTAAAAAGAAAAAATAAAATCATTTTTAAAAAATTATTTCAAATTTTCTGTTACCTATTATTTTCTTTATTATTATTATTCCATAAGTTTGAAATTTTTCATAACAGCTCATTGAATTAATGAGTTTTGTTTTCTGACTAAAAAGTTGGCGAAACCTGCGATAAGAATTAAATTATGCACACCTTGCATTTGAAAATAAAAAAATAACAAAACAAAATGAAACAATGATTCATCATCATCATTATCGTCGTTTTTGTAGACTGATGGGATTCACGTCTCGTGTGTCTAAGATTCCGGGTTTCATGGTGAAAGCTATGAACGACGAGTTCGTGACGATATTGCTAATGACGTGAAGCAAATGCATTTACCTGTCGCAAAGCTTTATGAATCATGTTTAAAAGTACACGCTACACGTTTTACTCCTCACAGGAAAGAGTCATGAATCATTTTTATGTTATTTTCTTCAAAAAAAAAAAAAAAAAAGGAAGGAGAAAAAAAAATTCCAACAAATGACAAAAGACTGTTACTGAATTATAAACAAGACTCAGAAATTTTGTTTATCTTAAAGAATCTCAATGTTCAATAACAAATATTCACCCCTTTTATTCAACATTGATTTTTAATATTTCAAATTGATTTCTATGTTAATTTTTAATTTCTAATTATTTTATTATTGTTTTAAATATTTGGACTTTAATTAATATTTGAAATATAAACTAAAATTAGATTAATTAAATGTATTTAATCTACTTTTACAGACGTTAAAAAATTTTGTTATGTAAATAAATACAAAATAAAAAAATATTTCCATGTGGATCATCAATTTATTTGAATGAAAAAAGAAAAAGGTAAAAAAAAAAATTGATTACCTGTTGAATTTTTCGTTCTCCGTCCCTTGAATCGTGATTGGATGATCGATCAGCGTAATCGTCGTCGTCGTCGTCGTCGTGGTCAACGGCAGCGGGATGCCTTGTTCGTGGCAATCGAGCCGATGCCGACCTGGCGAACTGTTGCTCGTTCCATCGTCTAGGCCCAGTATGACAAGCGGCTGGACTTCCATAGGAACTATGATTAGTCACGTGACTCGCTGTCATTCCTGCGGTGCGAGTAACTCCACTCGATGGATCGTAGTCACGTGGCATTCTTCTAGGTACGGTTCCACTTTCATTGTGAATCAGCATTTCTCGATTTGTTGCCGGTTCATAACTTCTTTCACGCAATGATCTTCTCAAAAGTGCCTCGTTACTTGCCAAGCTAAAAGTGAAATAAAAAAAAAAAAAAAACACCGTCATTAATAATTTTCAAAAAATTGATATACAATCAAATTAAATTGATAAATTTAGTAGATTATTAATTATTATTATTATTATTATTATTATTAATTAAACATAGAGGGATTAAACATTCCCTGAACATAGAGGAGAAATTCTAAACATTATTAGTCAATTATTATTATCAATATAAATATGAATTAAATTAAAAATTTTGTTTAGATTTAATAAATATAAAAAAATTAAATAATTAAAAATTAATAATAAATTATTAATTAATAAATTTGATAATTAAATAATTTAACTATTAAATTTTTTCTTTTCTTGTAAGCCCGTACATTGTGATTAAATAAATAAATTAATCGAGAAAAATTAGATAATAGTAAAAAGTGCGGTTCTTCCTTCAATTATAACAAATAAAAGATTATAACGGTTAATTTTTAATTCTACAAACACTGAAATTAAATTCATTTTATATCAATTATTGAGATCTCATTATTATTTTTTTTTTAGACACATTCAATGGGAATGAATAAACATATTTTTTCTTCTTCTTCTTCTTCGTGTTAGAGGGAGCTTTTTTTCTTTTTAAATATAAAAGAGAAAAAAATTTTTTTTTTTAAAGAATTCGAGGTAGAATTTTTAGAATTTCTTCTCTATATATGTTTAGTAGGAATATTTGTTGGAATAATTAAATGACGTTTGCAATATCAATTAACTTACTCATTGTGCCTCTGTAGGGGTTGTGAACTAATGATATGTTGCATGTGATCTCCTCTCGATCGTCGAATTCCAGAGCAGGAATTTTCCGACAGCGTTCCAATGCCAGATTCAACATCTCTGTCTCTATTCGATGTCATTGATGGCGTCGTTGCTCTTGAAAGTGACTGATTCCTTTGTTGCTGTTGGTGTTGAGGCGTTTGATGAATGTAAACTGCGCTTTGTCGCATTTGTGCTGCGTATCTATAATTAGAAGGGAGAAAAGAAATTTATTTCCAAAAAACAAAAAATTAAAGCAAAAATTGTGGTTATAATTATAAATAAAAAAAATAAATAAAAAATAGTGAAAGAAACTTTTTTGAATGCAAATTGAAGATTTTAATGAAGGAAAATTGAAGTTACCTTTCCTCGGAGTAAAAGTAGTTGTCATTGGCAGGAGTATCGGAGGGATTAACAATATCTAAACTTGACTTCGGCCTCTGCGGTCGCCTGGATTGATTTTGGAGACTATCTGACTGAATGAGAGTTTGCTGATCTGGTCTTCGATTTGCTTCGTACTCGAGGAAATCAGCACTATGGGGCCGTGGCGGTGGATGAACTTTGGGTTGTCTCATTACTGGAGCTAAAGTTACAGAATAAATATATATATATATATATATATATATATATATATATAGCTTTTCTTTTTTTCTTCTATCAAAACGTTGAAAAATTCAATGCAATCCAATTATAAAAATTCAATCACTTCTTTTTTTTTTATCGATTTCAAATTATTTTACTATTCTTCTGACAAATTATTATTAACTAGCAAAGTTAAACGCGCTCAAGCGCGCCAAATTGACTATTTAATTATTTGTTATAAAGAAATTAAATATTAATATTATTACTAATTATTAGAATATTATTACATATTAAATAATAATAATGAAAATTATCAGGCCTCGGATTATACGACTTTTTTCAAAAATACGATATTTATCGACTTATTTTAATAAAATGCGACATTTTTTTTTTTACATTTGAAAAAAAAATGTAAATAAAATACATTTTTTTAGTATAAAATTTATATCTTCTTCAGATCTTCTTCAATTCAATTATTTAACAAATTTTGAACTAAAATGATTCTTCACTACATTAATTATTTTTAATAAATTTAATGAAATACATCACAAATTCAATTATATCAAAATTATTTTTCAATTAAAATTTTTATGAAATTTAACAATTGTTTATAATTTAAAAAAAAAATATCACAATAAAATTGAATTATTTTTTAAAAATTTCAATTCAAAATAAACTAAAATTCAATTATTACCCGAAATTTTAATTCAAAATCAATTAAAAATCCAATCATTATCCAAAATTTTCAATTTAAAATTTAATTATTTACCAAGTTTTTAATTTAAAATGAAATAAAATTCAATTATTTTCTAAAATTTCTATTTAAAATTAATTAACCAAATTTTCAATCAAAAATGAACTTTAATTAAATTATTATCCAAAATTTCAATTAAAATTTAATTACTTTCCAAAGTTTCAATTTAATATTAATTGAAATTCAATTATTTTCCAAAATTTCAATTAAAATTCAATTACTTTCCAAAGTTTCAATTTAATATTAATTAACATTCAATTATTTTCCAAAGTTTCAATTCAAAATCAACTAAAATTCAATAATTTTACAAAATTACAATTGAAATTCAATTATTTTCAAAATTTGCAATTTAAAATCAACTAAAATTCAATTATTTTCAAAATTTTCAATCCAAAATCAAGTAAAATTCAATTACTTTCAAAAGTTTTAATTTAATATTAATTGAAATTCAATTATTTTCCAAAATTTCAATTCAAAATCAATTAAAATTCAATTATTTTCAAAATTTTCAATCCAAAATCAAGTAAAATTCAATTACTTTCAAAAGTTTTAATTTAATATTAATTGAAATTCAATTATTTTTCAAAATTTCAATTCAAAATCAATTAAAATTCAATTATTTTGAAAAATTTTAATTGAAATTTAATTATTTTCTAAAATTTCTATTCAAAATTAATTTTCCAAATTTTCAATCAAAAATGAACTTAAATTAAATTATTATCCAAAATTTCAATTAAAATTCAATTATTTCCCAAAAATTTTCAATTTAAAATCAAATAGAATTTCATTATTCTCAAAAATTCAATATCAATATTCTTTGAAATTTCAACTATCTGAAACCATTTTTCAATTAAAAATGATTTTCAAATTATTGTATTTTGTCCGCATTTTCTAATAAATTTTTAGTGAAATCATCTTAAAATTTTAATTAAAAATCACTTAAAGTTTCAATTAATTTCAAAAATCTCAATTTTAAATCTTCAAAAATTCAATTAAATTTAAAAAATGTTTTCCAAAAATTGTTTGATAAATTATTTTTAGTTCTGTAAAATTTAATAATTGTTTGAAAATTAACAATATCTTTTGAAATTTAATTATTTCTAAAAATTTCAACTATAACCCGTCGAAAAGGAGTATTATTAAAAAAAAATTTTTATTTAAAAATCTGTAAAATATTTTTGTTAAAATAAAAAACAAATACACTTTTTTTTTAATATAAATCGACTGAAACGACTTTTTGTGTCTTTAAGTTGATTCGAGGCCTGTGTTTTTATAATTAATATTTAATAGGTATTCGTTGGCCCCTGGTACCTTAAAAATTAATTTTTAAAAATAAATTTTTTTCAAATTACTATCTTGTACGAAATTTCCTGGCGCATCTTTTTTCTCATCATAAATTTTTTGTATTTATATACAATTTTTGAATCAATATACAACTTTAAAAAAAATTTCGTTAGTAAACGTTGTGTACTTCAGCTTCGTGAATTGAATTTTCGAATTTGGAATTTTAAAGAAACTTATTCCGAAATTTGGAAACACAATTATACAACTTTAGCAAAAGTGAGAAAAAGAATTGTCAAAATTTGACACGTCATAAGATTACGATTCAAAAAAACACGTGAAATCAGAAAAGGCCAACTTCAAGTTAGGACAGAAGGACAGACCAAGCATTTTATTATTATATAATTATTTATTATATATAATTAAATTATATTTACTGTATAATTAATTATTTATAATATATTGAAATAATTTCTAATTAATTTATCATAATTATTACGAAAAAATATAAAAAAAAATTTCAAAAATATAATTTTTAATTTTTACTTTAAAGAAGTGTTTCAACTAATTTTCAGAATTCTTAAAAGTGCTATCAAAAACTTTAATTAAACTTTATTTAATTTAAATTTGTAAAAAAAAAAAATTTCCCTAACTTTGATATATACTCGTACACGTATAGTGTTTTGAATTTTCACTTCTAGGGAAAATTGTTACATAATATGAATATATGAAAACTTTTATCAAAACTTTGAAGAACACTAAATTTCCATAAAACAATTTATGGCTAACTTTCTAAGGGTTGTGATTTTTAGGAAATCTAAACATAATTTACAGAGTGGAAAATGTTTTTCTTGAGACGGCATAATTTAACACTGAATTATGGATTTTATGGTTTTGTTTCAATTCGTGCGAGAATTAAATTTAGTTTAGAGATTTCTCTAACGTAAAACTAATATCTGAAAATAACCTATATAATTTTTTTCTATTTAGTTACTTTTATGGAATTAGATCTTTCGATAATTATAATAAATAATAATAAATTTAATTAACTTATTTTAAATTAAATAAATACGATTTTAAGGCAAAATTAGCGCAACTGTTAAAATACAATAAAAAAATATAACTTGAAAATTTATAAAACAATCATAAATCAGAATTCTCCGGTACGAAAAGAAATAATTAAAATCCCATCACAGAAGAAAATTATTCAGAGTTGGAAAAAAAAAAAAAGTTAAAATGAAAAACCAAAAAAAAAGGGGTGAAAGTTTTTAATTGACTCACCAACTTGAGGTGAGACACCATAAACTTGTTGTTGTTGAATTTGTTGCGCATAAACTGGAATCGGAATAGGCGCCGGTGCAGGTGCTTTGGTATATCCCACGGGACCAGCGGGCCGCTGATAAAGCTGAGGAGCTCCATAAACATCCTCATAGTCTCCATTTCCCCTACTACCACCACCACCACCTCCTCCGCTTCTTGGTTTCGCACTCCTTCCATAAGTATCCGGCGTTCTTCTCTCTTGATTATAATTCAAACCATAATTCAAACCCGATTTATCTGTCCTGAGAGTTGCCTGCGTTGCTTGTTGCTGTTGCTGTTGCTGTTGAGCAGGAACTCGTGTCCCATAAATAGTCGTATTCCTGTCATATTCATTCATTGGACTCTTGCTCGTCATTCTAATATCCGGTGAGACTGGCGATTTCCTATAATCTGGATCAGGCGATGGTGTCGAATTTTGTCCACCTTCAGTGAAACGTTTTGGTTTCGGTGGTGTATTCGCATACACAGGTTGACAATAATTTCTCCCCATTGGCTGAACAGTGTGTACAATATTTGCATTGACACCAACAGTTTGGGGTTGTGAATTTTGATTTGATTGAAGTGCCTGAAGAGTTTGATTGTGCGGTTGAAGAATTTGTGAATGACTCTGAAGAACTTGTGAATGTACAACTTGGGACTGTAACACCTGATGTGTTTGCAATGTTTGCGATTGAAGTACCTGTGAATGTGATTGTAGAACTTGAGAATGAGATTGTACCGATTGAAGTTGATGAGAAATGGGAAATTGATTGTATTGTTGTGAGGTGCCTGGTTGTCCATATTGAGGTGACTGTTGCATCCAACCGTTCACCATTGGTTGTGGTTGCATATCATTTGGTCCATTATTGTTCCCATTTGTATTTCCATTGTTATTTAAATTGGGAAATGAGGCAGTGTTCACGCTATTTGGACTGGAATTATTATTGGAAGTATGACTTGGATCGTCGCGTGATTGGAAGCCATGGAAACCAGAGTCACTGTCGTCAGCACTTTGGTTTAAAATTGATGAGATTGATGAGACACTTGGTCTTGCGCTACGATCGCCGTCCGCTGGTCCAGCCATATCTAGAGGCGAGGATGCCTCGTCTCCTCGGCTGCAAAAATAAAAATATAATTTTACCCTCCAATATTATTTTATTATATTTTTTCAAATTGAATTTCGCGCGCCTACCAACTGGTGGCGCGTATGTGAACTAAAGTAGCAGACGACAAAGTCACGCCGGAGACCTGTTGCCTAGAAGCCGGCAGATTCTTAATCACATATACTGTGCCATAATATAATTGTTGTAATTAAAGATTTTTGTATGGGTAATTAAAGAATATTTCAATAAATCGCTGTGTATATTTGACTATTATTTGTTTTGTGCGCTAAAATTCCTTTTGGATTATTTAGCAAAACCGTTGATAATTAAGATTGTATTCTGGTAAAGATCAGTCATATTATTCCCCCGCTTTCGTTTCGTTCACCAAACAGAATCAAAACTAAAATTTTTGATTCTGATTTCGGAATCAAAAACTATTTTTGATTCTGATTTCGGAATCAAAAACTATTTTTGATTCTGATTTCGGAATCAAAAACTATTTTTGATTCGGGTAATAAAAATGGTAAAATTGATTTTTAATTCCAATCACAATATATTTTGAATTTTGTTTTGTTTCGGTGAAGGTCTCTGCTTTTTTTTCCTAATAAACCAAAATTACAGAATGAGAATATAAAACAAACAACGAGATCAATTTTCCAAAATTGTGAGTGATGCTCTAAAGAGGAAAAGCACAAGAATGCTAATTTGCCATATACGACATGGGGGGTTCATTTGCCAGTTTAGAGAATTCTGTTTAACTTGAACTAAGGTGCGAGAACAATTAGAACAAGTTGAAACGGGAGTAAGTTGGGAAATTCCAAAGTCGGCAAACAATTATCGTTCTTGGGTGAAAGTTTGGTGTTTATCTAGGAATCAAGGGGGTTTTCAAGAGCGAGTATGAGGGAATGAGAAAGATATATATATATATATATATATATATATATATATATATATATATATATATATATAAAGGATTAGGTCGTCTCTTTTACGCCACTTACGGATTTGGATCCTGAAGAAGTGAGGCAAGTGTTAAAGCGTTCACCCATTGGTTCATGTTCTCTCGTGTCTCCGCTGCGAAATGGTAGGTTCTCATGTTCGCGTGCTCGGCCTTGAAAGCGAACTTCTTGTTAACTTTATCTTCTGGTCTGCAAACAGTCACCCTGTACGATGGCAATAGAATCGAACCCAATAATTTCTCCTCCTCAGGACCTGTAACAAAATTTATTTATTTTTTTTTTTCAAATTTCAATATTTGGACAAAAATTTAATAAATATTAATAACAAAAAGAAGATATAAGGAGATATACATTTGCAAAGAGAGGATAAATCAACATTGTGGAAAGTTAAATAGTAGTTTTTGGAAAAAGTTGAACAAGATAAACAAGAGTATATAAAAATTCGACGAGATATATAGTTGGCAGTTTTCCTTTAAAGTTTTTGGCTCATAAGTTTCTTAGGCTTGTAAATATTTAACCCTTCGACGAAAGCTCGCGCGCATCTACACTGAGGAAAGTCAAGGTGAGGTGATTTTTCATCTCAATCATTAGCGATGCAGATGTTCACGGAAGCGAATATCTTTTAAGGCTTCACATAGAAGCTTTATTAATAACTTTCATGTATATGAAAGAAACATGTATATGAAACATATCCTTTGTCATGATGAAAACAGCAATTATTAATTATTATTCAAAAGTAAATTTTTTTGCAAAATAAAATACTAATCTTTCAATTCAAACATAAAAGAAGTTAGTATATATATAAATATTAGGTCAATTAAATACAAAGAGACGAAACATCAAAGCGCAGTTTGGGATATTTGAAAACTTAACTGGAAAAAAAAAGAGAAAAGAAACTTTACTTTATATCCTTCCATACAGCGTATGTATAGCTTTTACTTTCAACATTGATTCATCAAAAGGATAGAGGTACTTTTTTAAACTCTAGCGAGAGCATAGGTGAATGGAAAAAGGAGGAAGGAGGAGAGATCGAACAAAAAAAAAAAAAAGAAGCTTTGGAAAGCTCGCTTCGGGCGCAAAAGTGTGGGCTTTCGAGTGATCTGCATTATTAAAGGGCTTCAGCAGTCGTCTGCTTTCCTCCTTTTTACCCCTATATATAGCTACTTATGCTTGCACTTCGAACGTGACAAGTTCTCCATGAACTTTTATATACGAAAAATTTGAAATTACATAATGAAAAATGAATTATTTTCCTCTTCATTATTTTCAGTTAAAATATAGAATTAAAAAAAAAAATTTCATTATAATTTTTTTTTAACGATTTTTCCATCGATGAAAATACTTCTTTTTTACGGCAACCTAAGCAAAAAATAAATGGGTTCAAGACGGACAAAATTGGGATTAATGTATAAAGAAATAATTCACCGGAATAAATTACATAAAAAAGGATAAAAAAATTCAATTTGAGACATATATTTTTCGAAAATTGAAATAGAAAGATTTTGAATTTGAAAACTCTTAATGAAGAGCTCTATACATCATCCAAAGCTTTAAGATTACAGAACTAAAGTTGGGAAAATTTGCTACTAAATTCAGAACTCAAGAGAACATTCAAAGGAGTACAAACGAGAGATGCATAAGTTGCGAGTAATTTAAAGGAAGTTCGCTAAAACTAGCTTTAAGATCTCGTTCCCGCCAGATGTCGTCGACATTGTCGTGAGTGCGCGCGGTGTAATTTTGGTGAATGCTACATTTCAGAAAACTGGTTCAATTAGTGCCCAAGCACACAAGGCCAATAGTAAAAAAAAAAAAAGAAAAAATTAACAAATTTATGTCATATACGAAAATATATACAAATTTCTGCGGTTGACTTTTCGCATATTTTCTCCCGCGCTTTATCAAAACAAGTTTTTTTTTTTTTTTTTTTTTTTTTTAATTAAAAACCAAGTTAAAAACAAAATAAATAAATATCTTTTTTCACAAATTGGAATAAATTTTACCTTATGAAATTATTAATATGTGACAATGTAAAACGATCTCTAAACATAATCTAAAATTTGTTCATTATTTGCAAAAAAAAATTGATACTAAAAAATTGTTTTATTTTTTTTTACCTTTGTAATAAAAGAGGCAATATTCGGAGAGGACGAACCATCGTCTTTTCCAAAGCATAAGACCCTCGGATCCCTGCTTGTGGAGCCATCCTTGAAGAGCGACAGGGGCAGAAAGTGGCCTTTTTGCTGCAGGTGATCTAAGACCCTGTGGACCACTTTTTCTCCGCACTCCTGATATCGCTGATGTCCCATCGCCTCCGCCTTTAATTCGCACCTGACCTGATGCAGGCGACGAGGACGCCTGGACATTCTGCAACTGAAAAAAAATTTTTCTTTTAATTTCTATTTTCAAAAAAAAAAAAAAAAAAAAAACTGCTTGGAAATTATTAGGTTCAATTAATGATGGAAGCCTTAACATAACCTCAAAACTGAAAAACAGTTTTTAACGCAAAGAAAAATTTAATAAAATTTAAAACACACTAGTAATTATTAATTAAGGAGGCCCTAACATAACCTCCAAACTAAAAAATGGTTTTTAACACAAACAAAAATTTAATTTATTAATTAGAGGCCCTAACATAACCTCAAAACTGAAAAATAGTTTTTAACGTAAACAAAAGTTTAATTAATAATTAATTAATTATGGAAGCACTAACATAACATCGAAACTGAAAAAAGGTTTTTAACGCAAACAAAAATGTAATAAAAATTAATTTCATTTTTAGAAAATTTGGTTATACGGAGAATATTATGTTTGAGTTAAAATCTTTTATTACTAAAGTAACTTTTCTAAAATTGAATTAATTTTTATTAAATTTTTGTTTGTGTTAAAAACCATTTTTTAGTTTTGAGGTTATGTTAGAGCTTTCGTAATTAATAAATTAAATTCTTGTATACGATAAAAACATTTTTCAGTTTTGAGGTTATGTTAGTGCCACCATCATTTATAATTCTAAATAAAAAAAATAAATTAACATTCCTTTATATAAACAATTATTTTCATACGTAAAAAATAATTTACTTCAATTATTTTCGAAATATTTAATTTTTTATATATTTATATAATAAGGGAAAAATTTCGTATATTATATAATTAAATTCCTAGAAAATGATTTTCTCTTTTGATTCTGTCTCAGCTATTTTCAAAAACGACAATGTCGTGTTAATTTTAAGTGTCAGTTTTAGAGGAGAAATTGGAATGCAAACGGGTGAGAGAGAGAGAGAGAGAGAGAGAGAGAGAGAGAGAGAGAGAGAGAGAGAGAGAGAATAGAAACGAAAGGATGAATGAATGTTGGGGAAATAACATTATCACGCAATCTAGAGACACTTCAACCCTTTTCCACAGTCAGAGGGCGAGAATGTGGAATTGTGGAAGGAGAGAGTAGGATTAAAGGAGAAAAAGAGAAACACGCTTATAACAGGACTACGTCCCCCAGAGAGACTGGGAAATACTGACAGTAATGATAATACGAAACGTGATTCTCTCTGTAAAACAAATTTTAAGTTCACATTTTATTCTCTTCTTTTTTCTACTTTTTTTTCGTAATATCTCGTAAAAAGTCTATTTTTCTCTTTTGATAAATTTTTTTTTTAACGAATAGAAAAGAAGAAATAAATGTAAGAAAGAAAAAAGAAAATTGTTGCAAAAAAGTGGGATATAATAAGAAAAAGAAATAAAACTGTATAGAAAAATAGAAAAGTTTCGATGGCTTAGTGGTTGAGATTCTCAATTTGTACTCAGCAGTCCTGGTTTCGATTCTTCACAGCTTCGAAATTCTTTCAAGTATAATATTAATTAATTAACATCTTCTAGAGAAAAACGGCAAAAATAAAGATAAAAAAAAAATAAAAAGAATTTTTTTTGTAATGTCAATTTTTATACAATAAAAAAAAATATACATTCAATTGTCGAATAAAATTAAAAGCGAGAATTATATCGTCGGATTTCCGGGAAATAAAATTATTTATTCCCCAAGGACATAATTGTGCAAGGAAACCGGATAAAGTTTTTTTTTTTATCCTTTTGCAATGGTTCGTTATACT
The DNA here is from genome assembly GCF_019393585.1 of Leptopilina boulardi. NCBI lineage: Eukaryota > Metazoa > Arthropoda > Insecta > Hymenoptera > Figitidae > Leptopilina > Leptopilina boulardi. Next base: position 4,276,203 of record NW_026137825.1, on the reverse strand, counting down.
TATTCTAGAATTTGCAAGCGATCTCTCGTATAGTCGTAGAGGCGTTGCACGTCCTCTGAGGGCTGAATAACCGCCTCAAAGGAAACTTTGCACTTTTATCGTAAGTTCCACAGTCTCGTTTATTTTACTCGCATCGTTGCAACTGGAAAAGCGACATCGCATTTCTTTTTCTCTTTTAATTTCAACCCTTTTTTTGAAAAAAAAATATAAATATATATATCATAACAAACGTTCGTGTTAGTTCAAAAAAAAAAAAAAAAATTGGAAATTCTCTTTTTGATTTCAACCTTTTTTGAAAAAAAAAAATATATAACAAATATTTGTGTTAAAAAAAGGAATTTTATAAACAAAATTCGTTTTTGTAAATAAAATTATTTTTTGAAAATTGTTTTGGAAAAATCCAAAACATCTGATAATAAAAAATGTAATGAAAAATAATTTGATATTATTATTGGAAAAAATAAAAAAAAAAGTAGAAATTACAAAATGAATAGCAAAAAAAGAAAAAATGGAATGGAAAAAGTGAAAATTTGTAATAATAAGACGATGATAGAGAGGATGGAAGTTGATCGAAAAAAAAAAGAAAAAAATTTGTATATATGTGTGACGACGTTTATGAACGACCCCAAAGTCCCATGGGTAAGTTTTACCAATACAGTTTCTCAACTTACTGCACTGCTTATAAAGTTGTGGCGCTTTTAGTCGACAAACTCGTAATCGAGAAAAAGAAGCTCTCGAGTTTTACGAGGTTTATCTCGCCAAGTGGAAAGCGGTTTTCGTATATTCCCTCCAGGCACTGAATTTTGACGTTTTTTTTTTTTTTTAATAATTTTTTTTTTTATATAAATAAGTCCTTAAGGAAAATAGAATACTGTTTATCGATTTTTGAGTATCGAATTTTTTTTTTTAAATATTTATTCGACTTAAAACTTGTTTATCGATTTATTCAGTACACCCAGAGAGGAAAATATATATATATATATTTATATTTATTTAAACTTATTTATAATTATTTATATTTCTTTATTATATTTAGCTCAGACTTGTAGTTGCTAAATATATTATTATAATAAATAATTACCTAAATTCCATACAATTTTAAAAATATAAATTAAAAAATATATGAATAATTTTCAAAAATTCAAAATGGCGGATCCAATATGGCGGAAAAAATAAAAAATTTATTGAATTTGCTCGAAATTTGTTACTCGGAGGGCTTTTAAGCTCGTTGAATACGAATCCAAGGTCCGTCTTTAAAAATTCAAAATGGCGGAAATTTTTCTTTTAATTGTTGAATTCGCTTGAAAGTTACTCGGGGATTTTTGGGCTCACTGAATACGAATCCTAGATCCGTTTTTCAAAATTCAAAATGGCGGATCCAATATGGCGTAAAAAATTTAAAAATTAATTGAATTCGCTTGAAACTTGTTACTCGGGGGTTTTTCGGCTCGCTGAATACGAATCCGAGGACAGTTTTTCAAAATTCAAAATGGTGGAAAAATTAAAAAAAATTTAATCACCCCTATCAAAAAGTGACTACTGGCGCGGTGCTGCTACCAAAACTACGCCCAGCAGTGAACTCCAGTAATTTCTGGTAGAGAATATAAAAATTTGATAAAGAATTTTTTAAAAAAAGATTTCCCTGATGGTGTTGTTTAATATACAATGTATAATATGTGTATGCGAAAATAGAGGATAAATTTACCTTTATATATAAATATATATATAGGATGGGTACACAGGAGCAAAGTTACGTTTGAAATCACGCGATGGGATCAAATTCGATTAAAATTATAAAGCTGAGTGCAGTACCTAGTAACGGTAATTAACTTCACGAACAACGGTCAGGGACGTCGAGCCTTTAGAAGGAAACAAGGGTGGTGTTCGCGTGTCGTAAAAGTTTCCGGATCCCGGAAAGGCGTCTGTGGTGATTATAAGATAATTAAGGGTATCTAAAAATGAAGAAAAATAATTTTTTAACCCCCGGAATAAATATAAATAAGTTCTTCTCTTTTTTTTGGTACATTATTATTATTTTTTTTTTTTTGAAATAACAACGGAAAATCGATAATAAGTGAACTAAATACAATTTTTAAAAATGTTTTTTTAAAGATAAATTTTTGATAATTAAAAAAGAAGACAATTAAAAGAAAATGAACATAATTAAAAGAAATGAACACTCACATATTTAGAGAAAAAAAAAAGAATATTTCGCTTATTAATTATTATATAAAATAAAAACTAACAATTACTGATGACATAAAATCGTTAAAACGAACACAAAGGTAATGGGAATAAATAAATAATTGCTATTAATTATTCCTTTCTTTGTTTCTCAAGATATATTTTTATATTCTTTCTTGACTTGAACTATTTCTTGAAAATTGAAAACAAAAGATTTAAAAATAAAACTCTTCAAGAAATTAAATTCTTATTTATTATAAATAAAGTTTTGGATCAATAATATGGTTTAAATATTCAAGCTTTTAGTCTGTCGATTATCAAAAATTTATTTTCACTTTAATTATTTTTACCTAACAGAATATACAATTAGATTTATAAAATCTAATTTTGTCAAACCTATAATCATATTAGAATCTTCTAAAATTAATTTTTAAATAAAGAAAAAAATCATAAATTTCCTCCAAAAAAAAAAAAAAAAATTAATTATGATTATGATAAATTTCTAATTTGATAAAGAATATAATTTATCTAAAAGAAAGTTTACAAAAAAAAGGAAAATTTTATCTGATTTTAAAAACATATATTCAGATTTGAAAAACTTTGAAAAAATATGGTCGAAAGATAATGATATTGAAAGTAAAACTTGGTATATATATATATATAGACTACTGCATAATTTCTACTGATATTACATTTGCCAGAAAGGACCAAAAGAAAGGGCAAGATGCTTCGCTTCAAAAGAAAATCAACTATGGAAAACTGACTTTTCTTTTAAACTTTTTTTTAAATTTATTTTTTCATGTTTTTTTCTATGTAATGGAGCACAATGTATCGAGAACATTAATATTTAATTGTTTTTCAGCGAGGAAACTTCATATCGGTTATTCCCCAGGAAACAGAAATTATTGTAAAGTGAAATTAATCTTTGTTTCTTTGTAATTAACTGAAATTAATTCTTCTATTTACTTGTTTCAACTATAAGATTAAATTAAATTACATTAATTTTCAAGTACTTATTTTATCTCCTATTCACAGGCAAAATTGAAATTATTAATTTGCAAATTTTTAATGTCACAAATTTTAAGAAAAATTTTTTTTTTTTTCATTTACACCCAGAGAAAATGTTTTATTTGAACCAAATATAATATATATTTAAGTTAAATAAATCATATATTTGTCTCAGCCCAATTATTTGACGTAAATAAATTTTTTTTATTTAAATTAAATAAAAATTTATTTAAATCAATTAAAAATTTATTTGAATCAAATAAATATTTATTTGGTTCTGAGACAAATATATCATTTCTCTAGGTGTATTTAAAAAGACATTTTAACATTACATGTAATTCCAATTAAAAAAATATTTGCATTTGATCTTAAATTTTTTTTCTCAAATCAATATCATCAAGGGGTTAAAGTGACAATTATTTGTAAACAGAATCCAATTAAGCAAAAGATAAACTACTTCTTATTAGCAGAAATTGCCTGTTTCACCTAGTATTTCTTGCGCGTCTTATACTATGGAACACATTAATCAACTTGTTGAGGGATGTTGTGTTGGATTAGCGCCTAATAACTTAGACCTTCTTTCACCATATTTTTTCCTTTGCAAACAATTTTAACAAAAAAATTATTATTATTTTTTAAACACTTTAAAATATACGAGATTCTAATTTAATAAAATTTATAATTTATATTCTACCATTCTACTACAGTTTATTATACACTCTAAATTTGAATATTAATGAGAATTTGTTTACTAATTTAAATTAATGATTTAAATTATTACTAAATCAAATTCAAATATATTATTAAATAAAAATAAGTAAAAAAAATAAAAAATTATCTCTCGAATTGATTTTTTTTTCTTTTTTAATATATTCAACTGTTAACAAATTTACTCTCATTATATTAAACGATCAAATCAATTTTAATTTTGTATATAACTTCTACGAAAATCAAGTCTTTGTTGAGAATTTAATACAATTTATATATACATATATATATTTTAATTAAACAATGAACCGCACAAGTGTGGTCAGTGTTTCCAACACGTTACATTAAATTGATTGACATGAAAATAATTTTTCAACAATAGGTACTACGTATACGATTTATAAATAAAATTTATAAAAATCTATTGAAAAATATTTAAAAGACATGAAAAAAATATAATAAATATAAAAACAAAACAAAAAAATATATATATATACTAAAAAATGATTAAAAATATATTAAAAATGTGTGTTGAAAAATATTTAAAATATATGAAAAAAATATAATAAAAAAAATGATTAAAAATTTATTAAAAATGTGTGTTGAAAAATATTTAAAATATATGAAAAAAATATAATAAAAAAAATGATTAAAAATTTATTAAAACTTCTCTTCAAAAGGAAAAAAAAAACAGCTGAACGCTTTTTACTATGGTTCTTTTTTTTTTAATTTTTTACACCTGTGCATGGTTTTATTTGTTTTCTCGTATAAAAGCAAAAAAAAAGAAAAAAAATCTTTTTTTTTACCTCATGCAAAAGAGAGATAAAAAAGAGGGTTGAAATTTTTTTAAATTTTTCCAGCTCTTTTCCGAATTTTATTCTTCTATAAATAAAACAATTTTCTCAATAACTGAATTTTCGTTTGCTTTTCACAGTCCAATTAAATAGAAAATGAACTCGCGTCGTTCTTTATGTAAGTATAATACACTACCTTATAAAAAAAAAAATTTAGTATTATTCAATTTGTATAGAAAAAAAAATTTATGTAGAGAAAAAAATTTATATAGAAAAAAAACGTACATTTCTATAAATGATATAGGAGAATGTACACTGAAAAATAAATTTATTTAATTCAAATACCTTTGATTACTATTGAATATTATCAAATAAATATTTATACTTGTACCAAATAATTTTTATTTGAATTAAAAAAATTTTATTTGAACCAATAATTTCTGTATTTGAAGAAAATAAAATTTAATTGACTCAATAAATATTTGATACAAATAAATATTTATTTGATAATAATCAAAAAACCGATTATTTGAATCAAGTAAATTTTTTTTTTGAATGATTTGGCTTGAAAATCGTTACTTGGAGGTTTTCGGAGTCGCTGACTACAAATCTGATGATAGTTTTCAAAAAATTCAAAATGGCGGATCCAAAATGGCGGATGACTTTTATTAAAAATGATTTAATTGACTTGAAAATCGTTGTCAGGATTGCTGATTACGAATATGAATCCGCCATTTGAAATTTTGGAAAACTAACTTCAGATTCGTAATCAGCGACCCCGAAAACCTCCGTCTAACGATTTTCAAGCCAATTAAATCATTTTTTTTATAAAATTCGTTCGTCATATCCGTTCTGCCATTTTGAATTTTTGAAAACTAACTTCTGATTCGTAATCAGCAACTCCGAAAATCTCCGAGTTACAAAACCTTTACTTTTTAGGGGTTAATATACTCAAAACACTCCCATTCAACTTTTGATCATCAAAAATTTTTCATTGGCCGAAAATTAGTTTTAATTACTTGAATGAAAATTTCAAATGGGCGGAAAACAGGCCTTTTTGGCCCTCCCCTCTTTTAGTGGTTTGAATTTATAAAGAAAAAAAATTGATATAGAAAAAACGTACATATCTCTATGTGATGTGTATAATTATATAAAAAATTCAGTTTGATATCGTCGAGTCACGTTTACGCACAAAGAGAATCCATTTATTTTACAAAGACTTGCGCTACATATATATATGTATAGGGATATGGTCATATTCATCGGTTTAATTCTCTGAAGCGTGTACTGTCGCCATGTAATGATGTCATGCATCATTATAATGAGATTTTGTATATACACACACACCAAATCCTAAATATATCCTTACATACATGTCTCTACATGTATTTCATATAGAATATAAGCAACAAGTTCATATATACAGATCTGGTTCATGCTCCAGCATCTCATATTCTCGTGTCCCCCATAACACCTCTCTAGGGTTAAAGGGTGTGTATATCATGTTAAAAAGGACAAATAATATCATCATTTTTCATATTTATTATTATTTAGAGTCAGCCGGGGTAAATCCGAACGCTTTTAGTAAGTTTCAACAATAACATAAGTTTTTTCTTTTAAAAGACAATACTTCCGATATTCTGGTGCATATGAAGTTGTTACTTTACTTCCATAGAACAATTTTATGGGGTAGCAAAAATTTTTTTTGATAAATTACAATCGCAGGAAACTTAGCGTTCGTATTTACCTCGATACTTTGAAACTTTCCTAAAATACCGGGGTAAATACGAACGCCGCACTGTATTTCAGAGAAATCTTAGGGAAAATAAATTTAAAGTATTGCAATTGTTAAACTTATATAAAAACTCAAAAAAAAAATTACGATAATAAACCTATTATGTAATAATGCATCATATATAAATACAAAAATCAAACAGGTTGAAAATTAAAATGCATTACACAATTAAAACCTTTAATAACTTTATCAAATCATAACACTCCTTCGAGAGAACAGAGATTAAGTTTCTGCTTATTAATTACTAACGATGATACATATAGAAAGAAAAATTTTTTTCTATGTACTTATTTTTTTAAATTTTAATTAAGCTGAAATAATTAGCGTTCGGATTTACCCCGTCTGACCCTACCCAAAATCATTGCAGGTCACATGAATAAATTCGTCGAGAGATAAAGAGGGGGGGGGGAGAGATGATTTTATTTATTTTATTTGGGCATAAAATTCATTTATTACAAAACTAATTTTTCCATCCGGAGAAAAATAGAAAAATTAATAAAATAATTTTAGTATTTTACAAACTAGAACCTAGACTGTCTGCAGTTACTAACAATTTTTTACTCCAGAATTAGTAAAATTTACTACTGAAATAGTAAAAATTATTCCGGAAATAGTAAATTTTACTATTTCTAAAGTAAAAATTGTCAAAAATGCGCAGAAACTGCGAACAGTTCATTTTTTACATTAAAAGTATAGTAAAAGTTACTTTATTTGTTTTTCCATTTTTCTCCGGGCAGTAAAATTAATTTGGCATAAAATTTACGTCAAAAATAAAATTTATAACAACTAAATTTTATGCCTATTGGAATTTGTACCAAAAATAAAATTTATGACAACTAAATATTATGCCAAAAGTAATTTATATAAACAATAAGATTTATGGCAACGAAAATTTATATTAAAAGTCAAAATTTATGCCAAATTTAATTTATAACAAAACTGAAATTTCTGTAAAAAATGAGAAACTTAAAGAAATTCTAATTCTAATTCTAATTCTATATTTTATGCCAAAAAAAAATGTCAAAAATTAGATTTATGTCAACTAAATTTTAGGCTAAATTAAATTTATGTCAAAACTGATAAATTTATACCTCTTTCTCTCTTACATTCTCGAGATCGTGAATATCAATAGTCCGCGCATAATTTCTGCAGAGACAATGAATTTCTCGAAATTGAATATAAAGTCTCTATCGTTTCTATATATATATATATAGATTAAAAATTTATAGAAAAAGTCCAAGGAATGATTAAACAATATTTTAAAGTCTATTGCGAATAAAATTCTCATTAAATTTTGCATAATAAACACCGTTTTCTATTCATTGAAAATGTAATTATTTATCGGTGAATTTAGAATGAACGCGTAAAATATACTATATATATATATATATATATATATATATATATATATATATATATATATATAAGGTATAACATTAATGAAATTATTGTTGGAAATTTAATTTCATAATTTCGCGAATGGAAATTTTTTTTCTTTTAATTATATACAAGACTTCGTTATATTAACGATTTTATGTCACTTATCATTATATAACCTGTTTATGGATTTTACGACAAAACGAATATATTACATGAAAATCCATATATATACATATAGGGTTGATTTTTATTTTAACTAAATGATTTTAATTAGGTATTGAATGACTTGTTTTTTTATCTATTATAATTTTTATTTATAATTCTCTTTTTATTTTTAGTGAAACATTTGATGAATAATAACAAAAACATAGAAAAAAATAAAAAAAAAAGTTCCGATCTAAGGGTCTGACTATATTTACTATAATGTGACGCTTCGCGACAAAAGGTATACCTATCTAAAAAATGTAAGGTTATGTTTTTGATTTTGAAAATGAAAATATACAAAGAGGATCAACAATTATTGTTTATGTCTTTATTATATTCAAAATATTCAATAAAATCTATTTTTAATTTTATCTAATTAAAGAAGAACTTGTTGTTATGATGTAAAACTATTTTTAACATAACCTAAGATTTTTGGGAGCTTAGGTACCTTTTGTCGTTGGAGCATCACATATGTTTTTAGGGTCGCTGAATCCGAATTCAAACCCCGTTTAACCCCATAACTTCTGGATTTTGACATAACCTCAAAAAAACACTTTTTTTTAAAGTTATGACAGAATCATAAAGTAATGAATTTAAAAGGGCTTCGAATTCGGATGCCCCAAAAATATATAGTAATAGTCAAACATCCAAATCCGAATTTAAAAAATTTTTTATGTTGTTTAGTATTATTATATTATTATTATAATTATACCTGCCAGTATACAAAAAAAGAACAAAAAAAAATTATTACTAAAAAGATATTTTGCCAAAAAGAAGGTTATGTACGCTTTTACAAAATAATGTAAAAAATTCAACTTTTAAGGGTACAATGTAGTTGATGAAAAAAAAGACGGAATTTTTTTGTTTTTCCGGATGAATACCGATATATATATATATATATATATATATATATATATATATATATATATATATATATGATTAGGGAAATTTATGATGAAAGATAAAGGGCATTGTCTAGCATATAACTGGGGCGCGTGTTAAGAGACAGATTGATAGACAGATAGATAGACGGGAATCGATTTTGCAATCAAGCCGACCAATCGTTTCCGTGGTATGTATATATAAGCTGCAAAGTCTAACCTAACCTAATCCATCGAATTACCAACATTCTCGTTTGACAGACCGTTATACGCGAGAGAGGAATCGAGAGAGAACCAATGAAGGAAATGGAGAGAAAGATAAGATATTCTCGAGTCTTTGAAATCGTTTTACTGCGTGCGCGAATAGTTGAGAGAGAAAGAGAGGATTGTATAGTGATTCAAAGACAGACAGAGAGAGAGAGAGAGAGAGAGAGAGAGAGAGAGAGAGCACGAAGATGAGAGAAAACGAAAGATAAAGTAAAAGTCTCGTAACTCAATCTTCACAGTAGTTACTATGATCCGATCGTCTAGAAAAAGTGATAAAAAATGAAAATTGCCAACTCTACTTTTTGAGCCTTAAGAAACATTTCAAATTTTTTCTTTGTTTCAATTACCAATTGTAATTTTACGCAGATATTTACTTTACCGACACATATATTTAAATCTAATAATTTTCTCGTTCAATTTGTTCACAATATTAATAAAAATAATTCATATAAAACGACACAATTATTATAAATCTTGAATTATTGATTAACGAATCGCTTTGCAATGCCACGCACAACGTGCGTTTGACGCAAGCTCAAAGCGCCATCTACAACATTCTTAAAAATTCATACCGCGGGAAAATTCAAATCATAATGAGCTCAATCAATTTAATAAACCGCTCTTTTGACACAAATTAAAAAGTTTAAATAAAAATTTCGTTCGTAACATAACCTCAAATTAAAAAATAATTTTTTTTTCCAAATTTAAAATTTATTACACCAAATTTTTGAAAGCCTGCGGGAATTATGTTAGGATAAAATTTATTTTACATTTCAGTATAAAAGTGAAATAAATAGGCGCATAAACGATAAATCATTACAAAATGTTTAGCTGACGAAAACAATTTTGTTTGTCGAGTTTTTTTTTTTTTAGCGAGGAAGGAAATAGAAAAAAAAAAGAGAGTGAAAACTGGTATCGTTAAGGCTTTGAAAGCATGTGCCATTCATTATCTCGTGTATATCGATAATGTTGTTCTCTCTCTCTCTCTCTTTTTCTATGAGTATAGTGCACTCGACCATTGTCCTGAATATCGATAGCCTTTTCTTGTCACTGAACCAAAGAGTAAACTGAGTATCTGGTATATACACTATATGCATGTAGATATTGTGTTCTACGTATGCGCCTCGGTAAATTCCTATAGGAATAAAAGTGACAATTTTCAGATGGTGCATATAAGAATCGGATTTTTTTTTCTCGTATTTCTTTATTCTATCTCGCGCCATATGAAAATTGAATAATTCTGTAAAATATAATAAATAAAATAATATTCTGACATAAAAGGACTTAATGTTTCTTTTCTTTTGGTAAATATTTTAAAATATTTTTTGTCATACAAAAGGGCCATTAAAATATTTAAATCAGAAAAAGAAATATAAGTATTGTAATACATTTATTTTTAAAAGAATTTCTAAAAGGACAAGCGGTCGTACAAAAGGTAAATTGGCTTCCGCAAAGTTTTTCAACGGTGAAATTGGTCTATTCTTATTTTTACCCTAATTAAACTCATAAGCTATATTATGCTATCCTTCCGGCAGTTTATATTATATTCAAGGAAAAACAAAAGCAAACTTTTATTTGTATAAGATTTAACAACAATTTTTTAATTTGCGCTAAAATTTCACATATATACTCTCTAAATCTGAATTAGTAAAAATATTGACTAATTTAAATTAGTGACTCATTTTTTGCTTTAGAATTAGTTAAATTTTACTAATTGTTTAGAAAAGTTACTAATAATTACTAAAATTTTACTAATTTAGAAGCAAAAAATTGAGTCACTAATTTAAATTAGTAAACTTTTTTATTAATTCAGATTTAAAGAGTATAGTAATTATAATTTTATTGAACAATTATTCTAGTTTTGAGGTTATGTCGATGGAACCTCCTTGATTAAAAGAGGGTAATTTGATTCTTAGCGTTATATAGAAAAAAAATTCGTTTATAGAAGAAACTTCCTACTCTCTAAATTTAAGGTAAGAATTCGTTCACTAATTCAAAATTGTTAAAAATTTTATTTTTTTTCTTTAATACAGTTTTAGTGAAAAATGATTAAAAATTAGAAATTTTTACTAATTTAAATCAACGAATTCTCACTAATTTGAATTTAGAGAGTTACATTTTAAAGATTATACTGTAAAAAATAAATAAAACAAAAAAAAATAAAATATTATTTTAAAAAAATTAGTGAGACTTACTTTTTTGCCGTCCATGCCGGTTGAAGAGCTGGTCACCGGCTGGTCGAGCCTGAAACAAAAAACAAAAACATTTATTAAAAAAAAAAAAAATTCCCCCTCAAAAATATATTATTAACACATATTTATTAAATGATCAAAGAATTATTTTACAAGCAAAATTCATTTGAATTTATTTCATATTTCTAAAATCAATTTAAAAAACAAGTATATAGAAAAAAAAAAATGCAAAAAAAAAAAAAATTGTTTGAGTGTAATCCGATTCCACATCTTCGAATTTCAAAGAATAATCAGTAATGAGATCCAGTTTCCCAAAGGGGCTGTTCAAAAACTGTAAACGCTTTGAGCTAGCCTTTCACAGTATACGCGCGGAGTTGGGATATCGGAACGAACAGAGGGTCCGTTAATTACAGAAATGGGAAGCAACGTCACGGTTGACTTCATTTTAGCACAAGTTCTTTTCTCTCTCTCTCTCTCTCTCTCTCTCTCTCTCTCTCTCTCTCTTTCTCTCTCTTTCTCTATACGAGACCATCTCAATCTAGCCACGATTTGTAGCCCCTCGTCAACGTGCAAAAAAAAAACCAGAGAAAACAATAGTGAATAAAAGTTCGGCTAACTTGATTTTATTGTCGCGAAATCGTTAAAAAAAAAGTCTTTTCGAGGAACAAAGTATTTTTCTATGTGTCCGGAACAATTCCCGCAGGGTTTAAAAAATTTGATTCTTTTTTTTTCGTAAAAAGAACGTACAAATTTTTTTTTAAAGAAAACGTACACTCAAAAAAAATAAAATTTACCAAAAATACAATTTTTTATCAAAACTAGTGTATAATAATTAATTAATATATTAATACGAATTACAACAATTAATTAATATATTAATTAATAATTAATATTAATTTATTAATAGATAAATAAAGTGAATATGTCATTATTGATAGTTTATCATGATTTGAATTTTCCCGCGGTATGAATTTCGAAAAGTTGTAGATGGCGTTTTCATTCGGCGTCCTAGCAGACGACAAACAGGTTTCTCGTCTGCTGATAAAAAGAAAAAAAGACGCTCATATCGAAGCATTTCGTTGCATTCATCGATCCTAATTGTAACATTATTATATTCCGCAGAATAATTGTAATAGAATCACCGATTATAATTTAATATTCATAATAATTGTGTCCCTTTATATGAATTGTTTTATTAATATTTTGAATAAATTGAACGAGAAAATTATTGAATTATCGCATAACCAAGTTTATTAAAAATTAAACAATTAATCAGACAATCATTTGGTTAAATCGAACAAACATAACCTTTAAATTAAAATATTCTTTCTGTTAACTAAATAAATTTTATGCATTTATTGTAATAAACCAAATTTTTATTTCAATTAACTAAACTTTTTTATTGTATCAAACAAAAACGAAGCTAATGTACGCTTCTATATGATAAACCATTTTCAAAGAAATAATTTTTTAAAATGAAAAATTCTATAATTTTTTGCCTAAAAAATATTTTTTTTTTTTATAATTTGTTTATTAATGAAAACAACAAGAAATAGTTTTTAGGCAAAAAATTATAGAATTTTTCTATTTGAAAAATTATTTCTTTAAAAATCGTTTATCTTGAACTTCAGTTTCGTAAACAAAAACTGTTTGGTTAAGTAAAATTAATTTTTTTTCCGAATGCTCATAAACAAAACGTATTGTTTAAAAAAAAACTAAAAACACAAAAACTGACGTCAATTATTTCAAAATTAATGAAAAAAAAATGAATGTAAATTATAATATACTTGAACTAAAATCCAGATCTCATTTCTCAAGTCTCAGCAAGATTTTTCTTTTTTTCAGAAGTAGCAGTGAAGCCATGGAAGCACAATGTGGCACCTGCTGCTTATAAAAAGGTACAAGGAGAGAGTGAGTGAGTGAGTGAGTGAGAGAGAGAGAGAGAGAGAGAGAGAGAGAGAGAGAGAGAGAGAGAGAGAGAGAGAGAGAGAGAGAACAAGACAATCGTGAAAGAGTGAGAAAAGAAAGTATGGAAAAAAACGCTAGAGTAATGATAAGAAAGTAAAAAAAAAAAGAGAAGGAAATGGAGAATTGTAAAAAAGGAAGGAAAAAAAAGAAGCGAGAGAAAGAGACTGGTCTCCAGGTCGTCCTTATTAATTTGCATAGAAATTTTCAGAATCTAGGATTTTTCGTCTTTCAAACTTTCGTCGTCGACCTATAACTATATGATTAGTTCGTTCCAAAAAGTACATTATAAAACTTGGCGAAATTTTAATCATGTAATGCACTTTTTTACCTCCCCCCCCCCGCATATATATATATATACATCCCTCTCGTCTTTCACAGTAAATTATGTATTCATTAATTTTTCTCTCATCTTTGCCGAGTCAATTTCATAAAAAAAAAATTTCTAATTAATTTAAAATATAAAATTAACTAATAAACTATTTCCATATAATCAAAAAAAAGTAGATTTATTATAAACTGATCATTATTTGTAAATTATATTCAAACTTTTTTGACACCACAGCAAATTTGTTCGCTGTTCCTATATTAGCTAACGTAATTTGCTGTGACAGCAAATAATTCGCAAATTTTTTCTATGCTTGTATACAATTATATATATATATATATATATGTATTATATTATATTAGAATTATAATATATTTATACCTATATACTAGGGGGGCCCCGCCCTCCTGTTTTAATCATTTTTTTTAATTTTCCATTGATCTTATTTTTACAAATGAACCACCTATTTCAAAGAATTATTATTACAAATTCATTGAAATCTGAATAAATATTATAAAAAATTAAAATTATTCAATTTGAATTAATAAATTAATTAAATTAATAATAAATAAATAATTAAATAAATTAAAATCGACATTAAGAAATTATTTTTAAAAATAATTTCAATGAAATTGCCTAAAAACCAATAAATTTTTAAAAAGTCTTGAAACGAACATAACCTTTAAATACAAGTCATTTTTGGCGGGAACTCCACCTCTACTTAACGGCTATATTGAAAGTCTTAAAATTTACATAACCTTAAAATTTATGTCATTTTTGGCGGGAAATACGGAGAGAGATGAGGAAAGGGGGAAGGACTTACTGCTTTATTCAGAGTGTTAAAACAAACATAACCTCAAAATTTAGGTCAATTTTTGGCGGAGGAGGGGAAATTAGAGGAGGGAGGGGGAACTTGCGGCTATATTCAGAGCCTTGAAACGAACATAACCTCAAAATTTAGGCCATTTTGGAGGAGGAGGGGAGGGGAGTTGCGGCTATATTCAGAGCCTTAAAACGAACATAACCTCAAATTTAGGTCATTTCTGGCGGGGGAGGGGAGGGGACTTGCGGCTATATTCAGAGTCTAGAAACGAACATAACCTCAAAATTTAGGAAGAGGGACTTCCACCCTCTTAGGTCAAAATTTCTGAAACAGCGGCAGCGACGGTTGCGGCGAAATCTTTTTATAATATAGAAAGATATATATATATACCAGCGGCTTAGGAGAAATTACTGATGCAGTTTCAATTAATTTCTATTAAACTGATTACATTTTCTTTCAACGGTCACTTTTCCCCGAACCAAAAGCCTTATAATTGAGTCTCTTGAGCTCTCTTATAAAAGAGAAATCTTTTCAAAATTCTTCATTGTCTGCGAAACGCGATGGTATTCAAATTGCAAGAAAAATGACGAAGCTTTCAGCTTCCAGTGAATTAAGACTTCTCTATATATATATTTTATCGCCGTGCGCTTAAATTTCCATTAGCCATTGCACTTTTTTTTTATACAAAATTTTCTTTAAAATAATTTATTATAACACAAATTATAATATCTTTCTAAAATAGATAATAAAAATAATATTAATAATAAAATATTTTAATATTAATAATAATAATATTACATGCATAAAGGAAAATTTTTGCTGTTGTAGCGAATTATTTACTGTCACAGCAAATTACGTTAGCCAATATAGGGACAGCGAAAAAATTTGCTGTGGGGTCAAAAAAGTTTGCTGTGACAGTAAATTTTCAAAAAGTAAGTCTGAGATTGTTTATCACAGCAAACATTTTCGTTGTTACAGCCAAAAAAATTTAGCTGTGGTTACTAATTTTCATAGGTCCGATAGCAAACATTAGTTAGCATCTGTATTTTTCATATAAAACAGATATTGTCAAAAAATAATTTTAAAAAATCAATGCGTAATAAAATTAGAATGAAAAAAAATTATTTAACGTATTGTTTCGATTTTATATATATATATATATATATATATATTATTAAAATTAATTTTCCATCAAGAGTAAAGTCACGAATGAATTTTAATTAAAGCACATACGCGTATAGATATTTTTCATGTCACTTTGGCTGACCAAAGCACGACCTTTATCACTCGACTGAACATCAAAGACTATATATACATACAAACGATATTAATAAATTCAATTTCAATTGAAGGTTTTTAGTATATATATAAATATTTACAATTTGTATTAAAAAAAAAAATTCTTTGCATTAATTTTAAATTTAATTAAATTAAATAATAAATAATGCTGTTTAAATTTAATTACAAATACATTTGAAGTTAATTTTTTATATATATGCAAATAATAAAAAATAAATAATAAAATAAAAATTTTTACAAAAATTAAAAATGTTTATCTGCTTTTTTTGGATTTTAAACTGTATTCTTTTTTTTTTTGTATTTTTGTATACAAAAAGTAGGTATATATAGTTTAATACGAACATTTAGTAGAAAAAATAGAAATCCTGTTTGTATTGTTTATATGATTTTCGAATATCGGAACATGTGTTTTTTTTTTTTTTTGTTTTTTTAAAGTACGTAAACAAAATGAAATAATAGTTTGTGAGGGAAATTCACATGGAAATTTTATGCGAATTACAAAATTTGTAAAATGATTCTCATGTTTATACGCGCGGGTTTATTTAATTTCTCCTGTCACTAGAAAAAAAAATAAACAAAGAATTTTATAGAAATCTTCATTTTATTTTTATTTATTTTTCATTTATATATATATATATATATATATATATATATATATATATATATATATATATATATATATATATATATATATATATATTATAATTATATTAATTAAATTTTTATTTATTTTAAAAATAAAAAATCTTTTAAAAATATAACTTTTTAAAATATTTATTAAAAAATCTTTATTTCAAAAATATCATAACCAATTATAATATAGAACATTTAAAAAAAAAAGTATCGATTCAATTTATTTCAGAGCTGTTACTATATAAATTATTACCAAGTTATTAACATTTCAAAAATCAAATCATTACTTTTGAAAAAATTTTTTGAATCAACATAAAATATTTGAAATCTGCATTTGTAGAAATATATATATATAAATCTCTCGATTCATCTCTTCATCATTTGTAATAACATAACTAAATTCCATTTGAAACGATTCCCAATGCGCGCGTTTTGCTATATATGTACCTCGCGCTCGAGACGAAACATTCCTCGCAAACATTGATCTAGCGTGGACCATTACTCTCGACGGTAATTGAAATCGAAATACCGAGCGCGTTCGTATACCATATGCAGAGGTATTTTTGTGCAAAAATTTTGCCCGGAAGCCAATGAGAAAGCATTCTGTTATGCCTGTTACACCATCTGGAAAACTGAATTTTCTTTTTCACAAATATCAGTTCCAAGTAATCAAACATATATATATATATATATATATATATATATATATCTTGTGTGTTATATATACCAAACAATTTTTAATAATCCAAAAACTATTTCCACATCGATTTCATTTCTTTCTTTCTTTTTTAGATTTCGTTATAATACTGTATATTAAAATAGAAATTTTAATAAAGAGGCGTTAAAACAGACAATTGGCTAAAGTCACGTCTTTACACGACGTGAAATAAGATTCAAACATAACCTCAAAATTCAAGGATTTTTTCATCCTATATTAGTTATTAAGTAATAATTATTTAATACGCCAACCCCCTGTTTTTTTTTATTGTTTTTGTAGATGGCCTTATTGCACCTATTTTCAGTTTATGTTTGGCCAATTTCTGTAATTTAAAACTATTATTAATATTTGATTATTTATGTTTTTAAATGTTAATTATGATTTTTGTTAGTAATAATTTTTATTATTTTTAATTTTTAAAACAAAATTTATCTAATTTTTTAAATTATCCTAACAAAATTTGACCTACATTTGAGATTATGTTCGTTTTTTTTTTGGTCATTTTCCTCCAAAGTTTGACCTAAATTTTAAGGTTATGTTTGTTTTTCCGTCGTTTTCCGTCAAATTTTGAGGTTATGTTTGTTTTTGGTCATTTTCCGCCAAAATAACATAACCTCAAAATTTAGGTAAACTATTATATTCAGAGTCTTGAAACGAACATAATCTCTAAATTCAGGTCATTTTTGGGGGCAAATCCACCCCCCTCCCTGCTTCCCTTAACGATGAAAGGGGGAATTGCAGCTATATTCAGAGTCTTGAAACGAACATAACCTTTAAATTCAGGTAATTTTTGGCGGGAAATCCACCTCCATTTGAGGCTATATTCAGAGTCTTGAAACGAACATAACCTCAAAATTTAAGTCATTTTTGGCAGGAAGTCTGGAGAGAGAGAGAGAGGAGGGGGGAGAACTTGCGGCTATATTCACAATCTTGAAACAGCGGCGGAGGCGATATCTTTTTGCAATATAGGTAGATTTTACGTTTTACGTAGTATTCTATACTAATTTATAGTAAACAACTTTTTACTTTTCAAATTAGTAGTACACTGAAAAAAATTTATTTTATTTAAATTATTGCTCTCTAAATCTGAATTAGTAAAAATGTTTACTAATTTAAATTAGTAACTCAGTTTTTGCTTCAGAATTAGTAGAATTTTTTTTAATTATTAGTAACTTTTACTAACAATTAGTAAAATCTTACTAATTCAGAAGCAAAAAGTGAGTCACTAATTTAAATTAGTAAACATTTTTACTAATTCAGATTTAGAGAGTGGTTACTTTACTATTATTCAATAAATAAATATTATCCAATATTTATTTGTATTTTATACTAAAAATTAGTAGAATCTTACTGAGAATAAGTATAAAAATGTTACTAAAAAAAAATATTAGTAGAATTTTACTAAGAATCAGTAGACAATGTTACTACGAATTAGCATAGAATTTTACTATACGAATTGGCATAAAATTTTACTAAAAAAAATTAGTAGAATTTAACTAATTCTTAGTAGAATCTTACTAAAAAATAGTAGGGAATTTTACTAAAAATTAGTAGAGAATTTTACTAAAATTTAGTATAGAATTTTACTAAAAAAAAATTAGTGAAATTTTTTACTAATTTAGATAAGAAATTAAAGATAAAAAAATTTTTGGAAAAATGTTATCGAGCAAAAAAAAAAAGTTTAGATTTCTCAAGATATTTTGGATATGTAGTGAATGGCCACAAGGGAGGTTTGCCGATATCAGGTGATCGGAGCTTAAAGCCGTTAATTACCAAGGGGCGGCTCTCTCGTGTAGCATATATCTGCGCTTTCGAGAAGCGATTGCAATGAATCAAGCCGTCATTAGCTGAGCATCGTCGATCGACAGTGTCATTTGTTTGCACCGGGCACGAACAATTCACTCCATATAGACCGTTCATTATATATAACAAGTATATATATATATCAACAATACTTTTTTCTCTAAACAATATATATATTTCAAAAAAACTGAACTAAAGTAAAAAAAAAATTCTCCCCTTTCTTTATAATTTTCTTTTGAAAAAAAATTACAAATATCAATTTATTAAAATTTCAGAAAAAAAAAATTTCTTTTTTTTTTACTTCTGAGAGAAACCAATAAAGATTTATTTTTAATTTAAACCCAACAGGAAATTTATTAAATTAACTCTTAAAGAATTTATATGAATTTATTATGGAAATTAATTCTGAAACAAAACTGAAATTAATTTTTAATTAAATTTTTTTTTTTTTTTTAATTCAATTCAGTCTTTCCACACAATGAAAAGTAAAATTTAATATACTTAAAAAGAAAAAAAAAACTAAATTAGGGTCAACTGGGGTAAATCCGAACGCTTTTAGTAAGTTTCAACAATAACATAAGTTTTTTCTTTAAAAAAAAAATACTTCCGGTATTCTGGTGCATGAAGTTGTTACTTTACTTCCATAGAACAATTTTATGGGGTAGAAAAAATTTTTGATAAACTACAATCGCAGGAAACTTAGCGTTCGTATTTACCTCGATATTTTGCAACTTTCCTAAAATATGGGGGTAAATACGAACGCCACTGTATTCCAGAAAAATCTTAGGGAAAATAAATTTAAAGTATTGCAATTGTTAAACTTATATAAAAACTCAAAAAAATACGATAATAAACCTATTCTGTAATAATGCATCATATATAAATACAAAAATCAAACAGGTTAAAAATTAAAATGCATTACACAATTAAAACCTTCAATAACTTTATCAAATCATAACGGATTTTTGCAAAACTTGGTACAGAAAGTATTTTGGAGTGATTGAATGTAAATACAAAAATAAAAGTCAAATTTTTTAAATTCAAAATGGCGGACTTTCCTAAAACTTATTTTTAAAAATCATCAAATTTGCTAACCCTGAAACCCCCCGAGTAACAATTTTCGAGCGAATCCAATGAATTTTTTAATTCTCGTCCGCCATTTTGAATTTTGAAAAACTGACTTCAAATTGGTAATTAGCGACCCCAAAAACCGTAGAATACCAAATTTTATTAAGATCCTGAAAAACTTTTTTCAACAAACCATTTGGCAAAAAAATTGAAACACTCCTTCGAGAGAACAGAGATTAAGTTTCTGCTTATTAATTACTAACGAGGATACGTATAGAAAGAAAAACTTTTTTCTATGTACTTTTATAATGTTAAAATAATAGTGTAATCAAATAAAAACAATTTTGTGTGGCTTTGATGTAAAAAAAATTATTAAAAATACCGTTCGGATTTACCCCAGTTTTCCAATTTTTTTGGGTAAATACGAACGGTCTGATATTATTAATAAAATTTTACAGAAGGCAAAAATCAAAAATAGTTTCTGTTCTAGTATTCATAACAAACAATTATAAATAATAAAATGAATTTTTAGCTTCTTTTTCTTCAAATACGAGACAAAATACTGAAAGAGTGTCATCTTTGATTTTCAATCTTTTTTGCAATACTTGTTATCTTTGTTTATGCTGTTGCTAATTAACAAACAAAAAATGGGATAATACTTAGAATCTCTTCAAGAGGATCTGAGGTAAAAATTCTCATATCGAACTTATTTTTAAAATTTTTAATTAAGCTGAAATAATTAGCGTTCGGATTTACCCCCCGTTCGGATTTACCCCGACTGACCCTAAATTTATTTAAAAAAAAAAAACAAACTAAATTTAAATACATTCTATTTTTTTTATATCACAAATTTCATATTAAATCTGTCGCGTACATATATAATGCGGCGCAGGATTGATTTTAATTTTGAAATGGAAATAATTAATAATACAATATATGTGTCCAATTTTAACAAATGGTAGTCAGATTTATTGAAAATTGTATTGTTTGTCAAGTACGATTAAACTTGCTAATTATAACGGATAATATAAATAATATTTCCAACAAGAAATAGAGTAAAATAAATAATTTCCGTTGTTTCATATATTATATAATGAACGAGGGATTTAAAAACTAATTCTCTGTTTCGAAATTCCATATAAATTCTACAGTATATATATATATATATAAACAATATTTTAGAGGATATTGTTCTCAAAGTGTATATTAAATCCTCGAATGGATATAATAGGGAACCCTTTACGTGTTTTACTGCAAATAGTTCCAATTTCAAGAAACTTTTGTATTTGATCTTCTCGTTTTGCAGCTGCGCCTAAGAGGAAATTATCAAGTTTTCATGTGCCTTGAAAATCCTAACCTATAATATACTTCTATAAAATAGAAATTTTTTTTTCAATTTTTTTTTTATTTCCAATATTTTTTTTTTTATTCCAAAATTTCTTTTTTCAAATATATAAAATTTTTATTCCAAAATTTCTTTTTTGAAATATAAAATTTTTTTTGGAAAAAACAATTTCTTTTCTATACTCTTGCAAAGATTTTTCTTTTCATTCATCGTTTTTACTATCGGAAAGCTATTATTTTTATTCACAAAAAACGTATTTTAGCATAAAAACTCATTGAAAACATTCTCTTTTTTTTTTATTAAAATATAAATCTTTTAGATTCTTATAAAAAATTTTCTCTCTTTCTAAATTTGAAGATTTTCGTAAATCTTCATTTACGATAATCTTCAAATTTTGCAGAACTAATTTTACTGGAGGAAAAAAATATATTTCTTTCGAATATTGAAATAAATAATTAATTATTAGATAAATAAAAAGGAAAAATCAAAATTTTCTATTTAAAGGGAAAATTTTAAGAAGAAAATTTATTATATAGTATTTTTTGTATTTTGAGAAGAAGAAGAAGATAGAAAAGAGATTGGTATATATATATATATATATAGAAGAAGAGAAAGGCAAAACCATTCGCCTGATCTGGGCGCATATGTCAATTTCACTTGAAATGGATTATCCCCCGGGATTCTCGCGTTTTCTTTCCTGTCTTATCTCTTACATTTTCTCTATTCAACCTTTTCATCCTGAAGGCTTGCAACTTCAAAAAGCCAAAGGTTCAATTTCATCAAGATCCCCCCTGCTCCACCTTATAGCTTCTCTCAATTCTTTTTGTCTAAAACGTGAAAAAAGTTAAAAGAAAAAAAAAATTCTCACATAACCAAATTCAATAATTGAATATTCTCTCATTCAAATATTTACTAACCTACAGGGAAAAAAAGATTTACCTAAAATAGCGAAAGATTTCACTAGATTAGCGAAATATTTAATTGAAACAAGTAAAACTTTTGCTACACTCAAAAAAATAAGTAGTAGATTTGACTACTTTTTAACTACCCTGTATAGTACAATAGGTCCTCAACTCAATTTTAAAAGTTGTTTTAACTACTAAAAAGTAGTTAAAATAACTAAGAATGTAGTTGATATAATAAGATTTTGTAGTTAGTTTTAAATTCTAACTACATTTTTAAGTTAATTGTACTACTAATTTTTAACTACTTAAGAAATAGTGAAATTAACTACACAAACATTGTTAAACTAACTAAGAAAGTAATTGTTTTAACTTCTTTTCACTTAACTACCCAAAGGTATAGTTGAAGATTTCGGATAAATTTTTTTCAGTGTTCTCTAGTGAAATGTTTCCCTGTTTCAGGTAAAACTTTTTTTTTTTTGTGTAATAAAAATGATTTGATAAAAAAATATATGAAACTGAAAAGGGAAAATAAACTTTTTTAGATGGATACATAATTATTCCATACGGAGAAAAATCATTTAGCTGTAGCAGCAAATATGCATTAACTGGAATTGTTGTGCTAACAACAGTTATCAGAAATAGCTAATAAATTTGCTATCCATATAATAGCAATTAAATTTAGCTGAAATAACTAAAATAGCTACACGATAAAAAAAATTATGAACAGTGACATAGCAAAAGTACAATATTTATAAAATAAGGAAATCTATTTAATAGATTACTTATAACGTTTAACAAGTTTAAATACATGTTTTATCTAAAATAGTCATATTACTATTTTCATTTTATTAAGAAAATTGAATATCTCCTATGATAGATAAAATAAATACTGTTTCAGAGATATTGTATTTATATTCTATTCATAATATATATTTAGTATAGTTAAATCTCATAGAAAATTTAATTTTCTCTATTTTAGCGAAAATGGATAATCGCTAAGGCGATATTAACTATACTTATAACTATTCCAGAGATTATTTTCGCTAGTTTATATAAAGTTTTTTTAGCGTGTATAATCACACTGAAAAAAATGTTGCCGAGAAATTCAACTACCATTGGGTAGTTGACTAGAAAGTAGTTAAAATAACTACTTTTTTAGTTAATCTAATCATGTTCATGTAGTTAATGTAACTAGTTTTAAGAAGTTAATAAGTAATAGTTGATTTTACGTAAATATGTAGTTAAAGTACAACTACAAGTCGGTAGTAAAATTAACTTTTTTAAGGTAGTAAAAACAAGTGGAATTGTAGTCAACTCAAAATTTCAAGAGTAGTAAATCCAACTACTATTCACCAGTTATTTGAAATGTAGTAAAAGGAATTAGTTTCTTTAATTAATATAACTGCTTTTTTGAGTAGTCAATTTTTTATTAATTTCTATGATTTTATAGGCTTCAATAAAATTCTTGTTGTAGAATTAACAAGTCGTCTGTAATTAAAACTACTACTTTAAGTAGTAGATTTTTATTATTTTAATTAATTCGATAAACTTAAAGAAGATTTTTGATGTAGAATTTACAAATCGTTTCCAGTTAAAACTACTTCTTTAAGTAGTAGATTTTACTATCTTAAAGTGTTACAATAGGCTTTAAGAACATTTTTGTTGTAGAATTAATAAATCCTTTGCAATTAAAACTATCACTTTAAGTAGTAGATTTTACTGCACTATGCAATTAAGGAGGTTCCATCCCTTCACTTAACTAGTCAAAGCAATAACCATTTTTGTCTGATTTGACTTGCTCGGTATTTTGAAACGTCTGGCAACACTGCAACTCACGTTATGTACGTTGTCAACAACTGTTGTTTTGTATTGTCGCGCATAACCTCAAAACTTTGACAAGCGCACGCGCACGGTGGTAACCGTGAAGACGCGAAATGCCGTGTTGCCAGATGTTTCAAGTTATCTTTTCTGTATTACAAAAAGTGGAAAAAAAATTTATAAATGAACTATTTTGAACTCTCACAGGAGCCTATTGTCCTTTTTTAAATACAATACCGGTTCATTGCATATCTGTCTTTAACTATACAAACTTTGATCAACATCTGTTTGTTTAATATTTCATAGTATGAAAATATATGTGACAAAGTAATGAATTCCCATAAGAATCAATGTTAAACAGTGAAAAAATAAATCGATCAGAACTTTCTTCTCCGGAACCTACAGGTCTCAAAAATTTAACTACAGAATTTTAGAAGCTTTATTTAGTAGTGTATCAAGTTTTACCAAAAACTCCTTGTTTATTCGATAATAGGTGGTACCTCCTTAAACAACTTATAATATAATTAAAAGATGAAAAATTTACAAGTCAAAACTTAAAAAGTATAGTTATAGCAACTAATAAAAGTAGTAAAAATGACTACTTTAAATAGTTAAATTACCAATTGGACAAGCAGAAAGTAGTCTTCGAGTAGTTTTCAGACTGTCGTAGCGAGCGTGCGTGGTTAGTCGGTTAAGGTATCGGATAGCGAGCGTTAGGGTCGAGGGTTCAATTCCCGTCGGTTAGAAATTTTCTCTGTTAGGTACATAATCGTTAGGGCATAAAATAAGCGCCAGTACAGGAGAGAGGATGAAAAAGTCAATTCTACTGATAATAAACAATTATAAATAAAAAATAATTTTATTTTCCTATTTTAAGTAGTAAAATCTACTACTTAAAGTAGTAGTTTTAATTGCAAAAGATTTATTAATTCTACAAAAAAAAATGTTCTTAAAGCCTATTGAACCACCTTTCAATAGTAAAGTTTACTACTTAAATTAGTAGTATCAATTGCAAAATATTTAATAAATGTACCAAAAAAATGTTCTTAAAGCCTATTGAACCACTTTAAGTAGTAAAATCTACTACTTACATCTTGAGTTGTTTTAACATTTTTAAATTGAGTTAATACAATCACAAAATGTCATTCTACCAATTACATTTTTAATTGGTTTAACTATTTTTCTATAGTTAATAGAACCGTTTAAATTCACTTGAGAACCTATTGTACTACTCACGAGTTGTTAAAAAGTAGTAAAACATACTAGTTTTTTTTTCAGTGCAGCTAACTTTTATTCTCCGTGCAATATAGAATTCTTTAAAATCGTAACTAATAATTTTTACGGAATAATTCTGCGCCAACTTTAGATACAAAAAAGTGAGTTGCAATTTTACATTTATTGCTAGAAATATATAGAAAGAAAAAAAAATTAGAAAACGTAGTAAATTCGAAAAAGGAGTTTTCACGTAGAATATATAAACGGAAGTAAGAGAGGGTGACGGCTAAAGGCTAAAGAAATTAATAACGCTGAGAGAGAAGTATAGGGACGCGACTGAAAGTGGCATGTGCCCCGGGGAGAGAGAACAGATCCCGAAACTTGGATGACGGTTTTGCCGCGCGAGAATATATATATATATATATATATATATATATATATATATATATATATATATATATATATATATATATATATATATATATATATATATATATATATATAGAGAGAGAGAGAGAGAGAGAGAGAGAGAGAGAGAGAGAGAGAGAGAGAGAGAGAGAGAGAGAGAGTAGACACACGGGGAAATGCAAGTGGAACTGAAAATGAGGCAGAAGCTGTTGTACAAGTCTTTTGTTTTTGCGGGTAAAGCTCTGTTATGAAATTTTGCTTTTGCCCTCAAGGGCCTTGGAATATACAAGAGAAGGCTTTTCACTCTCTCTATTTATCTCTCTCTCTCTCTACACCATCACGCGGGGTGCAAGGCTCTCGTACAATTGAAATTTATCGCGCAACATTGCCCCTCTTCAAAACAAATGTTTTTTATTCACGCGATTATATTCCAAGCAAAATAATAATAATAATAATAATAAATATGATTAAATAAACTATAATCTACTATCAAAAGTAACATTTTCATTACGAGAAAATTTGATTTCATATATCCACACTGAGTAAAACGGTTATGAATGATAAATTTTAATTCTCGACTTGCGCTACGTAATTTGAGGTTTCAATCCCCAGTAGCGGTAGGATTCTTTCGTGATGAAAATTAAATTCAGTAGATATAAAAATAGTATAGTAGGTATAAAAATATTAGTAAATAATAATAAATAGTACATAATAATAAAATAGTAAATAGTAATAAATAAATAATAATAAATAATAATAACAAATAAAAATAATAGGTATAAAAATAGTATAGTTTACTGAAATTAATTTTTATCACGAAAAAAAATCTAACACTCCTAGGGATCAAACAGAATCTTAGTCGAAAAAAATTAGAATTTATCATTTTCATTAGGTAAAAACTAGAAAAAAGTCTTTATTCTTTTTCTAAAATAGGTAAAAAAAAAAAAATTTAATTTTATAATTTTGAAAATTTTGACAATGTTGGGCCAGTTTTTGGACTCTATTTAAACCTTGATAATTATTCTCATATAGGTAAAAAAAAATGGTAATTCTCTTTTTTTCGCATTTTATAAAATATTTTGCCTTAAATAAATATAAAGAAATGCATATATTAACATTATTATATTTAAAATGAGAAAGAAATTTGTGGTAAAGGGAAACGACCTCTTAAGATTCAGGGCACTAATTTTTCCACTTGACCGCACGAGCCCTTGAGGGCTTTTTTTTTCTCAGCCTTTTCCTTCACAAGTTCCCTCTTAATAATCTTTGCGCGCGCTTAAATGAAAAAACTGCAGTTTTGCAAGAAGAAAAGTGCTTCTTGTACTTTTAAATATTTACTCACTACTTCTTGCTAAAATATAATATATATGTCAATTCCATTTACAATGGCTCATTATATACATGAGAAGGAATTTGAACTTTTTATAAAAAAAAAAATTCTGTTTGTTTATATATATATATGTGACCTGGACAGTTAAAAGGGACCTTTTGTCCGAAAAAATTAATTTTTTATTGATTGGTGATTCTGATAGAAAAAAGTTTTCTCTATCAGAATCACCAATCAATAAAAAATCGATTTTTTCGGACAAAAGGTCCCTTTTTACTGTCCAGGTCACATATATATATATATATATATATATATATGTCATTTCATTGCAGCTAATGGCTTAATGTTGTTTTGTCGTTAATTACTTTAAAATACTTTCGAAACTTAATACGTATATCCTCTCGTATCCTCTCGAGAAAATTAGATGGAAAAAAGTAAAATCAATTAAAGTGCTTTTTTCTCATTAATACACGGAAAAAAAGGAAAAATTATTTACATACGTTTGTTACACAGTTTTTCTGAGGCTCTCAAATTGAGACCATAAACAGCATCAAAAATTTGCATTATCAACAATTTGATGCACTTTATAGTCTCAATTTGATATCCTCAGAAAAACTGTGTTGTAAATTATTTTCTAATATCCCATTTTTTTAAAAAAATTTTTCAAACAATTATTTGTATTATTATTTTTGTTTTATTATTATTATTATTAGTAACTTTTACTAACAATTAGGAAAAATTTTACTAATTCGGAAGCAAAAAGTGAGTCACTAATTCAAATTAGTAAACATTTTTACTAATTCAGATTTAGAGAGTACAAATTATTATTTATTTAATAATAATAGTCAAGTAAACGACTATTTGAATAAAATAATTTTTTTTTTTTAATATATACAAATAGAAGAAAAAAAAATAATAATAATAATAGATTATATAAATGTTTAGATGACTTTTTTTTTTCCTTACCAATCGAAAAAATTCCAGAGGCACGTAAACATCTTAAAGAGCACAAACACTCGTCACTTAAAAAAAAATAGCGACACAAGTTCGCGACGTTCACATTTTTATTTTTCATTTACATTTTTGTTATCAGCAATGTCTAATTTACCAGCTGAACAAGCTTTAGAGAAAAATAAAAAATCATTTTAATAACCATATTGAAAAATAAATACAAAAATTCCAATCCCAATTTTTTTTCAATAAAATATCTGAATAAAATTTTTTGTTCGTTAATTGTTGAAAATTAGATTTAACACAACGATAAATACTAATAATAATAATAATAATAATAAATAAAAATAATATTCAATTATATATTTCGTAGCCCATGCAAAAGACCCTCGAAAAATAGGACTTTTCTCCCCTTGTTTTATTATATATAGAGAAATGCAATTTTCTTCAATTCATTCGGGGGTGATTTTTTTTTTAGAATTCGCAAAACGCTCTTCCCTTTAGCAACGATAATTATTCAATCTAGGGCTTCACGATCCTGTCACTTTGATTCTCCGGTTTAGTCCAACGCGTTGACACAAATGAAGGGTGCGCACGTTCCTTGCATACACAAATTAGCATTTATTTGCTTTGCAAACGCGGACACATTTTGCATTTTCGACATGAAAGAGAGAGAGAGAGAGAGAGAGAGAGAGAGAGAGAGAGAGAGAGAGAGAGAGAGAGAATGTGTAACTTTGTCCAAAGTCAATTTTCAAGCATTTACTGATTTCAAAGAATTCGATTTTATTTTCATTTACAAATTGTTGACTAACATTCAACATAAATTTATTTTTTTTTTTGAATTTTTCATATATTTAAAAAACAAAAAAAAAATTTATTTTCTATATCCAAATAGAATACAAAATTCAAATTAGGATAAAACTAAATTTTTCTACCAATTTTTGGTTGGAAAAAAAGCAGAAAAAAAATTTTTAAACCCAATTTTTTGATTTAAAAAAATTTTAAACAAGCAAATTTTCATTAAAACCACTAAAATTTGTTTAAAACAACCAAAATTTGTTCAAAAGAAGAAAATTTTCATTGAAAAAACTAAAATTTATTTGAATTAAGTAAATTTTCATTGAAACTACTAAAATTTATTTGAATTAAGCAAATTTTCATTGAAACTACTAAAATTTGTTTAAAATAACAAAAAACTGTTTGAAATGATGAAATTTTTTTGGAACTAGCAAAATTTTTGTTTGAAACAACCAAAATTTGTTTAATAAAAACAATTTCTTTGAAACTACTAAAATTTGTTTAAAACAAACAAATTTTCATTGAAACCACTAAAATTTGTTTAAAACAACCAAAAATTGTTTAAAATTTTTTTGTTTGAAACAACCAAAATTTGTTTAAAAGAAGAAAATTTTTTATTGAAACTACTAAAATTTTGTTTAAAACAAAAGCAAATTTTTATTTAAAAATTTTTGGTTGGAAAATAAGCAGAAAAAAAATTTTTAAACCCAATTTTTTGATTTAAAAAACTTTTTTTTTTTTTTTAAAATAAAACTTTTTCTAAAGCAACGAAACTTTTCCTTTTGCAATTCGCTTTGGAGAGTATAAAAAAAAGTTACAAAAAAAAAATTTGAATTTAAACAAAAGCAAGTTGAATATAAATATTTGAATATTTCAAAATTGAAAGAGAGTGTATGAGGAAAAGTTTTTAACGCCATTAGGTTAAAGGGAAATTAAATTATAAGGTTATTCTCTACATTGTGCTGAAGCAACAATATATAACGTTACTAAACTTTTCTCCTTAAAGGTATATATACATATATATTACACTGTTATAAAACAATATTTTTCTATGTAACATTTTTTTTTTATTTTTCTTAGTCTTTTGTTATTTCTCCTGTTTAAAAAAAAAACATTTAAAAACTAGATAAATAATAAAAACAGAAAAATAAAAAAAATACAAAAATACAAAAGAAAAAAATATAAAAAATCATCAAAATAGAAAAATAAAAACTATATGATTTCTTTTATATACGTCTTTATTTCCCAGGGTATTGTCGACCATTATTTCCCCGGAGATGTAGCTAACAATTTTTTTTTTTCGCGGTCACTTCAAAACGACAATGACCTGTGGAAAACGCGGTTAATCGTCGGAGGTCAGGAACGGTTTATCGAAAAACAGCAGAGGGAAGAGCAAAAGAGTTTTTCCCCTCATAGAAAAAGAGACAGAGAAGCGCAGCTTCCCCGTGATAAATATTGGATCTTTAAATAAATTGACCATTTTGAAAATAAAAAACAAATTTTCTTAATTTAAATGCCAAAATCAAAATTTACAAAAAAAAAAATTTTCCCTCAAATATATATTAAAAAAAAAGGAAAATCTCTATTAAAAAAAAAAAAAACCCCTCTCAAATTTTTTTTACCTAGAATTTTTTTTTTCAACGAATCATAATCGTGAGTGTTGAAAAATTATTACCGGCTTTCTCAAAAAAAAAAGAAGACGGGCGTGAAAAAATAAAAATATGCTCACGCCGGGTGGTTGAGACGCGACACACATTGGCCACCCTGTAACGCGGCGAGGGCACGACTGCCTTGCGAATTTCACCCCCGGAAGTCACCCCCCACCCCTCGTTGTCTGGTTCCAACCGCGTCTTTCTCTCGTGCTTTCGCGCATCCAATGTCTGTCACGCGTATTATCAAGTGCCAGGTGCCCTTTTGCTTTAGATACGTCACTGTTTGAGTGTGTAGATTTTTTTTATTACACTAAATTCCGCAGCGGTTAAATAAATTTATGACAAGGAAAAAATTTTTTTTTTTTTTTACACTTACGCAAAAAACTATTGTCACTTGTAATATTGTATATAAAGGGATTTAGTGGAAAAATGACCAGTAGATACGGTCCTGGAGCATGGAAAAGGGGTTTGGAGAAAGAAAAGGAAGATCAGCACCCGGGACGTTGTACTGCCATTTCATGCTGGTGATATCTCCAGGGACTAGAAGATACTCTTTTTTTTTTTTTTTTTTTTTTTTTTTTTTTTTTTTTTTTTTTTTTTTTTTTTTTTTTTTTTTTTTTTTTGAAACTGTGATTTATAAACTTGTGGAAGAGAAAAATATTTATTTAAATATGAATTTTGGAGAAAACAACTTTTTTTAAAAATAAAGACAAAATTTACTGTTTTTTTTCATTTTATAATGTAATTGCAAACACTGAAAAAAATTTGTTTGAAGCAAACCAAAAATTTTTTGAAATTACTAAATTTTTTTTGGAGACTAGCAAATTTTTCGTTTTAAACAAACAAAATTTTGATTAAAACAACTAAAATTTGTTTATAACAAGCAATTTTCATTGAAACCACTAAAATTTGTTTAAAACAACCAAAAATTGTTTTAAATGACCAAACTTTTTGTTTGAAACAACCAAAATTTGTTTAAAAGAAGATAATTTTCATTGAAACAATTAAAATTTGTTCCAAACAAACAAATTTTCATTGAAACTACTAAATTTTATTTGAAACAAGCAAATTTTCATTGAAACTACTAAAATTTGTTTAAAACAAACAAAAATTGTTTAAAATGACCAAATTTTTTGTTTGAAACAATCAAATTTTCATTGAAACTACTAAAATTTGTTTAAAAAAGCCAAAAAACTGTTTGAAATGATCAAATTTTTTTTGGAACTAGCCAAATTTTTGTTTGAAACAACCAACATTTGTTTAATAAAAAATTTTTCTTCGAAACTACTAAAATTTATTTGAAACAAACAAATTTTCATTGAAACCACTAAAATTTGTTTAAAACTACCAAAAATTGTTTAAAATGACCAAATTTTTTGTTTGAAACAATCAAATTTTCATTGAAACTACTAAAATTTGTTTAAAAAAGCCAAAAAACTGTTTGAAATGATCAAATTTTTTTTGGAACTAGCCAAATTTTTGTTTGAAACAACCAACATTTGTTTAATAAAAAATTTTTCTTCGAAACTACTAAAATTTATTTGAAACAAACAAATTTTCATTGAAACCACTAAAATTTGTTTAAAACTACCAAAAATTGTTTAAAATGACCAAATTTTTTGTTTGAAACAATCAAATTTTCATTGAAACTACTAAAATTTGTTTAAAAAAGCCAAAAAACTGTTTGAAATGATCAAATTTTTTTTGGAACTAGCCAAATTTTTGTTTGAAACAACCAACATTTGTTTAATAAAAAATTTTTCTTCGAAACTACTAAAATTTATTTGAAACAAACAAATTTTCATTGAAACCACTAAAATTTGTTTAAAACTACCAAAAATTGTTTAAAATGACCAAATTTTTTGTTTGAAACAACCAAAATTTGTTCCAAACAAACAAATTTTCATTAAAAAAAACTAAAATTTATTTGAAACAAGCAAATTTTCATTGAAACCACTAAAATTTGTTTAAAACAACCAAAAATTGTTTAAAATGACCAAATTTTTTGTTTGAAACAATCAAAATTTGTTTAAAATAAGAAAATTTTTTTATTGAAATTACTAAAATTTTGTTTATAACAATCAAATTTTTATTTATAAAGCAAATTTTGTTTGGATCAATAAGATTTGTTTGAAACCACTAAATTTTCTTTGACTGAACCAAATGAATGTATAAATGAATAAATAAAAAAAATTATTTGGTTTAATAAAATTCTTTCTTTGTACAAATTTATTAAAATAAACCAAACATTTATTTAGATCAAATAAATATTTATTTAAAACAACTTAGATTTATTTTTAAAAAAAAACAAATTTCAATTCTTCGTTCGAATTTTTATTTACCAAATTTATATATATAGATCAAATAAATATTTATTTAAAACAACCAAAATTGCTTTGGTGGAACAAAATTTTGATTAAATCAACTAAAATTAGTTTGAAAGAAGCAAATTTTGATTGAAACAACCAACAACAATAAGTTTTGTTATGAAGCAACCAAATTCAGTTTAAAGCAACCAAAATTTGTTTGAAGTAAGCAAATTTTTTTTAGAAATAACCAAATTTTAGTTAAATCAACCAAATAAATATATTGTTATACAGTTTAAAAAAAAAAAAAAAAATTTGCCTGAATTAATGAAAAATTTATTTGTTTCAATAATTTTCGTTATAAATTAAATTAATTTTTGCTACTAAAAATCATTAAATTTTTATAAAATATAAATTATATATTTTTCAATATTAATTTTTTTTCTCTCCATTATAATCGCCTAAATGAAATCATTATAACAATGCCATCAGATTCTTATCTCACTCAACACTCCCAACAATATTTTTCCTGTAAAAGAAGACTGATTTACGAGAAAAGCGAGCGTAAAGTTTTATGTCTCGTGGAAAGGCAAAATTTCCGTAAAAGTTCAATCGAGTAGAAACGAAAGGTGAAATTTTTCTTGTCAATAGAGTTTCCAGCACCGCTGTTCTTTTTAACGTTCACGTACATATATACCTATATATATATATATATATATATATTTTTTTTTTTTTCTCTACAAACTCAGAATACAATTTCAATAAAATTCAATTCATCTAACAATAATAATCATAATATACTAGTACTAACAATAATGATAAGAATAGTATAACAATGATAGTTAAAAAAAACAAACAAAAATGGGTCAAAGGGTCAAAAGTAAAAATAAAAAATAACCTCTAATATTATTTGGTGTGTTTCCAACTTTGAACTATTTTTGTTTTCTCTTTTCTACTATACATATAATTTATTATTCGCGAAACGACTATCTTTTAGATACATTTTTCAAATTTTTTTGGTAGATTAAAATGTTTTTATTTTATAAATAAATATTTAAAAATAAATTGTTATATTTTAATTTTTATATTTTAATTTAATATTTTCATTTCCTGTACTTTAATATCAAATATTAAATTTTAGAAAAACAAAATTTTCTACTTCAAACGATAAAAATTGGTAAATATTTGTATTCTACATAATACACACAAATATAGATCGATAAAGACAAAAAAAAAAAAATTTGAAATTTCCATTCGAATTCCAGAGGGAAATTCTACGTGATTCATGCAATTGACATTTTTTTAAAAATCTTTTTTTTCTCTCTCATATATTTGCAAATGTCACTCGAATTTTAATTACAAGTTTACATTTTTTTTCCTGTAAATTTTGATAAACGTTCCTAATATAATATAAAATAATGAAATACTTTTCTTTTAATTTTCTTTTTAAAAGTGAAACTAATTTTTGAAAGTAAAAAAAAAAATCTATTTGGGTTTCAACGGATTTGGCAGCAAAAAAAAAAAAAAGGGAAAGAAAAAAATAATTTTGTACAGAAATTTTGAAATAATTCCATTTAAAAAGTAAATTAATGTTTTTAAAAAGTATAATCATTTTTTAATGCTGCATACATAATCTGCAGAATAGCTTCGAAATATTTTTAAAATCTGGAATTTTAACAGAAACTAACATAACCTAAAATTTAAGTCGAGTTGCATACAAAAATGAGTTCAGTCTTTTTTTTCTATCAACGCATTTGGCAGCAAAAAGAAATGAAAGAAAAAATAATTTTCATTACCATTCGCGAATAAAATAAAAAAAAAAAAAAAAAAAAAAAGGAAAATTCCAAGAAACTTTGTACACTACAGAAGCTGTCTTGTGCAAGCTTTCAAACACTTGACTTTACCAAGTCTCTCTCTCTAACAATTCAGTTAAATTCCTCGAAATACATTATATGCTGTATATATAGAAGCAGCAATATCTAGAAATGCAACCAAAACAAAATAAACATTTCTCTCTGTCACAATAGATAACCCAAGCATCAGACCACTATTACCTGAAATACCGGAAGCATTCACAACACAAACTCTCTATATATATACACCACTCTTCATAAATTATACCAAACCTCAAATAACTTCCGAAATACAATTCCGACAACTTTTAATGGGCAGTCATCGATTGCGTCCTGTAAGGGGAAGTTGCATACCCCCACTCTACCCGCCAAGCCATAAACACGGAGCTCGAGGGACGCATGCACCGCGGGGGGCCTAAGCGACGTTCTCGGGCCTAATGACATTTTCTATTTATGGCCCTTAATGAGTTTTTCCAAAAAAATAAAAAAATTTTAAATATTAACAATTTTTAATTTTTTTTAACATATTCTTATTCCTCGTAATTTCACGATTACGAGCATATGTTGTTCGAATTAAAAATGTTAATATTTAAAATGTTTATAATTATTATTAAATAATATTAAATTTAATTGTTTCTTAATTTAATTATACTGTTTAAAAAACAGTATAAATTAACAAACATTTTCCTTCACACTTACAGGCTTAGGACTGGCCTCTATATTATTATAAAAATTTACATTCATTACAAGTCAAATATGTATTAAATAAAACCAAATATATTTTAATAAAGCTTTCAAAGCTTTCATATTATACTGGCTTACAAGTAAATTTTTTAAAAGTTCTGATTTTCTGTTTTGTATAAATAAACACACATTTTTTAAACACGCCAGCCTTCACGAATAAGTGTAATGCTGCCAGTCCTAAGCCTGTAAGTGTGAAGGAAAATGTTTGTTAATTTATACTGTTTTTTAAACAGTATAATTAAATTAAGAAACAATTAAATTTAATATTATTTAATAATAATTATAAACATTTTAAATATTAACATTTTTAATTCGAACAACATATGCTCGTAATCGTAAAATTACGAGGAATAAGAATATGTTAAAAAAAATTAAAAATTGTTAATATTTAAATTTTTTTTATTTTTTTGGAAAAACTCATTAAGGGCCATAAATAGAAAATGTCATTAGGCCCGAGAACGTCGGTCAGGCCCCCCGCGGTGCATGCGTCCCTCGAGCTCCGTGTTTATGGCCCGGCGGGTAGAGTGGGGGTATGCAACTTCCCCTTACAGGACGCAATCGATGATCGCCCCTTTTAATCATCACGAACCAACAACGAAAAGGAATTTAATAAAGCAGATATATATATTTCCACAAACTTTATAGGACACAAAAAGAGAGAGAGAGAGAAAAGGTGCGGCTAAACAAGAGGTCCGTTCTATAATTCGTTATTAGTTGCTAGACAAGATAGATGCGACAGCGACCACCCTCAGGGCCAGAGAGCTCTCTCTGTGGATATCGATAATGGCTTAATTAAGGCGCTTCGTGCTCACATGAGCATGAGTGTGTTGTGTCACGTGTCCTTCTATGCGCGACAACTCACACCTTCATGATTTAGCAAAGTCGTCGTCTCTGACAATGCAGGAGTGCAATTATACGAAATTCGAAAATTCAAAGGATTTATGGAGAGGCTTCTGAATTATTATCATTATTATTATTATTATTATTATAGTATTATTTGCATGCAGAAAAGAATTTAGAATTCTGCACTACCAGAAAGAATCAGAATTGTTGTCAAAATCAGAATTTTGTACCAAGATTTTTAATTTGAAAATGTAGTAAAAGAAAAGGTAGAAAAAACGGCATTAGGTACTACTGCAGCAGAAGTTGCTTGGAAAACCCTATGGTATTGCAGCAAAATTATCAAAACAATATTTAATTAGCCCGAATTATGTCTGTTCCAAAATCACCAATACAGTATTGGATTAGTCAGAATTTTGGCTGTAGCAAAATTTATCTTGTGGTAAAAGTAGCAAGATAGGTTGTAGCAAAAACATCAATAGAATATTAGATTAGTCAGAAATGTGCCTGTAGCAAAATAAATACTATATTAAATTAACCAGAATTAAGACTGTATAGCATAATCACCAATACAATATTGGATTACCCAAAATTTGCACTGCAGCAAAATCTGAATTTGTAGATTATAGCAGTATTAGGCTAAAAATCTAATTGAATTTTAAAATCAAAGTAGGGTTTTAATTCCGATTCGAGTGAAAATACACACTAAAAGAAATACTTTGGTAATAAGTAATAGCAGGGAAAAAAATTACACGCAAAGTTAGAGTAGCAAATGAAGCTGTTTTCGTAGGCTATAAATTTATGGCTAGGAAATTGTTTGAGCTGTTCTTAAATTTAGGTTTTGTTTAGCTTATACTGTTTTGTTGGTGCAGCCAAGTGCAGAACTAAAGTAACATCCGTATGGCTTAAAAAAAACCCCACGGTATGGTTGTAGCAAAATCATCAATACAATATTGCTTTAACCAGAATTATGTCTGTTGCAAAATCACCAATACAGTACTGGATTAGCCAGAATTTTGACTGTAGCAAAATTACGATCACAAAGAATTCTATGTCGTAAGAGGCGTTTTTCCATTCCCGCAGTACCTTGTGGTGAAAGTATAGCGGATAGGTGGTAGCAAAATCACCACTACAATATTGTATTATCCAGAATTAAAGCTGTAGCAAAATTATCATCACAAGGAATTCTATATTGTAAGAGATTGTAGTAAAATCACCAATACAATTTTGAATGAGCCAGAATTATAACAGTAGCAAAATACAAAATTGGATTAGCCAAAATTTTGTATGTATCAAAATCACCAATACAATATTGGATTAGCCAAAATTTTGGCTGCAGCAATATTTACCCTTGTGGTAAAAGTAGCAGATTGGTTGAAGCAAAATCATCAATACAATTTTGAATGAGCCAGAATTATGACTGTAGCAAAATACAAAATTGGATTAGCCAAAATTTTGGTATGTATCAAAATCACCATCACAAGGAATTCTATGTCGTAAGAGTAATTAAATCTGTATTAAAATTAGTATTGTTATAACCATAATTATGCCCATACCAATTGTTACAGACGCAGAAGAATTATTATTTTTACACTGTGAAATTGAGAAAAAAAATCAAAACCATTGAATACAATGTTAAAAAAAAACTATATTTCATAAAAGATTCAAAGTTTTCCCGCATGGAAAGAGAGTTCTTGGTACTTGTGTGCGCGCGCGGGGGATGTCTCGAGTCTATAAATAACTTAGGTCCCGACCATACATCGTATGCTTGGGGCGTAACTTCCGCCACAACCCCTAGTTCCGTATCTTCCTTGTGGTGTACACCGCACTCTATAACCCTGAAAAAGCAGCCTGGATCATGGGGTAAAGAAAAGGAATAGCAGTGTCCTTGGTCAGGAACCGGGTAAAGAGAAGAACTTTATAGGCACTTTCTTCGCTATCGCGCTACGGATTTATCGCTTTCACGATGCCATTCTCTCTCTCTCTCTCTCTCTCTCTCTCTCTCTCTGTGTGTTCTCTTTTCTACTGTTTTTACACCTTTTCAGCACGTTAAAATCGAAAACTTATATACATCCAAGTCTCTTTTTTCTCTTCGTAAAACTATTTCTTCTTTAAAGTGAGTTTAATGGTGTTAACTGATCGTTATAACTTTACGGAATAACTATTACTGAAAATAAAAATTCTATGAATTTAGAAATTGTGATCACTAAGAGTAGATTGAAAGAAATATTTGTAATAACAGGCTGTACCTAAATCAGGTAGTTGGAAGAATTTTGTATATAATCCATATTCGGTATTAATGCGTAACGATTAAAAAAAAAAAATTTAAACTGATTTTTTTCCCCTATGCTCGTGGTTCATAAACTTATGTTATATGAATCTTTATTGCGGTATATTGCGATTCCATGGACTGCAATATTTCCTAGTTTATGAAGTCCCATAGCTTGACAAGAAAGACCTCGTAATGTGGTCCTACACATATATATATATCTATATATATGACCGAGTCTTATGCTCTAATACGAGAAGCGAGACTTACGGGAGGGAGATTTTACTTCCACTTTAATAGCTTTGTGTAAACAACCCCGCGTTAATGAAGAACCGAATCGGTTCGCCTTTCATTAAAAGCTGCTGTGGATTCGAAGAAAAAGCTCTGAGCGAAATTTCTCTCTCAAACGGAAAACAAAGTATAGTACATTTTTTGTGCTTGTTTTACTTCTACTGTTTTAATATATATATATATATATATATATATATATATATATATAAACATTGTTTTATTTTTACAGATTTAAGGTGTGAATCGATTTTAGAATTGCAATTTTCAATTCCGATTAGGTTCATTTTAGAATTATTATTAAAAATCTTGAATTATAATCGGTGATACTATTACAATTATTCCGTAGGATATAACGATGTTACAATTAGAAACGGTGAATGAAATTGGTATTGGCGATTTTGCTACAATCTATCTGCTACTTTTATGACAAGATAAATTTTGCTACAGCCAAAATTCTGGCTAATCCAAAACTGTATTGGTGATTTTGCTACAACCATACCGTAGGGTTTTTTAAGCCATATGGATGTTACTTTAGTTCTGCACTTGGCTGCACCAACAAAACAGTATAAGCTAAAAAAAACCCTAAATTTAGGAAAAGCGCAAACAATTTCCTAGCCATAAATTTATAGCCTACGGAAACAGTTTCATTTGCTACTCTAACTTTGCGTGTAATTTTTTCCCCTGCTATTACTTATTATAACAGCTTTTTTTAGTGTGTATTTTCACTTAAATCGGAATTAAAACCCTACTTTGATTTTAAAATTCTATTAGATTTTTAGCCTAATACTGCTATAATCTACAAATTCAGATTTTGCTGCAGTCAAAATTTTGGGTAATCCAATATTGTATTGGTGATTTTGCTATACAGTCTTAATTCTGGTTAATTTAATATAGTATTGATTTTGCTACATCCATATTTCTGGCTAATCTAATATTGTATTGATGATTTAGCTACAACCTATCTGCTACTTTTACCACAAGATAAATTTTGCTAAAGCCAAAATTCTGGCTAATCCAAAACTGTATTGGTGATTTTGCTACAACCATACCGTAGTGTTTTTTAAGCCATACGGATGTTACTTTATAGTTCTGCACTTGGCTGTACCATCAAAATAGTAGAAGCTACACTAAAAAAAGGATTTGGTATTGACAACCAAATACATTTGGTTGGTATATTTAAGCAACCAAAATTTTTTTTGTTGAATCAACAAAATTTTAATTGTCTCAAGCAAAATTTGTTTGACACAACCAAAATTAGAAAAAAAGGATTTTTGTTGTCCTAACTAAAGTTTAATTGAGACAACCAAAATTTTGTTGATTCAACAAAAAAATTTTGGTTGCTTAAATACCAACCAAACGTTAGGTTGTCAATACGAAACCTTTTTTTCAGTGTTAAAAAACCTAAATTTAGGGACAGCTCAAACAATTTCCTATAGCCATAAATTTATAGCCTATACTGGAAAAGCAGCTTTATCCGTAACAAAGAAAAGTTTTTCTAGAATAGCAAAAGATTTAACGGAAATAATTAAAACTTCTGCTGTTCTAGTTTTGGCTTAATTTTTTCCCCTGCTCTTACCTATTACAAAAGCATTTCTTTTATTTTCTCTCAAATTGGAATTAAAATCCTACTTTGAGTTTTGAAATTCTTTTAGATTTATTAAGCCTAACACCTGATAAAATATACAAATTCAGATTAAATTTCAATTCGGAGGAAATTGTTATTATCTATATACATACATATTAAATTGTTGCTTCTAATTAACTAAAAATGAACATACATATAGTAATGAGTAGTGGCAATACTTTTAAGTAATCGGAATAAATGAAAGAACCCAACATTAAAGCTATATATTGAAACTCGAATATCTGCTTTTTCCAATGAGCAAAGTGCAGACCATTTCGCGAATTACCCGAGTAAGTGTAAACGCATCACAAAATTAATGTACCGGAGTAGGAGAGATACCGAATGATTTAGCATTCCTTCTAATGCCTCTTTTGCTAATCACCGCGCACTTAGGCAAATTCGTTATTATACTGCTACTTTCATAATTATATAAGCTATTATTATATTTCCAGCAGGGACGTCTTTATTTTCATATTTAAATTAAATTCGATTTTGATTCTATGATTCATTTTTTTTTTTTTATTGAAACTTAAGGTATCTAGTAAAAATTAAAATTATTTCATAGTCCTTATAAAAGGTCTGTCAAACCAGCACCCCCACAATTAAAATTTAGAAATCGGACTGCACTATATTTTTGGTCTTTTTTTGGGCTCTTCAAAAAAAATATTCCCGATTTATAAAACTCAACCCTTCATAAAAAACCAACCCTTTTAATATCAGCAAATTACATTTTCCAAGTTTTCCAATTAATAAATTCATCGGATTCGCATGAAACTCGTTTTACGGGGATTTTCGAGGTCGCTGGTGACGAATCTGAAGTCCGTTTTTAAAAATTTAAAATGGCGGATCAAATATGGCGTTTTAACCCTAAACCCTAAAACCACCCCTGAATTTTGAAAAAAGAGTATATTTTGAGCCATTTACGCTATTTTATTTTATTTCTTCTTCTAACTGATCCCAATATTTTTGGGCTCTTCAAAATTATCACCCTGAATTTTTGGGCTCTACACCTAAATCCTAAACTTCAAAATATGTGTAAACTTTGAGCTATTTATGCTATTTTACTTTATTTCTTCTTCTAACTGATGCCAATATTTTTGGGCTTAAAGTTAAATTTTTGGAAAAATTTAAAGAGCCCAAAATTTCTTAATAGGGCCCAAAAATATCCCTAAAAAAACCCAAAAATCTAGTGTAGTCCGATTTCTATATTTTAATTGTGGAGGTGCTGGTTTGACGGACCAATGATATCAATCTATATTGAAAATAGTGAAATCGGCAAAGTTTGATTTTGGAGCTTAACAAATTTCAAAGCGTGTTCGGGATGTTGGGATCATTTGAATTTTACAAGAGGCCATATAAAGTTTTGATAGATCCTGGACCCATATTATATATATATATATATATATATATATATATATATATATATATATATATATATATATATATATATATATATATATATATATATATATATATGCACAAAGGAGAAATCGTGGACGTGTAATATTTGACTAAGGAAATCGTAAAGGAAGGATATTGAGGTAGGTCGTGAAAACAAGTTGAATACGGTTACAGAGGTAAGGTGTTACTACAGTTCTTATACTCCTGCTATGCGGGTATAGCGCGCGAGACATAATAAATTCACCTAAATCCACCCTCGTAAAAAGTGTGGCGACACCCTCACCTTATATCACCTCTCTCTCTCTTTCTCTAACCCATCCCTTTGCGCCAAAGCCCAGGGAAAAGATTTCGGTTTACTATGGGTTATAAAGATAAGAGAGAACTTTTTCTCCAAATCTATCGTTCTTTCTTTGACCTATAAATAAAAATAAATTGGAACAAACTATGGAGAAGAAAAAAAAATTTTTTTCTTCGCAAAAAAACTGGATTTAGGAATATCAAACTATTTGACATATTTTGTTGTGATTCTAATTCTATTATAGATATATATCGAGATTGGTATTTTGTTTGATTTGTTCTTCCATGTTTATATAGTGACCTATAAGTATACTGCTCTTGACATTTTAATCATTCAACTGAAGATTTCCTTAGGCTACACTGAAAAAAGGGTTTGGTATTGACAACCAAACGTTTAGTTGGTATTTAAGCAATCAAATTTTTTTTTATTGAATCAACAAAATTTTGGTTGTCCCATTCAAACTTTAATTTGGACAACAAAAATCCTTTTTTTTTCTAATTTTGGTTGTGTCAAACAAATTTTGATTGAGGCAATTAAAATATTGTTGATTCAACAAAAAAAATTTGGTTACTTAAATACCAACCAAACGTTTGGTTGTCAATACCAAATCTTTTTTTTAGTGTAATCTATACTTTTTTGGTATATCTGAAGAAATCAATAATGTCTTCTGTTGCTGTGGAATATTGTGTAAACGCAGTTATAAACTACAGTTAACTAAATTTATATATAGTATGGCTAAAATGCTCTGAAAAAAGTTCTGGTTTGAGTAATCGGAATTTAGATATGAGGTATTTAACATTATGATTCTGGTTAGATTAACCAGAATTCTGCTTATATTCACTATAATTCTGCTAATTTAGCTACAATTCTAGTTAGGATATATATTTAACATTATGATACTGGTTTGACTAAACAAGAATTCTGGTTACTTTGAAATTATGATTATTGTTGGATTAACCAGAATTCTGCTTCTTTTAACCATAATTCTGGCTAATTTAACCAGAACTCTGGTTTTCCTAGCTAAAATTCTAGTTAGGATATATTTAACAATCTGATAATCATCAGATTAACCAGAATTCTAGTTAATTCATTTAGAATTCCAGTTTTATCTTGAATTCTGCTTATTTGAATCAGAATTCTAATTAATTTAACCAGAATTCTCGTTCGTTTAGCTAAAATTGTAGTAATGATATATTTTACATTATGATTTTTATTGGATTAACCAGAATTCTAGTTTTCTTTCCTTACCTAAAAGTCTACTTAGGATGTATTTAACATTACGATTTTTGTAAAATTAGCCAGAATTCTAGTTAATTTACCCAGAATACTGGTTATTCTAAATATAATTCTGGTGAGGGAATATTTAACACTATGATTCTAGTTAGATTAACCATAATTCTACTTAATTTATCCATAATTCTAGCTAATTT
Source organism: Leptopilina boulardi (assembly GCF_019393585.1). Classification (NCBI taxonomy): domain Eukaryota; kingdom Metazoa; phylum Arthropoda; class Insecta; order Hymenoptera; family Figitidae; genus Leptopilina; species Leptopilina boulardi. The sequence continues at coordinate 4,232,678 of NW_026137825.1, read as the reverse complement.
GAACGGAATTCTGGTTTATTTTTCCAAAATTCTATAATTAGGATATATTTCATATTATGATTTTCGTAATAATAACCCGAATTCTGTTTATTCAAATAAAAATTATAGTTAGGGTATATATTCAACATTATGATTTCGGTTCGATAAACCAGAATTCTGTTTTTTGAACTAGAATTCTTGTTTGTTTAGCTAAAATTCTAGTAAGAATATATTTAACATTATAATTTTTGTTAAATTAACCAGAATTCTGATTAGAGAATATTTAAAATTATGGTTTTAGTTAGATTACGTATAATTATACTAAATTTAACCGCATAATTCTTCAAAATTTATCCAGAATTCTCCTTATTTTAACCAAAATTCTGGTTTGCTTACCTAAAGTTTTACTAAAGTTATAATAAACATTATGATTTTGGTTAAATTAACCAGAATTCTAGTCATTTCAGTTAAAATTGTAGTTAGTATATTTTTAAAATTATGATTCTTTTTAGATTAAACATACTTCTAGCTAATTTAACCAGAATTCTGGTTTAATTTACAACAATTCTAGTTAGGTTATATTTAACAATCTGATCATCGTCAGATTAACCATAATTTTACTAAATTTTTTAAAAATTTTAGATTTATCCAAAATTCTGGATATTCCAACTAGAATTCTGGTTAAGGATCATTTTAAAATATGTTTCTGGCCAAATAATTTTAAAGTCTGCTTATTTGAACCAAAATTCTAATCAATTTTACCAGAATTCTGGTTCGTTTAGCCAAAATTCTAGTAATGATATATTGTACATTCTGATTTTTATTAGATTAACCAGAATTCCGCTTCTTTCAACCATAATTCTGGCTAATTTATCTAAAATTTTGGCTAATTTAAACGGAATTCTGATTAATTTAACCAGAATTCTGGTTTGACTAGGTAAAATTCTAGTTCGAATATATTTAACAATGTTATTATCGTCAAATTAACCAGAATTCTAGTTAATTTATCCAGAATTCTGATTATAGGGAATAATTAACAATATAATTCTGGTCATATTAATCAGAATTCCGTTGATTTCAATCAGAATTTTAATTAATTTAACCAGAATTCTAGTATTCTAAACTAAAATTCTAGTTAGGGTATATTTAATTCTATAGTTAATTAAACCTTGAAATCTGGTTTACTTAATTAAAAATCTAAGCAGTAAAAAATAGCGTATATATAAGAATAGTTTTTTTCATTGTAGAAACTGATGATTTGTTTAGGTTTTAAAATTTAACAGCGACTTTTATGAAAAATTATAAAAAAATTCATCGTAAAATGATGGTTTTTGTTTTACCTTGTTTAGTAGAACGGCAGAAACTTCCTTATAATAAAATTTACTTAAATATAGTCAAAAATTTAATTATTAACAAATTATCCATGAAAGGGGAATAACTTATTTATCTACTTTTAATCAAGATAAAACTATCACAAACATAACCTATAATTTTTTTTTATTTTACTAAGGTCCCTTTCTTCAAAGGTACAATTGAACATTATTTTTGAATCATTCTCTCAATGGATTCATTAAAGAAGAATTTACTTATTAATTAGTTAAATAATAACAAAAAAATTTTCATACTAAATGAGAATGTAAAAAAAAAAGTAAAATATATTTTCTATAAATTATCATTAATTAAAAAACAATAAATATACGACTAATAAAAAAGCGTTTCCAAATAGGGGGGGGGGAAATCGTTTTAGGCAAAAAGATTCAAGTAATTGTGTAGATAAATGCGGAAATTTTCGCAGGTAAAATAAAAATGATAACCAAAAAAAATTCTAGATATGGTAAGAGAAGTGATAAAAAGAAGAGACAGTCGATAAAATAGAAACTTTAACTTACCTGGGGTGAATAGTGCAACCATGCTGTCCGACAGGGTAGTTCGTTGGGGGTGGCGTGCAACGCAACTCATGTCTGTGGGGTGGATTTTGTGGATGACTATGCGAGTGATTCAAGGAGACTCGAAGAGTTCCCGGCAGATGGCGATACGGTGTCGTTTGTTCGCTGAAACATAAAAACATATCATAAAAAAAAAATTCATTCACCTGTTTAATCTCAAAAAAAAAAATCATTTTTTTCTTTATTTACTACTCTTGTTTATATCTAAAAATCAAATATCTGTGACAAAATGTCACAGATTTTTCTTTTTTTTTTATCCCATGCTTTGTAAATATCACTGGTATTTACCATTTTCAAACGTACATTTCCTTGATCAAATTTGCTTTTCATCATCGTTGAAAATAACTCGTAAAAAATAAAACCTCTGCTTCTCTATTATACATATATCTTATGTAATATGACTCACGTGTGAGAATAATCTCATATATATATATATATATATAAAAAAAGGTGTTCCTTTTTTTTATCAATTGCTTGTCTGCCAAGCATGAAAGTATGTCATTGATAAATTTTTGATAGGATTTCGGCTCGAGATAATATATGTAAATTAAAAAAAAAAACCTGTTTGATAAAAAAAAAAAGAATAAATAAAATATTTTATCAATTTCGATAAAATATCATTTTTAAATATAATTTTTAATATAGACAATTTAATCGTTATCCCGCTCTCATAATATGGATTCACCTGTTAGATAATTACGCTTCGAAACCATCGTAACTTCCGGTTTAACGTTTCAGCTTGTAATAGGAGTATAACGAAATTTTACGAGTAAACCGAAAAATCCATCTTTTACAATCTGTAATATATTGAGTTACGAGTACATAAGGCAAAAAAAAAAAAAAAAAAAAAAAAGTAACAGCGTAAATAATTATTTTTTCCAGAAGAAAAATTTTATTTTTTTAAATTTTCTGTATGTATTTTAAAACACTTGTTTTGAAAAGATGTACCGCGCGCAGGTGAATAAATAATGACCATTTCCTTATCGCTACCTTTTTTTTTTTTTTTTTTGTATATTTTAAATTCAGGATTTACTCGAGTGCAAACGTTTGGACACCTGGAATTATGGGGGTGACAGTATCACTATTTCACCAGACATGCACTACTGATACAACTTCCGGTCTCACGACCTTGAAATTAACAAAAAAAACTAAAAAAAAAGAATCGTACATATAATTAACTAAAAGATTATCTAAGATAATTAGAAAAATAATATTATGTTCGATCTAAAGGGACAATGAGACAAACAAAAAAAAATTATAGGGTTATGTTTATGATAGTTTTACCTTTATTATAAATTGCTTTTTAATTTAATTAAAAACAAAAATAAGTATTTACCAATTATTAATTTAGAAGAATTTTCATTTAATAGAATTTTAAGTGATTCGAATTTTTAAATAACAGAATTTTCAATTTACCAAATTGTATAATTTGTCCGAATCTTCATTTGACCGAATTTTTATTTACACGAATTAATTGATAGATATATTATTAAAACGTCGAATTTCAATTTTTCCGAAACTGCGCGCAACTATACAAAACAATCGACAGAAAGAATTCGACGTGAATTTTAAAATTAACGAATCACACAATTGGTTAATTTTAAAATTCGCGCCAAATTCTTTCTGTCAATTCTTTTTCGACTTCGTTTGCAATATTTTAAACAAATGGAAATTTGTCGTTTTAATAAATTTTGCCAAATAATAAATTCCTGCAAATAAAAATTTGCGTTCGAAATTAATTTTTATTAAATTTTTGGTTGAATTAAAAGGAATTTTTCCTTTTTGAGGTTATGTTAATGTCTCTATTCTCTTTAAAGAGGGCGTAACAAATTTTTTTTTTTAAATTAAATATTTGGTACAGAAAGGTACAGATAAAAATTTGTTTGAAACAACCAAAAAATTTGATTATTTCAAACAAATTTTGGTTGAATTAACCAAATAAAAGCATTTCTATAAAGCAAAAACTTTGTAAAACTCAAATATAGAAGTACAACCAGGGCCGTAATTTGAATTTTTTGAACTAGATCTTTCGAAATTTGATGTAATAAATAAATCTATTTTTAGTTCTATGAAAAATTATTTCTTACACTGAGAAAAATGTTTAGTTAGAGCAACCAAAATTTGGTTGGGCCAACAAAAAAATTTTGTTATTATTTAAGCAACCAAACTATTTCTTTGAATCAACCAAAAAATATGGTTGAGTGTTTTTTGATGGCATAACAAAAATGTTTGGTTAGCTCAACCAAATTTTGGTTAGGATAACAAACGATCATTTGGTTTTTTAGACCAAAGTATTTTGTTATGTTAACCAAATTATTTTGTTGTAGTAACCGAATTTTGGTTGGAATTTAAAAAATGTTCAACCAAATAATTTGGTTGGCCTAACCAAATCTTTGGTTGAAATAACACGTTTCAGCCAACCAAAATTTCGTTACAAGAACCAAAATTGCCTAACCAAACAATTTTGTTGCAAACACTAAATTTTTTTTCTCCGTGTAGTTTTGAGGTTATGTTACCCTTAGAAAAACGTTTGATTCATTCAAAATCTAAATTATTCAATTGAATACTTTTATTTAAATAAACTAAATAATTTTTATTACATTTGATTAAATTTTAAATCTCAATCGAAACAAAAAGTTTCTTCTTTAAAAAAATTTGATTCAAATAAATTATTCTATCGAGCGTATTTGGTTCATATAAATAAATTTTTTGGTTATTTATTTTGTATACGCATTTATTCGAGATAACTAAAGAATTTTAGTTAAATCAAAAAAAAAAAATTTGCATTGTATATAAACCAAATTATTGAAAAAATAAAAAAATACAATGATTTGATTAATCCTTAATTGGCACAATTCGAACGTAAATGGCACAAAAGGGTCTGCTGGACCCAAAGTATTTAAACGTGTATTGTACAGTCGGTATTGAATATTTTTGACCAAAAATTTAATCCGAGGTATAGCTTATGATGTGTTTTTTCAAAATTTAATTAATTTTACAGGAATTAATTTATTTTAAGTTGAAAAAAATTGTGAAAAATAAAAACTAAAAAAATTACGTGTTTATATATATATACTTAAAAATTTTTGAGTTATTTAAATTTTAATATTGAGACTTCAAAATTTAAGGTTATACTATTATTCTTTAAGGAAAAAATTACCATAACAGTAGGAATTGCAAAAAAGGTTATATTTATTTTATAGAATAAAATGTGACTTTTTGGGTTAAAATTAAAAATTTATAATTATTATTAATGTTTGAAAGTTAATTTATTCTTTTGTATCGAATTAGTTGTATCAAAAAAAAAAAAAAAAAAAAACTTAGAAAATTACTAAGAATATGTCAAACTAATATATATAAAAATATAAAAAAATATTCAAAAGCTACACATTCAATTAATTTGAGCCAAAAAAAAATGCTCGGGTCTACTGGACCCATGGTGTTAAGGGTTAACTCAACTTTTTCATAGTGTCAAAGTAGGATATTATTTGGTTAAGTAAAATTAAATTTTTCTCCTAGTGTATATATATGACACATTATAGTATATAAATGGAAAAAAATCTTTATCTGAAACAGCGATATATTTCTCTAGAATAACGAAAACTTTCGCTGTTTTAATGAACGTATATCGCTGTTGCAGTGAAACTTATCGCTGTTCCAGGTAAATCATTTTTTTTTTCCTGTATATTTGGACTTATTGTAAAAAAGAAAATAGAAATAAAATAAATATATATATATATATGTTATAAAAATAAAATAGCACATATATATGTATTGAGTATATATATATAAGTCCTTGAAGGTTCTAAACAATGGAGCAATACAAGTCAAAAGTCGCGTGCCATTCATGTGCACAAAGAGACACTTTTGAATTTACACATTGTGCCAAAGAAGTTGCACGTACAAAGTGCACACAGGGACAAATTCCCCAACACACTTGTACAGAGGGTCACAAGTATGCTCAAAGTCGCGTACCGATATATGAGGAAGAGACTCGCTTTTGTCACTGTATGGGACATATATACATACATATATATATATATATATATATATATATATATATATATATATATATATATATATGCACTTTGCAGTATGTATATTTATATATAGTACTTCGATCAGCAACCAAGCGGACGAGACTGAGAAGGGCAATGGCTCCAAAGACAGATGCTTACTATATACTTTGAAAAATCACCGCACACGTATTGTCATCTTAAATCGAGATACAGTCTTTCTCTCTTTCTCTCTTCTGGAATTCCGTATTATATATATATATATATATATATATATATATATATATATATATACTATTTTAAATATCCCGAAAGCTAAACAAAGAAGCAACACTAAAAAAAAAAGAAGAGTATTTTCTTTTCCAACTTCCTTTTCTTTGCATTGCGATGCACGTTCTCTAAATTTATATTGGTGCACAGGGCAAACTAAATTAGTGCTGAGGGGAAAAAAAATACTGTACAAAATTAGAACAACTGCAGTATAAAAAAAAAAATGCTAACAGTTTTCGAAAAATTTTTTTTTTTTATAAAATTACACACGCACTTGATTTTACTGTTAATTTGAAAACGAATAGATCCCAATATTTGGATCAAAATATAATTTGATTCAAATATTGAGATCCGAGTTGAGATCAATTTGATCCAATTCGGTATCAAAAATAATATATTTTCAAAAAAATAGTGATATTGTACACTGAAAAAAGAAAATTTATTTGATTCAAATAATCGGTTACTTGCGATTATTATCAAATAAATATTTACTTGAACCAAATAATTTTTCTTTAAATCAATAATTGTTTCTGTATTTAAAACGCAAATACCATTTTAATTGACTCAAAATGGTATTAAATGGTATTTGTTTTAAATATACAGAAATTATTGGTTTAAATAAAAATTATTTGGTTCAAGTAAATATATTTATTTGATAATAGTCAAGTAACCGATTATTTGAATCAAATAAATTTTTTTTTCCAGTGTGTAATCGCATATTTCATGACAAGTATTACAATTAAATTGCATAATGAATTCTATATATATATATATATATATATATATATATATATATATATATATATATATATATATATATATATATATATATATATATTATGTGAAGAAAGTGTAAAAAGCTTTTTGAATTACAATTCATAATTACTGGGTGTGCAATTACCCAATTATAAATTTGCAGAATTACACACGCGAAAGAATGATTGCAAACTGGGCAATTAACTTTCCTTTTGTTGCACATTTATAATGATAAACATTCTGTTTTCATGTGCCATTCGTTTTGTGAAATTTATTTTCCCTCTTTTTCTTTTTTTTTTTGTTTACTTTCTCATAAACAAGATGTTGAAAAATTAATATTATTCAATGACATTCTGTTTTTTTTTACGAATTAACTTCGTTTTTTTGAAATAAAATAGTAAAGACAAATTTGAGATAAAAATAGAATTTTTTTTTTAGTTGAATAAATAGAAATGAACATTTTATACTCGTCTGTAGCACTCAATGTAATTTGCGTTAAAAGGGTTAATGTTTTTTTTTTTTTATTTATTTTGTATAGTCAAATTTTGAATTTTAATTGGATGTCAAAGTTTTGAATTACCCATTTGGGAATAATAATGGTTAATTAAATGTTGTAATGATAATCTCTCTCTCTCTCTCTCTCTCTCTCTCTCTCTCTCTCTCTCTCTCCTCTCTCTCTCTCTCTCCTCTCTCTCTCTCTCACTCTCTCACTCTCTCTCTCTCTCACTCTCTCTCTCTCTCACTCTCTCACTCTCTCTCTCTCTCTCTCTCTCTCTCTCTCTCTCTCTCACTCTCTCACTCTCTCACTCTCTCTCTCTCTCTCTCTCTCTCTCTCTCTCTCTCTCTCTCTCTCTCCTCTCTCTCTCTCTCTCTCTCTCTCTCTCTCTCTCTCTCTCTCTCCTCTCTCTCTCTCTCTCTCTCTCTCTCTCTCTCTCCTCTCTCTCTCTCTCTCTCTCTCTCTCTCTCTCTCTCTCTCTCTCTCTCTCTCTCTCTCTCTCTCTCTCTCTCTCTCTCTCTCTCTCTCTCCTCTCTCTCTCTCTCTCTCTCTCTCTCTCTCTCTCTCTCTCTCTCTCTCTCTCTCTCTCTCTCTCTCTCTCTCTCTCTCTCTCTCTCTCTCTCTCTCTCTCTCTCTCTCTCTCTCTCTCTCTCTCTCTCTCTCTCTCTCTCTCTCTCTCTCTCTCTCTCTCTCTCTCTCTCTCTCTCTCTCTCTCTCTCTCTCTCTCTCTCTCTCTCTCTCTCTCTCTCTCTCTCTCTCTCTCTCTCTCTCTCTCTCTCTCTCTCTCTCTCTCTCTCTCTCTCTCTCTCTCTCTCTCTCTCTCTCTCTCTCTCTCTCTCTCTCTCTCTCTCTCTCTCTCTCTCTCTCTCTCTCTCTCTCTCTCTCTCTCTCTCTCTCTCTCTCTCTCTCTCTCTCTCTCTCTCTCTCTCTCTCTCTCTCTCTCTCTCTCTCTCTCTCTCTCTCTCTCTCTCTCTCTCTCTCTCTCTCTCTCTCTCTCTCTCTCTCTCTCTCTCTCTCTCTCTCTCTCTCTCTCTCTCTCTCTCTCTCTCTCTCTCTCTCTCTCTCTCTCTCTCTCTCTCTCTCTCTCTCTCTCTCTCTCTCTCTCTCTCTCTCTCTCTCTCTCTCTCTCTCTCTCTCTCTCTCTCTCTCTCTCTCTCTCTCTCTCTCTCTCTCTCTCTCTCTCTCTCTCTCTCTCTCTCTCTCTCTCTCTCTCTCTCTCTCTCTCTCTCTCTCTCTCTCTCTCTCTCTCTCTCTCTCTCTCTCTCTCTCTCTCTCTCTCTCTCTCTCTCTCTCTCTCTCTCTCTCTCTCTCTCTCTCTCTCTCTCTCTCTCTCTCTCTCTCTCTCTCTCTCTCTCTCTCTCTCTCTCTCTCTCTCTCTCTCTCTCTCTCTCTCTCTCTCTCTCTCTCTAAATTTGAATTAGTGAGAATTCGTTCAGTAATTAAAATTAGTGGAAATTTTCAACTAATTTTTAGAAAAATATTACTATTTAATTTAGTAGTATCTTTTTACAAAAGTTTTAGTCCAAAATTACCGCAAAAAAATAGTAGAAATTTTCACTAATTTGTTCTTTAATTCAAATTAGTAGAAATTTTTACTAATTTTTAGTGAAATATTACTATTTTAGTTAGTACTATTTTTTTAGTAGTATTTTTTTACTAATACTTTTTTTACTAATACTTTTTTTACTGATATACTTTTTTTTTTACTAAAGACTTAGCGAAAAATGACTAAATATTAGTAGAAATTCTCACTAATTTTTAGTAATTACTACGATTTAATTTAATTATAACTTTTTACTAAAGTTGTAGTCAAAAATTAGAAAAAAAAAATAGTAGAAATTTTCACTAATTCGTTCTTTATTTAAAATTAGTAGAAATTTTTACTAATTTTTAGTAAATATTACTGTTTGATTTAGTACTATATTTTTACTAAATTTTTAGTAAAAAATTATCAAAAAAAAAACAAAAAAATAGTAGAATTTTTCACTGTTTCGTTCTTTAATTCAAATTAATAGAAATTTTTACTTATATTTAGTCAAATTTGGGTGATTTAGTAATATTTCCTACTAATACTTTTTTTTTTTTTTTTTTTTTTACTAAAGTTTCAGCAAAAAATGACTAAATTTTATTAGAAATTTTCACTTATTTCTATCATAATATTACTATTTCATTTAGTAATATTTTTTTTTGTAATTTTTGAATTTTTCAAAAATGATTAAAAGTAAATTTAAATTTTTCCCACTTTTTCGTAAAATATGACTAATTAACAAATTTTCAGTTTTTTTTTTACTTATTCTATTAGTAATTATTGAGCAAAAAAAAAAATCATTATTCCCTAAAATAAATAAATATAAAATTAAAATATACCTTTCAAGATTGCTGGTTTTAAAACTGACCATAGCACAATTCCCAATATTTTTTACACATGATGTAATCAACAAATCACAGATTTAACAATATATATGTATATATCACATGAAAGGTGAAACTTTTTTTTTTTTTAAATTTCTTCACATATGATTCATTTCACTATACATATATATATATATATATATATATATATATATATATATATTGGTATACACTCACAGACAAACACACGCACTAGAATACCACACAGTTACACATTTTTATTCGTGTTACCTGTTTGACCAGGTAGGTAAAATACACGGGATAAAGGAAAAAAAAAAAAAAAAAAAATCAACACGTGAAAGAAGCCACTGCAAAGCAGCAGACATCCGCCACAATGCGCGTTTCCGAAGAGACTGAAGCAGCCACGCTTCAAGTCCAGTTTACCTCCTCTCTAACTATTTTCAATATATACAACAACCAAAGTCGCCCTTTTTCTTTACATGTTTGTCCTTTCGTTTCCCATGACAACGCATCGTTCACTAAAATTTCTCCCGCATTTCCCGCTCAAAAAAGAATAATAACAATAATAATAAAAAAAAAAAAAAGTATTATTTTAAAAAAATTTTAACATAATTAATTAATGTTGTTGAATTAATTTTAATTAATTAATTAATGTTGTTGAATTAATTTTAATTAATTAATTAATTTTTTTTAAATTAATTTTATTAATTAATTAATATTTGAAATAAAAAATTTTGTGGTTAATTTAGAAGAAATAATGAATTACGAAAGATAATATAGCAGTATAGTAAATTTTAATCAACATACTGGGAAATTTTCTAGTAAGTAGATCAAAATTTACTAAACTGTCATGTAATCTTTACTAGTTTTTTTAAATTATAAAATTAAGCTATTAATAAGAAATTATTTTTGTAAAATTCTTCTTTCTCGGAAAAAAACGGTAAATTAGTAAATAATTATTACACAACAGTATAGTAAATTTTAATCTACGTACTGAAAAATTTTCTAGAAAGTAGATTTAAATTTACTACACTGCCATGTAATCTTTACTAGTTACTATAAATTATAAAACTTTTTTTTATGAAATTAGATTTAAATAATTTTCCTACCTCGAAAAAAACGCTAAATTAGTAATTATTATTACAAAATAGTATAGTAAATTGTTATCTACGTTATAGAAAATTTACTATACTGTCATGTAATCATTACTATATTCTTTAAATAATAAATTTAGGCAGTTTTTATAAAATTAATTTTATGAAATTACTAATTTAGAAAATTCCCCTTCCTCCAAAAAAAGGAGCAATAAATTAGTAAATTATTATACTTAAACAAACAAAAAAAAAAAAAAAACAAGAAAAATGTAAAACAGGTGAAAATTTACGTTCCCTCATTTTCGCACGGGAACAATTTCGTGTTGGAAAAAAAAAGGAACTCGAAGCCATTTATCTACAAGTTAAGCCAAGATAATCGTGAAAACTATTCCAAATTGATTTTCCCTAGAGATTAGTTCCTGGAAAAAAAATATATTATGAAAGAATGTAATTTTCAGAAGCTATACAAGATTTAAAATTGAAGACACATTTTTACCTTGAAATAAGATATCTGCTAATTTTTTTTTTTTTTTATTTTATTTTCTTTCAAAAAAGTGTGCGGTTTTTGTTTAATATTATTATTTGCTTTAAAGAAGCGAACGAGGAGGCGGTGAACAATAAGAAAAAAAAAAATGTTATGGGAAAGATGGAAGCGTAATTTTGTCTTTAAAGGTGACAAAAGGAAGACAGAAAGAGAGAGAAAGAGAGAGAGAGAGAGAGCGGTATTCACCTGACGAAGGTAAAATCGCGTTCTACAGGTGAACGGGGAATATATATGTATATATATTGAACAGGTAAACCGATCTCTTTCCCCTGGTCATTGTGCTCACCTCAAAGATCGAAAGAAGAGGTTCGAAAATTTTTCAAGGGGATGGTCTCAGGACTCTCAGGTATGTACATATATAAATACAGGTTCTCACATTTATACTTATATACCACGAAAGAAAAAAAAAAAAAACTTTTAACAAGTCGAACATCACAGGGAATAGTTATACTCAAAATATATAAGCGCCACTCATAAAAGATAATGTCTTCCAATTTTCAAGGTCTCTCCAATTGCCTTCTGTGTATAGGATAATAACAAAATTTTTTCTATAATTTTCGAAATATTTAAAAAAAAAAACAACTGTTTGTATCCAATTAAAGTGTTCATTTTAAATTGAGGTTAATTTCAAAATATATTTAGGGGTACTCTTTAAATTAGTAATAATAAAATATTATTTGAAATTTCGAAAAATATCCTAAATTACCTTCAAGTACTCTAAATTAGCTTCAATTATTTTTAAATATTTTGTATTTTCTTGAAGTATTTAAAGTATCCTGAACTATATCTGAAGTATCCTAAAATATCTAAAATATCCAAAAATATCTAAAGTATCCTAAAATATCTAAAGTATTATGTATTATTTAATATTCTAAACTACTGTGAATTATCTTGAAATATCCCTATTTAACTTGAAGTATTTTAAATTATCTTAAATTATTTAAAATTATCTAGTATTTTGTTAATATTTTAAAATATTCTAAATTATCTCAAGGTATTTAAAATTATCTGTAGTACCTTGAGTTAGCTAAAGCATAAAGTAAATTATCTCAATTCGTAAAAGATCCTGAATTATCTATCTTAAAGTACTGTAAATAATCTGGAAATAGTTAAAAAAAATTTTTAATTATTTTGACGTAGGTATTTCAAATTATCTGCAATACCTTTATATCTAAAGCATAACGTGAATTATCTGAAGTTTCGTGAAAGGTTCTGAACTACCTTAAAGTTCTCTGAAGTACCTTGAAATATTTTAAAATACTTTTAATTATCTTCAAGTATTTGAAATTATCGGAAGTATCTTAAATTATCTAAATCATAACCTGAATTATCTAAAGTTTTATGGAATATCTCAAAGTACCATGAAGTAGTGTTAATTATCTTGAAATATTTTTAAATATCCTAAATTATCTGTATAGTACCTTGAGTTATCTGAAGCAAAACCTAAATTATCTGAAGTTTTGTGGATTATCCCGAAGTACCTTAAAGTACTATGAATTATCTTGAACATTTATTTATCTATAGCATAACGTGAATTATCTAAAGTTTCGTAAAAGTTTCTAAAGTACCTTAAAGTACTCTGAAGTACCTTGAAATATTTTGAAATATTTTTAATTATCGTCAAGTATTTAAAATTATCTACAGTATCTTAAATTATCTAAATCATAACCTGTCTTATCTGAAGTTGTTTAGAATATCCCAAAGTACTGTCAAGTATCCTACTGAAGTATCCTAAAATACTTTGAATTATTTGGAAATATTTTAAAATATTTTAAAATATTTTGAAACTTTTGAATTTTGAAAAATTTTATTTATATTTTGAAGTATTTAAAATATCCTGAATTATTTCAAGTACCAATAAAATATTTTGAACTACTTTAAAGCATATGTACAACAAAATTTACAATTCTTTATCCCTAAGGTGAAAAAAAAATTTTGTTTTTCAATAATTTAAAATTAGCTGTAGTAAATTTCAAGCTTTTGAATATATATATACCTAATATATACAATAAAGGTAAATATTTAAGTTTATTATTACATACAGTTTAGTAATTATATAGTAACATAAACAAGCGTATATATTATATACATATTGGAGGTATAGAAGCCAAGATCCAAGGACTCTCTCAGATGCTTCATGTCAGATTAACGCGATTAGAACTTTGAGGTACATTGGTCTTTGTGCCCAAATAATTGTTTAGCTTTGCTCATTAGCAAGAAACTTGGAATTATACTCAGGAGCTATATATACAATACAAGTATACGTGACGTCTGCGTATACACCTTGTACTGTATCAGATAATGAGAATTTTAATCGCTCCCTAAACCATTATTATTTTATTTTCCAAACATATTTTTCTCAACAAAAATTTTCCTAAATAAAACCCCAATTTCTTTTTCATTTCTCTTCTTTATTTTTTCCCCATTTCGCATTTTTTTTTTCATTTCCTTTTTATTTCCGTATTTTTGCGATTTCAATTGAAAAAAATTTCTTTTTTTCGGTTTAAAAAGTGCAATTCGGCAAACGCGAGTATTTTTTAGTTGATTTGTTTTCAATTTGAAAGTGCATAGTGCATAGTTAACGGGATAATATTTTAAGTGCAGGGTTCCGAGCGTTAGAATGATATATATGTGTGTGTGGGTGTGTGTGTGTGTGTGAAGGCGAAAGATGCTCCAGAATTGCGAATTCGAGTGAGAATCTTCAATGGGGAAAGTTTATGCCACCAATAAATTCTCATGGGAGCAAAGCCTCTCCCGTCTATCTTCTATCAAGATGTCAGGAACAAAAGTCTAGAAAAAAAAAAAAAAAAAATTGAAAAGAAAATTTTTCCCTTATAAGCACCTGTGTCATGTAAACAACTGAGATTATACTTGTTACTCAATCTTTTCAATGCCAATAAATATATGCTTATCACGATTTTTTTTTTACATTCTTATCAAAAATACAAAAGTATTTTTAAACACAATTACCGCACTTGTATCTATACAATATTTTAAGAAGCATAAATAATCTTTAAAATTAATGGGTACCCAAATTTTCAAAATTTTCATTAGAATTTATTTTTAGCCGAATATTTAAATTCTATTTCGCCGAATGGAATACTACAGAATATAAAAATAGAATCTATATCATTTACTTAAACGGAATTTTTTTAACCCTTAACTGGCACAATTCAAACGTAAATAGCACAACGGGTCTGCTGAACCAAAAGTATTCAAACGTGTAATGTACAGCCGATATTGAATATTTTTGCCCAAAAATTTAATCTGAGGTACCTTATGATATGTTTTTTAAAATTTCATTATAGTTTTTTACAGGGATTATTTTAATTTAAGTTAGTTAAAAAAAAATTGTGAAAAAAATTGCGTGTTTTTACTTAAAAATTTAAGAGTTATTTAAATTTTAATATTGTGACTTCAAAATTCAAGATTATATACTATTATTCTTTAAGAAAAAAAATTATCACAACAGCATGACTTGCAAAAAAGGTTATTTATTTTTCAGAAAAAAATGCTCGGGTCTACTGGACCCATAGTGCCAGTTAAGGGTTAATTAAAGATAATTTATAAATACAACCACTTTAAAATGTTTCCCTATTCCCTCATATATATTTTCCCCAATTATTCATTATCTAGTATGAAACACTTGCTTTTTGCCACTAAATCCAATTCCATGCAGAAATTTTGAAAGGGCCCTAGCAGGGCCCTGATCGGGTAATTCCAAATTTGCATGAAACAGAGGGAACCCGATCGGGGGCCGCACCTGAAGAAGCCCTATTTCAGCCCGATTAAAATCGATTAAAACCGAGGCCCGACCAGGGCCTAGTTTGGTTTCGCTTAGGTTCCCTGTTTCAACCAGGTTAGGGCCAGGTTGGCGAATTTCTGCACGGGATACGACTCACTAATCACATTCAACAAATTTCTCCATCGCTCATTTTTTTTCTTCTCTTTTCCATATTTTATATAATTTACAAAAGATTCTGCAGTACTACCAATATAAAAATATCACAATGTAGAACATAACATATAGTGTTCAAACGAAAATGTCACAAAGGGGGGGTCTACTGGACCCATAGTGCCAGTTAAGGGTTAATAATTTTCTTTTAAATTCGAATTTGACTGAATTAATATTTGTTCGAATTTAAATTATACAGTCAGAAATAAAAAAAATAAAAATTCGTTTACGTGACAATTCTGTAACTTACAATTAAAAATTTATGGTTAAATGAAATTTCTGTTCAATAATGATTCGAAAAAAATAAAAATTTTGAAAAATTCTAGCAAATTAATTTTTTAAAGAAGAAAAAAGAAAATAAAAAAGGGGGGGATTGTATAATTAATAAGCATGATACGTAATAGGACACTGAGGAGAGAATATCAGAATTCTTGTATAAATTTAAATTATGGAAAATGTAGGGGAAACATTTCTAAGTCTCCACAGGAAAATTACATATCCTTTCTCATTTAACAACCTTCTCATAAATCAAGTCGCGTAATTGTGAATTCTAATTTTCTGGAACAAAAGGAAGCACTAATCGTGTCTAAACTTGACGCAAGCCAGGAAAGTGACTATTTCTATTATTATTATTATTATTAAAATAATAACAATAATATAATAGGAATGTACCGGAAAAAAATACACACGTGTCTAAATTGTCCAAAGAGGAAACTTCTATTTTTTTTTTCTTACTCCATTTGCACGGCAGTTGTTGAACACGTGACACTCTTGAACGAAAAAGGAAACCATATGGGGGGTGACTATTCACATTTTAGACCATTTTGAAGAACCTATTTCCTCTTTTTTTCGAACAACTTCACAGGTATACATTATTTTTCCCGGCATTTTTTTTTTTTTTATTTCTAATTTGTTTTTTCTTTTAATTTTTTTTTATTTCGCAATTTTTTTATTTACTCATAAAAAGTTTATTTGACTTAACAAAATCTAGTTTTGGTTTGAAACAAATTTTGTTAGTTTTCTTGAAAGTTTAGTTTAGTTAGTTCAAATAAAAATTTAGTTCATTCGAATAAAAATTCCCCTTAGTTAATATTGATTTTTCTCTACTTTTCTAAGAAAAAAGAGAAAAAAATTAAAAAAAAAACATTGTTATACTTATATTTTAGTCGAGAAGTACGTGCAAATTTATAGAATGCAATTTTTTTTTCTCCACCAGCGAAAAAGTTATACACTTGGAGTAATTTCATGTATTCTTCTTCTAGGAACAAAAACTTTGTGTATGCGCAGAAATAAAATCACATAAGGGCAACGCGTGAAAAGTTTTCAACAAGGAACGCCACTTTGTTATATATACTCAACTTAAGAATAATAAAAAGCAGACGAAAATTTTCTAATGATTCTTGGGACGAAATCATGATAAAAAAAAAGTTATTAAAAATATTAAATAATAATAATAATTATTATTATTATTATTAAGTATTATTAATAAAATATTATTTATTAAATAATATTATTTTGTATTCAGTATTAAAAAAATTTATTTTATTCAAATCGGGTTTATCAAATAAATAATTTATTTGCATTGAATATTTTTTATTTGAATCAAATAAACTGCAATATTGAACCAATATTTCTCTATTTGAAACAAATATAATTTAATTGACTGAAATAATAATTTTTTAATACACGGAAAACAAATTTTTATCTGAAACAGTTAAAAAAAATTTATTAGTGAAAGATTTAACTGAAGCAATTAAAAATTTTGCTATACCAGTGAAATCTTTCGCTGTTTCAGGTAAATTTTTTTTCCGTATAAATATATTCATTTGATAATAGTAAAGTAAACGATTATTTCAATAAAATAAAATTTTTTTTCAGTGTACATAATCACATGAGAAAAAAAAATTAAATTTTACAAATGAAAAATATTTAACAGCTCTTTATTTTTTGAAAGCAACTAAAATAAAAAGCAAAAAAAAAAAAAAAAAATTTAAAAGCTCAGCGTAAAAAAAACTCACATTACGTTTACTTGTCAGAGGGGAATATGTATATTTTATTTTTTTTTTTTTATGATAAATTTCACGAGATTTTAAAAGGGTAATGTTTTTCAATTTTTTAAAGTTTCTAAAGTTTCAAAAACGCAACAGAGTATTACTCTTTTTCTTATTTTTCTACATTTTCCTTCCACTCAAGCTATTATAGCCATTTCTTAATTTTAAATTTTCATCCTTTTTTCGCTTTTTTCAATTTTTTTTTTCTTTTCTCCTTTCTTTTTTTTCTTTTTTTTGCTTCTTTCGCTTTTAAGTGTTGAGCTTTCTTCTTTTCTCAATTACCACTTCACTTGGGAAACTCTACAATGACCGCACGCGCAATAAAAAAGAGAGAGAAAGAGTGAGAGAGAGAGAGAAAGCCTATCGAGGAAATGCTTCTTTTCAAAATGTGTGCATAACTATCGGGAAATGACCTTATTTCCGCTCAGACACTTTGGGGTGAATTTTTCTCTCAATGAACTTGAATTTTCTTCTTATTCAAGATTTTTGAAAGGATTTTATTAGAATTCCTTTTTCCAATTATATAAAACTTAATCTCTAAATTTAAATTTGCGAGATTTAGATTTAAATTTGTTGACTAATTTTATAGATATTGAAAATTTCAACTAATTTTTTAGTAATTTTTCAGTAAAATTTTAGTAAAATAACAAATATTGCAATATAAAATGAGAAATGTTGAAAAACATTTTTTATAAACAATTATTTTTTTTACTCAAAACTTTAGAAAATAAAATATTACTAAATCAAATAGTAAAATTTTAAAAATCAGGAATTAGTAATTACTAATTAGTAATATTAGTATACTAATTAGTAAATAGTAATATTAGTACACTGATAATTAGTAATTAATGATATTAGTATACTAATTAGTAATATTGGTACACTAAAATTACTAATTATTAGTGTAATATTACTAATTTCTAATTCCTAATTTTTAGTAAAATATTACTATTTGGTATAGTAATATATTTTTACTAAAATTTTGTTGATCAAGAAACGTTGCAATTTTTATAAATAATTTATTATTTTTCACTAAAAGTTTTAGTAAAAAAAATATTACTAAATCAAATACTAAAATTTATAAAATCAGGAATTAGTAATTACTAATTAGTAATATTAGTATACTAATTAGTAAATAGTAATATTAGTACACTAATAATTAGTAATTAATGATATTAGTATACTAATTAGTAATATTGGTACACTAATAATTAGTAATATTAATATACTAATAATTAGTAATTATTAGTAATATTGGTATACTAAAATTACTAATTATTAGTGTAATATTACTAATTTCTAATTCCTAATTTTTAGTAAAATATTACTATTTGGTATAGTAATATATTTTTACTAAAATTTTGTTGATCAAGAAACGTTGCAATTTTTATAAATAATTTATTATTTTTCACTAAAAGTTTTAGTAAAAAAAATATTACTAAATCAAATAGTAAAATTTATAAAATCAGGAATTAGTAATTACTAATTAGTAATGTTAGTATACTAATTAGTAATATTAGTACACTAATAATTAGTAATATTAATATACTAATAATTAGTAATTATTAGTAATATTAGTATACTAAAATTACTAATTATTAGTTTAATATTACTAATTACTAATTCCTAATTTTTAGTAAAATATTACTATTTGATGTAGTAATATATTTTTACTAAAATTTTGTTGTTCAAGAAACGTTGCAATTTTTATAAATAATTATTTATTTTTCACTAAAACTTTTAGTAAAAAAAATATTACTAAATCAAATAGTAGTATTTTACTAAAAATTAGGAATTAGTAATATTGGTATACTAAATATATAGTATACTAATATTACTAATTGCTAATTTTTAGTAAAATATTACTAATTCCTAATTTTTAGTAAAATATTACTAATTGCTAATTTTTAGTAAAATATCACTAATTCCTAATTTTTAGTAAAATATTACCATTTGATTTAGTAATATTTTTTTTAGCAAAAGTTTTAGTGAAAAATAAATAATTATTTATAAAATTTTTTTTGCAACGTTCCCCTATCAACAAAATTAAAAAAAAGAATTTAAAAAAAAATTTTATTATTTTTCTTATGAAAAAATATTTTTTTTTTCTTTTTAATCGTTGATCATAAAAGTTGTGAATTTTTACCGACGTGGAAAAAAGCAACAAAAAAAAAAAAAAAAAAAAAAAAAATACTAAAGAGAAAAAGATTTGAAATAAAAAGTGATTTTTAGCTGATGTACTTTTCAAAGTGAATAAAAAACACATATACATATATATATATTTGAGAAATAATTTTCAAGATTTTTCTTCATATTTGAATAGATTGAAGAGACACGTAAATGCAGCAGTAGCAAATGTCGGTGATGTATTTGAAAAACATCCATTATTCTCTCAAGAATTCTTGAATCTTGGATTCTCTAAATGTGTGGGATGCAGCAGGATAGAAGAGAAAGGGATGAGAATATCTCTCTCACTCTCTCACATACAATTGTCTGAATGTCTGAAACTCAATTTTTCCACGGGTATAGAATGTGAAAAGCTGAGGCCAGGTGTATAAAGACGGTTTCGAAAAAAAAAACAAAAAAAAAAAATGTGGTTGACATACAAAATTCATGTAATGAGAACCACTAAATAAATGAGAACTATGAATTTTTGAAAATTATCTAATTATTATTATTGTTATTATTATTATTATTATTATTATTATTATTATTATTATTATTAATTAATAATTAATAATTAACTATTATTATTAATTAATAATTAATAATTAACTATTATTATTAATTATTAATTAATTATTATAATAAATGCTCTCTAAATCTGAATTAGTAGTTTTCTACTAATGAACTCTCTAAATCTGAATTAGTGAAAATGTTTACTAATTTGAATTAGTGACTCACTTTTTGCTTCTGAATTAGTTAAATTTTACTAATTGTTAGTAAAATTTTAAATTATATTAATTTATTAATTAATTATTATTATTATTATTATTTAAATTTAAAATTTTGAAATTTTACTAATTCAGAATCAAAAAGTGAGTCACTAATTCAAATTAGTAAACATTTTCACTAATTCAGATTTAGAGAGAAAAAGTGCGTATTCGTTTACCAATCAAATTAGTAACAGTTTTGACTAATTTTTAGTAAAAAAACTACTAATTACTAGTAGGAAATTACTAATTCATGGAGTAAATCGTATTTTTTTACTATTTCAAATTAGTAAGCCGATTTACTCCATGAATTCGTAGTTTTCTACTAGCAATTAGTAGTTTTTTTTACTAAAAATTAGTCAAAACTCTTACTAATTCGAATACGTACTCTTTCATTAATATAGAAAACTATACTAATTCAGATTTAGAGAGTAAATATATTACTATTTTTAAATAAATAATTTACTTTGATCCATTAAATATGTATATTTGAACCAAATGAATATTTACTAGACTTAAATAATTTATTTTATCGTGTCTAATAAATAATAATTTGAATAAAATTTAAATTACTTAAAACATAAATTTAGTAATTGAAGCTAATAAATATAAATACTTAATGCTTCAAATAAATTATAAAAACTATTTCATTCAATAATATATAATTGTTCAACTACACCGAAAAAACATATAAATCTAAATTTAAGTATATCTCCTTGGCGCCTATTTAAGGATATTTTATACTTAAATTAAGTATATACTATTCTTAAAATAATAATGTATTCTTAATATTAGAAATATATATTTTAAAAAGAAAATATACTAATAATAATATTTCTAATATTAAGAATATATACTTATTTTAAGAATAGTATATACTCAATTCAAGTATATAAAATATCCTTAAATAGGCGGCAAGAAGATATATACATAGAATTACGTTTTTTCAGTGTAAAACTTACAAAAAATTTGGTTTAATAAATTTTAAATATATTTTTAATTCTGTGAAAAATAATTTTTTAGTTTGAGGTTATGTTATAGGGCTAAAAGTATCCTTAAACAAAAGTTTGTTTGACTCAAATCTAAATTAATCAATTGAATACTTTTTTTTACTCATTTTTTTTCGTATATATATAGAAAATTTTGATTTTCATTGAAAAAGTTTGCTTCGCGAATATTGCAATACAATCGAGACAAGACTGGCTATATATATAGATATACTATATGAGCGATATCCTCAGTGAACTTTTTTAAGAGTCGCTGGCACGGAAATTTAAAGATTTTCACAGATATTCCGGACGTGAGAAGCTACTTGAACTTTTCCCACATTGGGCACATAGCGACGACGATGCATTCATGCAAGTATATATATACAATCGTGGCATGAATTTATTGCGATTTATTCCTATGATAAATCTTGATTTTCTCTCAAAATTTCAGTATTTTCTCATATATATATAAACTACCTACATTTAAGGTTATGTTCGTTTTTTGGTCATTTTCCTTCAAAGTTTGACATAAATTTTGAGGTTATGTTTGTTTCTTTGTTTTTTTGCGCCCAAATTTTGGCATAAATTTTGAGGTTATGTTTGTTTCTTGGTCGTTACCCGACAAAATAACTTAACCTTAAAATTTAGTTCAATTTCAGCGGAAAATCCACCTCTCCTTCAACGTAAGGAAGGAGGGGGGGGGGGCTTGCGACTATATTCACAGTCTTGAAACGAACATAACCTTTAAATTCAGGTCATTTTTGGCGGGAAATCTACCTCCACTTGTGGCTATTAATGAAAGTCTTGAAATGAACATAACCACATAATTTATGTCATTTTTGGCGGGAAATACGGAGAGAGATGAGAAAAGGGGGAACGACTTGCTGCTCTATTCAGAGTCTTGAAACAAACATAACCTCAGAATTTTATGTCACTTTTGGCGGGAAATACGGAGAGAGGGGAGGACTTTCGACCCTATTCAGTTTTGAAACGATCATATAACCTCAAAATTTATGTTATTTTTGGCGGGGGAGACGGGGGACTTGCGGCAATATAGAAAGTCTTGAAATGAACATAACCTCAAAATTTATGTCATTTTTGGCGGGAAATACGGAGAGAGGGTAAGTGAGGAGGAGGACTTGCGGCCCTATTCAGAGTCTTGAAACGAACATAACCTTAAAATTTAGGTCATTTTTTGCCAGGGAGGGGGGGAGAAGGGGGAAAAAACAATTTTAATTTTTTTTTAAATTTAAATTCGTGTATGATAATAAATAAATAAATTTTTTTACTCCCGCGTATGCTGTATTAAAATATAAAAAAAGTAAAAAAAAATTAAATTAAATTCCATTCCATGTCAATAAGTCTATATATATATATATATATATATATGAAATCTTTGTGCGCAGATGAACCATATTTTATTCCTGGTATATTCGCGTGACTCGGTACAATTTTTCTCATGTGATTATTACGCAATTTTGAGTTCTACTTTCTTTATCGTCATTCATAATTCATTATTCTTAACCAACTATATATGGCTTTTGTATTGCTTCCAATGACGCAATTTTCTAAATATCTAAAAAAAATTTCCATTTTTTTTCTCGACAAATTAGAATAGAAAAAAATTTATTTTATTTAAATAATTTGTTAGTTGTACTAAAAAAAAATATTTTGAATTTAAATCTGTTAAATTTAATTTTCCGAGAGGTTTATTTTTATAAAAAAAAAAAAATAAATAATTTTTATTTATTAAAATATAAAAAATATTCAAATACATTCAATTAATTTGAACGAGAAAAAATGCTCGGGTCTACTGGACCCATAATGCCAGTTAAGGGTTAAAAAGAAATAAAAAAATTTCACTTATTCAAATTTAGAGAGTGATGCTTAATAAATTTATCGTTAAAATATTTATTAATTTTAATTTATCAATTTTGTAAAATTATATTAAAAATAAATTTGCTTCATATAAAAAAAAAAATCGGATTTTTTTTTTTAAAACAATGATTTTTATCAGCTCTGTTAATAGATAAAAAATTAATTAATAATTTTTTTTTTTGCACTTAACAATATTGAAACATATATAGGTTTCGAGACTCACGAGATTCACGAGCATAATACTAAAGATATAACCGGAAACCGGAGAAACCTGACAGGGGAACCCGATAACGAGGTCTTTCCAGATACTCATTGCAGAATTATTACTTCGCCGACTCTCATCTTTCCTATATATATATATATATATATATATATATATCCTTAGCGAACTTCTCCTTCATCTACAGAGTATATTACCATCGCGTTTTCTCTACTACAGTTTTAGCGAATTCTGAGCACTGAATCATGAAAAAAGTTTTTGATAAAATAAAATTTGAAGAAAAGGAGCAAAAAAAAAAAAGGAAAAAAGAAAAATAGAAGGCCAGTGATTCTTTAGCCTGCGGTCAGAGAATATCTTTTCTCTTGACGTTACGTGGAAACTCTTTCTTGTGTAATTTATACTTTTATTATCAATTTTTTTTTCTCTCTTCACTATCGTAGGTTTTTTGTAGAACGCAATCTTCTTTATACAATTTATATATTTTATTTATAAAAAAATCAAAGATTATTTTCTGTTTAAGTTAAAAGGTTAGCATTTCAGAAAAGTGCCCCCTGGAGGTTCTATCAGAATTCCGCCGGAACTTCCAACGTAATTCCGTCGGAATTCGATCGGAGTTCCAAAGAATTTACGATGGGATTCCAACGGAGTTCCGACAGAATTCTGACGGAATTCCGATTAATTTTTTTTTTAATTTTTAGAGTCCTAATTCCGTCGGACTTCCGTCGGAATCCCATTGGAAATTCTTTGGAACTCCGATGGAATTCCGACGGAATTACGTTGGCAGTTCCGGCGGAGTTCCAAAGAATTTCCGATGGGATTCCAACGGAATTACGTTGGAAGTTCCGTCGGAGTTCCATAGAATTTCCGATGGGATTCCAACGGAGTTCCGACAGAATTCTGATGTAATTCCGATTAATTTTTTTTTTAATTTTTAGAGTCCTAATTCCGTCGGAATCCCATCGGAAATTCTTTGGAACTTCGATGGAATTCCGACGGAATTACGTTGGAAGTTCCGGCGGAGTTCCAAAGAATTTCCGATGGGATTCCGACGGGGTTCCAATAGAATTCTGACGGAATTCCGATTAATTTTTTTTTTAATTTTTAGAGTTCTAATTCCGTCGGAATCCCATCGGAAATTCTTTGGAACTCCCATAGAATTCCGAAGGAATTACGTTAAAACTTCCGGCAGAATTCTGATAGAACCTCCAGGGGGCACTTTCCGGGGAATCTTTCCAAGTTGGATACTTTGTATAGAAAAAAGAATTTTTTTTTTTTTTTAATAAATATTTATTTGATTCAAATAAAAATTATATTTGATACAAAGAAATATATTTGTTTGAATAATATTCGGAGCGCATGATTATCCAATAAAAATTATTATTACTTAGAATTTCGATTTGAAAGAATTTAAATAAATAAACAGAATATTTTCAAACAAGATTTCCGTGAAATTTTTTTTTTTTTTTATTATTTTGTTTTTTTTATTACAAATGACTTTTGAATTCCTGGCCTAATTTTATATGCTAATTGAGGAAGTGGTATTCCTTCGCAATATTTGCAATTCCTATAACTGTTGGTTTGGATTAATGCACCAGTTCGGTTGCTCTCTTTGAGAGAAGAGCTCACATTTTTGAGTAATAATAATTCTGGAAATACACTTTTACAATTCAAATATTATATCTCGCGCACAAGTTTTCTGCATTAAAATTCTTGAAAAGCAATCCTTCGTGTTTATACATCAGAAACTTGTAAATTTTGTTATATAGTAAACAAAAAAAACAAATAATAATAATAATTTATTATTTATTTTATTATTATTTAGAATTTCTTTTTATAACTAATTTTTACATAACAAAATTTTTAACTACCCAATTTTTGGTTTGGCAGAATTTTTATTTTATGGTCTGATTGAAAAATTTAAATGACAGAAATTAAAATTTGTCCAAATTTTTAATTAATAAAATTTTTAAAAAGCCGAATTTTCAGTCCGAAATTACAAATTGACCGCGAATAAACAATCGACAGATAAATTTTTGGCGCAATTTTTGATAATTTGTCCAATTAGAAATTATCAAGAAAATCGTGATTGGTTAATTTTCAAAAATTGCGCCAAAATCTTTCTCTCGATTGTTTGTTCCGTGATTTGTAACTTCGGACAAATGAAAATTCGGTGTCGCAAAAATTCTATTAATTAAAAATTCGGACAAATTTGAAATTCGGTGAATTGGAATTTCTGTCATTTAAAAATTCAAAATTTCGATTGAATGAGAATTCTGTTAAAATTCCTGGCAAAAATTGAATAGCTAAAAATTTTGTTATGTAAAAATTCGTATAAAAAGAAAATCTGCGTCAAATTGTAATTCGAAAATTGAAAATTCCTCTAAAAAAAAATAATAATTTCTAATAAAATACTTTAAAATAAAAATTCTAATTAATGATTTTTATGGAAAAATCATATGCCCCATAAAATTCTTTAAATTGAAAATTCTAATTATTTTTATGGAACAAGAATACGCGCCAAAATTACAAGGTTTTTTTTCTCATATATGACTTATTGTTTGTATAGGAATTTTTAATTTTACAGCGAAAATTTAGAGAACTTTTTTTTTCTGAATGAATATTTTAAGTATATAAAGAAAAGCAAAGGATTCTTGCCACGGGAACAGGAAGTGTATCCCTTGTGGTCTTCCAGAGAGTAAAGTTGAGAGAAAAAGAAAGGAAAAGAAAGAAAATGAAAGAGAGAGGAAGAGAGAGAGAGAGAGGAAAAAAGAGAGTACAAGTAAAGGGTCAAAGAGTGTAACGGACATTAATAGCATGAAAGGAGTTTGGCTCAGAGCCATTGAGATTTAATATCGAATCAGAATACAAAGTGAACTTTTTTAATATCATTTGCAAACACAATTTTTACGTTCGAGACATTTTCTGAACACACACACACACATACAGAATTATTTTTCAAAGATGCTCGTGAAGAAAATTTTCCTTATTATATATATTGACCAAAAAAAAAAAAAAAAAACCTTTTGTCAAACAGCAAAATTATTTCCTTCATTTAAACCAATTATTTTCTTTATCGAATTTTCCTCTGTAAAAAATAATAGAAAAATAAAATAACTTTGGATAACTGTGTTTTTATATTTAAAAAAAAAAAAAAATTTGAAATCCAACGACATATCAAGAAAACAATTTTGTATAAATAATTTTAATTTCGTAATAAATAATAATTTTGTATAAATTTTAAATTTTGACAAAAGAAGTTAATCATCTTTTATATTATGTAACAGAAAGGCGCAAACTTTATCTTATTATATATATATATATATTGAAAATGATGGGAGAAAAAGTTTTTGCGCGCAACTAAGCCAAAAATTGTTTAGCGATATAATCCTGAAAATTGATATCGTCTGACGTAATCAGTTTTTCGAAGCAATTAATAGTCACTACACTTTATATATGTATGTATATATATATAATATATTCTTCCTCAAGTATTTCGGGATATACGCGATTAATCGCCCATTCCCCTTGGGTAACTTAATCACTGGAAACAAGCGTTGTGAATCGTTACCAACGCCAAAAACGCGGACTTTATCTCTCTCTCTCTCTCTCAATATACATAAAGAACAATGAACATCGATTTAGAAGACCCAATTTGTTACAATAGAATTAATAAAACTAAAAACTATTGACAATATTAAATTTCAAGTGTGTCGATTACATTTTTTATGTGCATGAAGATTACGCCATTTTATTATCTTTATATTATACAGAATTTTTATGTAACCGATTTTTCATAGAATTTAAAAAGCAAAAAAAATTATTTAACAAAATTTCTGATTGATATAATTTTCATTTGTCCGAAATTGTAAATGGCCGAACAAAAACAATTGGCAGAAAGATTACGGTGCGATTTTTAAAATTAACGAATAAAAATTTTATGGATAATTTTTTATTGGTTGATTTTAAAAATTGTTCCAAAATTTTTCTGCCGATTATTTCTTCGAAAAATTACAATTTTAGGCAAATGATATAGAGAAAAACGACGCCATTTTAATTTCTCCGCGATTTTTACGAAAAAAAAAATAGAGCCAAAACCGAGGCATTTTAATTTCTGCTCAAGTTTGTCGTAAAAATATAAAGCAAAAATGCAGCCAATGGAATTTTCTGATATTTTTTTTACCCAAAAAAGGGCGCCATTTTAATTTCTGTTCAACTTTTACGAAAAAAAATACATCAGAAATTAAAATCGAGCGGTCTTGACTCTATTTTTAAGAAATATAGTACATAGAGTCGAAATTAAAATGGCGCCGTTTATACTAAATTTTTATGAAAAACTATAGCAGAAATTAAAATAACGCGGTTTCTGCTATAATTGTTTATAAAAATGGATCAGAAATTAAAATGGCATCGTTTATAAAAAACACATAAATGGCGCAATTTTAATTTCTGCCCTATTTTTAGGAAAAACTAGAGCAGAAATGAAATTTGTCAGTTTTTGCCGTCTTTTTGAGGAAAAATATAGCAAAAAAGGCGCCATTTTAATTTCTGCTCTATTTTTACGAAAAATCAGAGAAGAAATTAAAATGGCGCCGTTTATCCAAATATTTTTATGAAATAAACTAAAGCAGAAATTAAAATGGCGTGGTTTTTGCATCTATTTTTTTTTTTTTGTAAAAGTTGAGCAGAAATTAAAATAGCGCGATTTCTGATATATTTTTTCATAAAAATTGATCAAAAATTAAAATAGCACCGTTTACAAAAACGCAAAAATGGCGCTATTTTGATTTTGGCTCTAGTTTTACGGAAAAAATAGTGCAAAAAAGGTGCCATTTTATTTTCTGCTCCATATTTTTACGAAAAACTAGAGCAGAAATTAAAATGGCGCCTTTTTTTGCCATATTTTGCGAACTAATAGAGCAAAAATGGCGGTATTTTAATTTCTTCTTTAGTTTTATGGAAAAATAATTTAAAAAAACGAAACCATTTTAATTTCTGCTTTATTTTTTACAAAAAAAAAATATAGAGCAGACATTAAAATGCGGTGCGGTTTTTTCTATATTTTTTTTTTTTCGTAAAAATAGAGCAAAAATTAAAATGGCTCCATTTTTTGCTTAATTTCTTCGAAAACCTATAGAGCAGGAAATATTTTATCAGTTAAGTATACAAAAATTCTGTATTTCAAAAAATCGGTTATATGAAAATTCGAGTAAATTCTGATAAAAACTATAAAAAATTTCCATTTCCCCGATGTTGTTCACGTGAAATGAAGAAGAGAAATCATATTTAGTATAATTATTTCAGAGTGAAATTAAAACAACCGGCTCGTTCATAATTGAAAGTGATATTATATATAGCGTACAGCAGCAGCAGCAACAGCAGCAGGGCTTTCGTTCGCGTCTCGTTCTTTGGCCGATGGCAAATTAGGGACATCCCAGGAAAGCGCAGGACAAAGTCCCGAGGGTCTCTCGCAGGCGCTGAGTAATCGAGGATAGTCCATTACGATAATGTAATTTCACGCGGTGCCGAGGTCAGGGACGTATATCTACCTATATATATATATATACAAAACAGGAAGTACAAAAGTCAGCAACGTTGCGCTTCACTTCAAAAACTCTCGCTGTGAGAGTAAATAAACCGTGAAGGACCAATTATTCATTCCTTCTTATATATATAGTAGAAGTATACTCTTATTATTCGCGAAACAACTTTTTTTTCCACTCATTATACACGCATTTATATAATTTATATATTAAAAGATAATCAAGTTTATTTTTCGAAATTTTCTTTTCAGAAATAGCAAAAAAAAAAAAAAAGAGTAAACATGAAATACCACTTTGAATTGAATTTGCATTCGATGTTTTTCCAATATATAGGATCATTTTCCTCTTGTTTTTTTTTCCAATTTTAGACTTTCTACCAACATTTCGCTCTTTTATCACGAGATTTTTATTTTTACACAATAGAAAAAAAGGGGAATAAAATCGGGGGAGTTTGAGATAAAAATCAAGAGATAAACTTCAATAAAATTAAGAGAGTTTACTAAAGTGACTGCGGGTTAGTTTTTCTTCTTTTTTTTTTTGCTGAGAATTGAGTTAGAAAACATAAAAAAAAAAACAGTTTCTGATTTTCTGTTGATACAATTAGTAAATTAAGCAATTTTCGACTTTTCTATTTTGTAGTAAATTTTTAATATTTTTTACTATGATAATTTTAACAATTACACTAAAATAAAATACATAAAATCTGCTTTTTATTTATATGAAATTTTTACCTTCAAAAGCAATGCACGTAAGACAATATTTTTACTGGAAAAAGAGATTAATTTTTACTTTAAAAAAATTGTAATTTTGACCGAATCTAATGTGGAAATTAATCTTTTTTCCAGTAACAATTGCCCGTACCTGCGCATTGCTTTTGTTTCAAGGTAAAGGCTATTTATTCTTTTTGTATCAAATTGGTTGTATCAAAAAAACTTAGAAAATTACTAATATGTCAAACTAATGTATATTAAAATTTTAAAAATATTCAAATACATTTAAAATAATTTGAGCGAGAAAAAATGCTCGGGTCTACTGGACCCATAGTGCCAGTTAAGGCTTAATTAAAAATAATTTATAAATACAACCACTTTGAAATGTTTTCCCTCATATATTTTTCCCAATTATTCATTATCTAGTATGAAACACTTGCTTTTAGCCACTAAATCCAATACGTCGCACTATTCACATTCAACGAATTTCTTCTTAACTCATTTTTTTTTCTCTTTTCAATATTTTTATATAATTTACAAAATTCTGCAAGATTTATGCATTAAAATATAAAAAATATTCAAAAGCTACATATTTAATTAATTTAAACAAGAAAATAATGCACGGTTCTACTTGACCCATGGTGCCAGTTTAAGGGTTAACCAAATAAACTTTTGGTTGATTCAATCAAAATTTTGGTTAATTGTACAAAGGACAAATTATTTGGTTAATTTAACCAAAATTTGGTTGTTGCCTATAGAAGAGCAATAAACATGACTTCGAAGCGAAAAACAGGTGTTAAATTATTATCGAACAAGGTCAGAACAATTGAACTTTATAGTATATACGTGATACGCATTGCGCAATCGAAAATTAACTGGACTATTTGAATGAATGAGAATTTCGTGGATTAACAGAACTCGATTGGTTGGAACCACAAAACAGGTTTTCCTCTCTTCAATTTATATATATATATATATATATATATATATATATATACCTATTATCTCACACACAGACACATATACACAACAAACAAAATTGTTTGCCTATATTTTATGCTTCATTTTCCAATTGCTGGCAAAATTCAAACGCTTCTATATATACATAAAATGAAATTTACAAATTTAACTTAACCATTATATACATTTCAAATTACTGTATATATGGCGAAATATCAAGAAATTGGCTATACCCTCTCTAACTAAATTATTTACTAAAAATTTATAGTGAAAATCGAAACCGTGAGCGACTTCGTCTTTTTTTTTGCATATTTAAAAATATTATGCTTTAATTTATAAAGAAAGTATAGAGATTTTCATGAATTATTAATTACTACTACATAAAAAAAAAGGATCATTTTTATCATCATCTTATTATAAATTATGCATATATGTACTCTGTGTTATAATAAAATGAGTAAATTTTTTAAATATCAAAACATTTAAAAATAAAAATTTTTGAATTTAAATTCATTGATGCCAAAAAATGAATAATTTTAAAAATTACCATCTTCACTGAAAAAATTTCTTCACTCAAAAATTTATTCGATTCAAATAATCTTACTTGACTATTATCAAATAAATATTTACTTGAACCAAAAAAATTTTTCGACCGCAAATATATAGTAATTTGAATTGTAATTTGAATCAATTATTTCTGTATTTAAAACAAATACAATTTAATTGATTCAAAATAAAAATTATTTGGTTCAAGTATAAATGTACTTATGTCAAGTTTTTATAACAATATTGTAAAAATATTTAAAAAAAGTAATTAAAATATTCATAATTATATATTTGAAAAAGAACAATATTTTTTTAAAAAAATTTTATTTAGGTTAATAATTTTAAATTGACTTTTCAAAGATTTTCAATTATTAAACCCTCTGCCTGTACAAACTTTATCTCTCTCCCCCCTCCACCCCTTGGTTCTGACGCTTTACAATGAGTTTCCAATAGTTTCCACCAGACGTCGAACTTGACGCATTTTGACGATAACGGTCATTAGCATTGACAGAGAGATATAGGAAAATGGTTTTTTTTAAAAAAAAAAAAAAATTGTCATTTAATATTTTAAAAAGTGTTCTTAAAATTTTTAATTAATTTTTATTATCTTTTATATTATTATTATTATTATTATTATTATTATTATTATTATAAAATAAATATATTTACTTGAACTAAATAATAATTTGAATTGAATAAACTGTATTTGAAATAAATATACCATTTAATTGACAAAATAATTTTAATTTAAGTCAATTAAATTTTATTTCTTTCAAATATAGAAATTATTAGTTTAAATACAATTTATTTGATTCCAAATAAATATTTATTTGGAAACAATTATTTGAATCAAATAATTTTTTTTCAAAGTGCACCTCAAAAAACAAACAATTTTCAATGAAGTTTTTGTTGAATTAAATTTTTAATTTTGAAAATTAAAATTTTTTCCATAACAAATGACTTTAAATTCTAAATTCGATGAATCATATATAGTCTCTATTGAAAATGGAACAATGTTCGCAAACTAATATCTTAATTCCTTACCCGGGTGCGCCTGATAACGAAGGGGGTCCTATCCCGAGACTATTGTTCCAACTGTTTTCAGACTTCTCATTATATTTGAAAACAAAAAGATCGCGGAACTATATCAAATAGAAAAGACAGAGAGAGAGAGAGAGAGAGAGAGAGAGTAAAGTTTCAAATTGTGCGGTGAAAATTTACATTATTAAACATAAACTTTATATTATGTATAATGTGTTCAAATTACAGTTTTGCGTCTGACACAAAAAAAAAAAATTATTTCATTCTAATCCATGTACTATGAAAAAAAAAGTTAATTTAACTTAACCAAAACAGTTTAATTAACCAACTTTGACGCAATTAAAAAATGTTTAGTTAATTCAAATAAAAATTTGATCCCTT